>NC_134180.1:7395452-7695452 GCF_964188355.1 Buteo buteo
GCCGTACCTCCTCGGGTCTTGTACTCTGTCTTCATGGGTATTGTGTCTCTGAGTATCGCGTTTCCTCGGGTATCAGGCGTTTGGCTGTCATGCCTCCTTGATTGTTGTCTCTGGGTATTATGCTGGGTGTGATGCCTCCTTGGATGGCATTTCACTGGGTACTGTGCTTCTTCAGGTATTTTGCCTCCTGGGATATCATGCTTTGGGATATCATGCCGCTGGGTACTGTGCTTCCTTGACTGTTGTGCATCCTTGTGTATCTTGAATCTGGGTATCATGGCTCCTTGGATGTTTTGTTTCTGGGTATTGGTCGTCCTGGGGTGTCATGCCTCCAGAGATTGTGCCTCCTTGGATATTGTGCTTCTGGGTATTGGGTCTCCTCAGGCATCATGCTTCTGGTTATTGTGCCTCTGGGCACCACAGCTCTGGTACTGTGCTTCTGGGTATCATGCTGGTTATGGTGCCTGGCAGGGCGCAGGGCCGTGCCTGGCCAGCACTGGTGTGTTTAAAGCCATCGTGCCTCAGTTTCCCCTCGTGATGGGTTGTTGCTGCCGGGGCTGTGGCAGCCTGTGGCTGCCTCCCCCTGCTCCCTCCCAGGCTGGCAGTGCTGTGTCCCCTGCCTGCAATGTGCTGGTGTGGTGTGCCCGGCTCTGGGGACGTGGCCCCAGGGCCCCTACCGTGGCCTGTGCCATGGGAACGTGCTGGCCCTGCCTGGCCATTGGGACTCAGTCTTGTGCATGTGGGCAGGACGCTGTGCCCACCGTGGTGCTGGGGGCGAGTGCCCACCTCCCTGCTCACGGGACCCCACCAAAAAGCTGTCATGCTGACATTAGAAAATAAATATTCTTCTTTTTTTTAAAGGAAAAAAATCTGTGGGTTTTTTTTTATTTGTGGGTTGGGGGTTTTTTTCTCTTTCTTTTAAATTATGAAATGACTCATGCTTCTCAGCTGAAAATAAACCTGATTGCGGCTGCGGTGGGGAGCTGGCAAGCTGTGATGGCATGGGGCCCCCTCGGAGAGCAACCGGGGCGAGCCCTGCCTTAGGCAGCCCCTGCTCGCTGCCAGCACCCCGACCCCCACCCCGGGGCTGGGGGTGTGTGCTGTGGGGGCTCAGGTGGCCCTGCCAGGGCTGCTAATGGGGCTAAAGTGCTCCTAAAGGGGCAGCGCCATCTGCACGGCCCCCAGGGCCTTGTGTCTTTGCACTTAGAGCAGATGCCTGCCGGCTGCGGGAACACACGCGTGCAACCCCACGTGTGCACGGACACCCGTGTGCCCCTGTGCACGCACACGCAGGCATGCACACCCACCCCCCATGCACCCTCATGGATGCACAAGGGTTTTGCCTTGCCTGGAGTTTGCCCCCCACCCCGGGCAGGCTTTTGCGTGACCGTTTGATGTCGGGAGCTCATCTCTGCCGCCCCCCTCCACAGTGCCCATCAGCCGCTTGCAACCCACCCAGGGTGGGAGAGATTGCAGCAGCCGCCGCCACGCAGAGCCTTTGGTAAAATCCCCCATCGTAAAATCCCCCACCGCCCTCCCTGGCCCCTCTGGCACAGCAACTGGGTGGTGCATGGGGGACCCTGGGGGCTGGACCCCCGATGCCATGCGTGACATGGCCGTGTGCTCCTCTCCGCAGGGACCCCTGCAGCGGCGACAGGCCAGCCGTGCTCCCCGGAGCCAGCTGCATGGCGGGTAAGACACCCCAAGAGCCCCCCCTGTACCCCGCACACCCCGTTCCCGTGCCCAGCGCCCCGGCAGCATGCATTGGCCCAGGGGATGGCCAGCAGCTTGCCGGCCCCGAGGCGTCCCGGCGTCCTTCCCGGTGACATCTCGGAGGCAGGCGGTGTGTGGAGCAACCGCTTTGCTCCTCTGACTGCCGCTCGCCCTCGCTCCCTCCCAGCTTCCCAAGATGGGCCGTGGGGTGAGGGTGACGAGGACCCCGCGCCGGCTGAGCCGGGGGGGTCCCATGGCCCCCCAGGTGCTCAGCCCCAACCTGGTCCCTTGGTGCAAACGTGTCTCCTCCGGGACCTGGAGATGGGTCCCCTCGCCCAGACGCAGACCCTGCGGGACTTTGAGCAGGTGAGACCCCAGGGTGCCGGAACCCCCACCATGGCACCACCAAGACACCCCCCCCCACCACCCCCCCCAGCACTACTTTGTGCTTGCAGGATACATGTCGGATCCCCTGGGTCCACCAGTGGGGTGCGGAGGGCGGGAGGGGGACGCAGAGCAAGCGGCGGTGGGACGGGGAGAGGGGGCTCAGCCCCCCCGGGCGCCACGCTCCCCCTCGCCGCCCTCCTGGCTGAGGCGCGCGGGGGCCGCGGGGGCTCGGGTTTCACCACCCTCCCGTCCTCGACGTCCCGCTCCGGCGATTCCTCAAATAGCTCTGGGAGGTGAAAAAAAAAAGGAAAGGGGCCGCGGCAGGGCCGGCGGCGGGAGCTGCGGGCGGGCAGGGACCCTGGGCCGTGTCCCCGGCGGCGCCATGTGAGGGGTGCCGGGATGCCCCCCCCCATGGAGCGCCGGCCATGGCTAACGGGTACCGCACGCTCTCCCAGCACCTCAACGACCTCAAGAAGGAGAATTTCAGCCTCAAGCTGCGCATCTACTTTCTGGAGGAGCGCGTCCAGCAGAAGGGCGAGGGCAGCCGGGACGATGTCTACCGGCGGGTGAGCGCCCGTGGGGGACGGGGATGGGTGCCTGAGGAGGGTTTCCCTCCCAGTGCCCTCTCTTTGCCCGGAGGGGATGGGGCCAGGGGAGCGCAGCCGGTGGGGATGCCGGGGAGAGCATCGGGCACGGCGCTGGGGCTGGGGGAGCTGCTGTGCAGGAGTTTGCCCCTTGCTGCCTTTGACAGGAGCGGGGAGAGGGTTGGGGAGGGTTTCCCCAACCTGGTGGGGTCCCCAGGGTGAGTGGCGGTGCCAGTTTGGGTGCAGATAGGTGGAGCGGGTACACCCTATCCCAGCACCAGCAGGCTAAAATACCACCCGTGCCACTCAGTGCCATGGGCACCCGAAGCCTTGCCGTGGGGTGGGGGACCCCCATGCCACCTCTGATGCATTCCTGTGGGAAGTGGCACTGGGGGGTCCGGGCAGGCGTGGGGGCATCCTACCCACCTCCCTCCCTCCCCACAGAATATCGAGCTGAAAGTAGAGGTGGAGAGCCTGAAGCGGGAGCTGCAGGAGAAGCAACAAGCCCTGGACAACACATGGTGAGCGGGGCCGGCCAAGCCTCTCACCCTGGGGTGGACATGGCATCCACACGCCATCTGTGGTGTTTGCGTGGGCAAGGGGGACCGAGGTTGTCTGCCTGCGCCCTGCCCGCAGCAGGCAGCGGAGCGGCTGCAGTGGGGCTGGAGGTGTTTGCAATGGGGCTGGGCACCCGCAGGGTTCCTCTTACAGCCCTGGCGCCAGCCAAAAATAAAGGGCAGCACCTGTTTGGCAGGGGAGGGCAGCGCCATGCCTGGGGGCCGTGGCGTGGGTGTCCCGCAGCGGGGCACCGCTGGGCAGGGGGGCCTGGGGCACGGCAGCCAGGGACGCCCCTGGTTCTGGGAGCGTGAGGGGACTGCTTCGGTGGTTCAGAGCCCGAGCATGACCTGGTGCCACCAGAGAAGCCGTGTCCCCAGGGCAGCAGCACTGGGAGATTATAGTACGCCCTGCCCGGGGGTCCTGCAGAAACAGCACCCACTGCATGGGGGGAGCTGGGCTGGGGGCACCCAGGGTGGCATGGCTCACCCAGTCCAGCTGTTTTGGGGTGGGGGCTTTTGCAAAGGGAGGCCATGCCATGTCGTGCCATGCCACGCCATGCTGCACCCTGCCAAGCCATGCCGTGCTGTGCCATGCCATGCCGTGCCATGCCATGCCATGCCATGCCGTAGTGTGCTGTGCCATGCTGTGCAGTGCCATGCTATGTCATGTGAGATGCCATGCCATACCATACCATGCTATGCCACTTTGTGCTGTGCCATACTGCACTGTGCCATGCCACGCTATGCCATGCTGTGCCGTGCTATGCTTGGTAGGGTGGCTGCGGAGAACCAGACAACCCGCAGCCAGGCAGCCCTCCGGCAGCAGTATGAGGAACGGCAGCGGGAGTCGGAGCATGTCTATGAGCTCCTGGAGAACAAGATACAGCTCCTGCAGGAGGTGAGCCCAGGGGTGGTGTGCTCCAGGGCGGGGGCTGGGGGTCAGTGCCTGGGGGCTCACCCCACTGCCATGCAGGAGGCCAGGCTGGCACGGAGTGAGGCTGAGCAGGCCACGGCGCTGGCCAAAGCCGAGGCGGAGCGGTGCCGGGAGCTGGCAGGGAAGCTGAAGGAAGCTGCGAGAACAAAGGAGGAGGACAGGAGCGATGATGGCTGCGGTACCATGGCCCAGAGGTGGGTGCCCAGGACCTGTCCCCTCTATGCTGCCAGCCTGTGCCCTGTGCTGATCCTTGGGGACTACCAAGGGGCTGGTGCTGTGCAGGGTCGGGAGGCTGCGGGCATCCAGGGGGTGGAGGGGTCACCCCAAGGAGAGAGAGAGCTGGGCTGTGGGGAAGGGGGAGCATCCCTGAGACTGCTCTGCTTTGCCCCAGAGATTGCCCCCCCAGCAGCTGTCCCCAATGCCATCCTGGGACCATCCCAGTGCCTAAGCATCCCCTGCCCTTCCCTCCCTCTCAGGAGGATCGAAGAGCTGACCCAAGAGCTGGCCGCCAGCAACCGGCTCGTGGAAACGCTGTCAGCCGAGAAGCGTGACCTGCAGCAGCACCTGGAGGAGCCCCTGGCTGTGGGGGGCCAGGTGGGTGGGCAATTGCGGGGGGGGACCTCAGCCTGACACCCCGGGGAGGAGCGCAGCCGCCCAGGGCTCGGCTGGCAGTTGTCATCCCTGTCCCCTTCTGGGGCTGCGGCCAGGGCCATGCCACGTCCAGCCCAAGCGTTTGCGCAGCTGTGCCGCGGTGCTGGGGGGGGACAACAGGGGACAGGGGGTGTCAAGGGAGCCTGCGCAGTCCTTCTGCGCCCGTCTGCCATTTAAATCCCGGGTCTTAAAATACGCCCGGCGTGGTGCCAGGCGGGATTTCGGGGCTGCGAAGGATCAGAGCAGCGTGTTCCTGGCAGCCGCACGGCTCCGGCCATGTTCCGTCTGGGTGGCACAGCCCTGTCCCCAGCAGCCACGGGCCACCAACGCCGGTGTGTGCCCACTGGGTGGCACGGGGTGCCACGCAGGTACTGCTGCATGGGTGCTCGGTGGCCTTGTGATGCGGGGACATGCCCCTCCGGCACTGCCTGCTGGGGCCGGGCACTGGCGCTGCACTGTCATCGTCGCTGTCGCTGTCGCCGTGCCGGCCCCACGTGTGCCCACTGCGCATGCGTAGCGCCTGGGCGTGGCGACTACAAATCCCGGCAGGCGCCGCGGCCGCCGCGCATGCGTGGGGGGCTGTCGCCTGCCGCCATCTTGAAATCTGAGCCACAAGCCGGGCGCCGCCGTGGCAGGAGCATCCTCGGCGGCGGCGGCGGGGGGAGGAGGAGGGGTGGCGGGGCCTGTGAGGCAGGGGGGCAGCCCGGGGTGAGGGGCAGCCCCGGGGAAGGGGGGCAGTGAGGAGAGGGGGGGGGGGAGCTGTGAGAAGCGGGGGGCAGGCAGGAGAGGGGGGCTGGGGGGGGGCAGCCCGGAGAGGGGGGCAGCCCTGCTGTGGCTGGGCTGAGGTGTGAAGATGTTGTAGAGTGGGATGTTTCTGTAGCACCAGGAGTCCCGGCGTGTGACCGCCCTAAAAAGGGGGGATTGGTGGGGTGAGAAGTGCCAGTGGGCTCAGGGCTTGAGGGAGCTGTACGCTGGGAGATGTGCAGAGTGAGTGGGAGAGGCCTCAGGAAGGTCTCTTGAGAGCCCCCAGAAGTAGGTTCGGGTGCTGGTCAGGAGGGAGGATGAAGGAAACCTGCCGGATTTGTGCCCGGGAGCTGTGCGGCAACCAGCGGCGATGGATCTTCCACACGGCAGCCAAGCTGAACCTCCAGGTGCTGCTCTCCCACGTCCTGGGCAGGGAGCTGTGCCGGGATGGCAAATCCGAGTTCGCTTGCAGCAAGTGTGCCTTCATGCTGGACCGCATCTACAGGTTCGACACTGTCATCGCGCGCATCGAAGCCCTCTCCATCGAGCGCCTGCAGAAACTGCTGCTGGAGAAAGACCGCCTCAAGTTCTGCATTGCAAGTATGTACCGCAGGAACAACGAAGACTCTAGCACAGATGACAGAGCTGGGGATGGGACTGTGGACCTTTCTAACCTGCCTGATGTACGGTACGCTGCCCTCCTTCAGGAGGACTTTGCTTATTCTGGGTATGAATATTGGACGGATCAAGAAGAGCACAGCTTGGAGCCACACAGCTGCCATTCTTCAGAGGGAGCAAGTAACCGCCCGCGGCGCTGCCGTGGCTGTGCCGCGCTGCGGGTGGCCGATGCTGACTATGAAGCGATTTGCAAAGTGCCGCGAAAGGTGGCCAGAAGCATCTCCTGCGGGCTGTCCAGCCGGTGGTCGGCCAGTGTGGGCAACGAGGAGTCATCCATGTGTGATGTGGCGGAGTCTGCCAGTGCCAGAGTGCCTGTGGATGGGGAGAGCATGGAGGAAGGCACGCCCGCATCCTCTGTTGAGTCTCTGGACACGACTGTGGAGGCAAGCCCTCCACAGCAGAAGGATGAAGATGCAGATAAGGGGGTGAAAGGGAATGGGAAATGTGACGATTTCTCAGATGACCGCATGACCCCAAACTCTTCGCTGAGCGGCAACAGGCTGGAGCTGGCCCTCAATTTGATCAAGGCTTTGGACTACAAACCCCTTCAGAGCCCCCGAGGCAGCAGGCTACCTATTCCTGTGAAGTCCAGCTTGCCCCCTCCCAAGCTCAGCCGTGACTTGGCAGATGGCAGCGCTTCTGCTGGCTTAGCGTGTGCTGGTTCTGCCTTCCTGAATGCAGACAGAAAATCCTTTTCCAGAGCTCCTTTGGGTCTTCCCCTGGAGATTTCTGAACTGCAGGAGCTGTGGGATGACCTCTGTGAGGATTACATGCCGCTGCGGGTACAGGTAGAGGTCATTGTGCCGCCATTCAATTGAGCAGCGTCCCTGTGGCCCGACACTGAGCCCGCTAGGGATTCTTCTGTGCTGAGATAATACAGATAGCCACGTGTCACTGAACCCAGGACTAAGAATAGGCAGCTTGGTCCTTTTTAGGTGTGCCGCCTCTCTCCTCTGTCATGCTCCTGTCATCTGTTTCCTCCTTGTGTTCTGAGAAATTAACCTTCCCCTCCTCCATCAGCTCTCCTTGTCAATGCAGCCTGCTAGATGGGTCTAAGCTCTTTGCATGCTTTGTCATTTTTCTGCTGAGATAACACCAGTTTCACTTCAACTTTCTCTTTAAGAAGTCAGTGTGACTTTTACCTACAACCAAAGGGAGTGTTTTAAGCTTCCGGGCATGTGTTTTCCAGCAAATCTGTTTTCTTTGTGCCTGGGTAATGGTTCAGTGTCAGGAACGCCTGCCTCCAGAGCCCTGCCCCTGCGGATCAGGCGTCCAACCTGCCTAACGTGCAGATCTGCGCAGGGATCTGTGGCGCGTGCCCTGAGGAAAAGGTGTTTTCCTTGCAGGTGGATTTGCGCCAGAGGATGACTTTAGGGTTGGTATTCTAGATAATTGGTTTATTTTCTGATCCTTTGAAAAGATTCATCAATTAGTGGCAGGTGCTGCTGAGAGGTGATGAAAGCTCCTGCTTTCACGGGACTGCCTGGTGCCGTTATCTGCCTCGATGGTAGTCCTCGTGTAGCTCCAGATTGCCTCTGGTTTGCTGGCTTTAAAGAAATCTTCATTAGTATGCAGTCAAAAAGCTGAACTTGTAACTCCTTTACCTCTTTCCTTAATGAATAGAAGGCCTCAGTCAGCTTCAATTCAGGAATATCCATGTCAGCCTAATTGCATTTCCATTAGCAGCCTTAGTGTTGCCTAATGCTCTAGGTAGCCTGGGGGATTAGAAAAATGCTTGTTTATCACTATGGCAACTGTGGCTGTGCTGAATTACGCTTCCTATTCAGCCAGCACTGCTTGCTGTCCCGTCTACTTGGGCGTTTCCCAGAGCTGTGTGCTTTTCCCATAGAAGCCTGCTCAAGAAATGGTGCTAGGGAGGGATGTAGCAGAACTAATTTTCATCTGGTGCACAAAGGCATCATGCTGGCAGCCAGTGACTGCAGATGTGAAGCAGGGCGTTGATGCTGCTGCTGTAGTCTGTGTTGCTTGCTACTAATTTTCACTGCTAGGGATATATTTACAGCATAAAAATAGGCTTTCTGTTAACAGAACGTGGTGCAATCGACGTGGCGTGTTTACGGCTTGGCTTTGTGTCATGCATCACCATCCTTGTCTGGGAGCTGTGTTTGAGGGTTTTTTCCAACCTCCAGCCTCTGCCATCTGATAGTCCCTGCCAGGAATTCATGCTGCAGGATTTTTTACTGCCTGTTCCTGGCCATGGCAGCAGCAGTTGTGGTCTTTGGTGCAGGTCCTGGCAGAAGGGGGAAAGGACTTTAATCCTTTGGATGGCTTTATCGGCAAAAATGAGAAGTCAGATGCAGCTAGTAGACTAAATAGTTCTTGTATAAATGATTTTTCTTTCTCTTTGTACAAGCAACACTCTTTCTATAAGTCAGGAACTGCTGTCTAGCGATTCATACGCATAAATGCCTTCATGGTAATGTGAAAGGAATGTATAGGATATATAGGACCACAGCTCCCTTATTGCTTTTGGGAAACTGCAGTTCTTTAAATTTACTGCTGTAAGCTACAATGACCAAGAGCAATCTGGTGTCAGGGTACGTGACCTTGTAGGTACTGTCATCTTGGGTGTCTTCTTGAACCAACAATTTTTCCCCTTCATCACTGCAGCCCCAGGAAAATGCCACCAAACTAAGCCTTCATCAGACATACTCTTGCAGCTGTCTGCAGTGCTGTGCTGGCAGCAAGGGAAGCATTGCCCTGCTGACAGCTGGTCTTTTACCCACTGTTCTGGCAGATGTGAGCTTGGCAGGCTTAGATAATGCCATGATTATTATTCTTACTTTTTAAAGAAGTGTTCTGTCTAGGTTAGCATGTGCTGACATTGCTGGAGCTGTACTGAGGAGAGATTGTCAGTAAAATATTGATGTAGGAGAAACCACCAGGGAGCCGTGCTCCTGACATGGCTGCAGGGAAGCATGAGGGAGGCAGCTTGGGCTTTGGAACTTTGGACTC
This sequence comes from Buteo buteo, assembly GCF_964188355.1. Classification (NCBI taxonomy): domain Eukaryota; kingdom Metazoa; phylum Chordata; class Aves; order Accipitriformes; family Accipitridae; genus Buteo; species Buteo buteo. The sequence goes on from NC_134180.1 coordinate 7,404,677, forward strand.
TGGAGGTGGCTCTGCCTTTCCCCTCCCTGCTCTTAGCTCGTTGCAGGCTTTCTGCTTATTTTTCTTTGGAATGTGCAAATTGTGAGGAAAGGTGTCATGTCCGCCCCCCCCCCCCCCCCCCCCCGTTTTCGTCAGCGTTATTTCAAAATAGCTGCTGTGTGACAGATTCCAGCCACTCTCCCTGTCTGATCTGAAGTCTTCTGGCTGGGCAAACTTGAAATTACTTGCTGTGACTGTTTAAGTTTTCACTAAAATCTTAACAAAACATCAGGGTAAAGGGAAGCATTGCTTCTATATGTGAGAGGCAATGCACAGGTCTGGGGGAGCTCCCCTGTGCTGCCTGTCTTTCCCAGAGACAGTGTTTCTGTGGCTGCTGAAGATGAGGATTCAGTCTGACAGGGCTAGTCAGAGTTGGTGGTTGTTCTCCCTGTGCTGCCTGGAGCTGGTGCTCCTGTGTGCTCTGAAGAGCTCTGCTGTGTTCTCGTAGCCTCTGCACTGCAACCCTGCACTTGCCAGGGCTCCCACTTAAAACAAGACACCAGTACAATCAATCTCGTATCACCGATAATATTCAGGAATACTCAACGAGTCCTGTGAGGGCTGGGGTGCGTGGCTGGGTTTGAATGCTGCTCTAAGGAGTTAACAACTCACTAGGCAGGAGGTAGCAAAATAGTAAGAAGGGATGACAAGGGATTAGTGTGTGCTCAGCCAGCAGGGTCTGGCAGGCCATGCATCAGAAAGCAGGCTGTTTCCATTCTCAATAAATGGGTGTATGTCATGAAAAATATCTCAGCTGTGGCACTAAATTTGGTATGGTTTGTGGAGCTGCAGGAAATCACACACGGTGTGGGTGCTGGAGCATGAAAGGAGAGCCCAGAGAATCACAAGTGGAGGGGTTCAGAGCAGGGGCTCACTACTAGATCATGGCTGGAGGGTAGCTGGTGGGAAGGGTTGAAGGTTGTGGGCTTGATTAAGACAGAGAAGCTTGGCAGAATGTGGGAAGAAGGGGGTTGGTTTGGTGCTGGTTTTGAAGCTTTCTGAAGCTGCCAGCAGGGCACATGGGAAGGAGGGGAAGTTTCAGGAATGTGGCTCGGGTGTGGGGATCAGATCCATCATCAGCCTGCAGGCAGTGGTTAGAGCCAGACAAGCTGCTGGGTTCATGGTATGGGAGTGAGGAGAGACAGGGAGCCCAACCAGAGCCTCGGGGCAGCAGGGTGCTTCTGGCATGTTGGGCAGAGAGCTGCCAGGTGCCAGCCTGCCCCCCAGGTGAAGGGAGACATGGGCAGCATGATGTTTTGGAGACAGTTAGAAAAGCACAGTGGGCCATGTTCAAGCCCATGCTGCAAGGTCTGTGAGGGCTGACAGCTGAATAGAAGTAGCCATTGTAAGACTTGAGCCATATCTCACTTTTTTTTCAGAATTTGCAGGATGAACGTCAGCAGCTGGCTCCAGGTGACCCTGCAGCAGGGGAGCATGTGTCCGATCTGTGTGCTGCAGAGCTGCAGGGCAAAATCCAGCAGTTCGAAGCTGCCAACAAGGTATTTCTTCATGAACAGCAAGTTTGGTGCCTAGTGAGTCTGATGTAATTAGTATTGGAGGATGCCTCCTAGCCTGGCCAGAGGCAGGCATCTACACCTCTGTTCCAGCAAGGGTGTGCGCCGACGCATGGTTCTCAGTGCTGTTGTCTGCCAGCTTGAGTTAAAAGCATTTACTTTTTTCTGCAGCTGGGCCGTGTAAATTTTCCATGTTAATTTTTGCAAACCATTATTTTGGAAGAACTTCCCACTTGTCTGGTGAGCCTTCTGGGAGCTGGTGAAGGAGAGATGCACAGAGCTATTTCCCTGTCTCTTGGATTTGCATGGGCTGAGCCTGTTGCAGGAGAGAAGGGCACCTGCCTTTTGAGACAGCTGCCTTCTTTTTTTCAAGCAGTAAGGGAGATCAGCGCAGAGGGGGTCCTGTTTTCATTTCAATTTAAGGGCTTTCTTAGGAAAGAAACATGCATCTGAGCTGTCTTGAGGCAGATCAAATTTAACATGTGTTGTGAGGGTTAGATGTTCTTAGTGAGGGGTAGATGTTCTTAGTTATGCTCTTGAACTCTAAGGTAAATTATACCCACTGGGAAAACAGAGGGGTTAAATGGGAAGAAACATTGGGATGGGATCTTTATTTAAATGTGGGGACAGCTGTAAGCTGTTGGAGCTGCCTGGACCACAAAGGTTGACAGGGAAAGAGAGGCCCAAGGCCCAGGAAATGGAGTTGGAAGTGTTTAAACAGGTTAGGGGGAGTGTGTCTTAGAGAAGAGAAAACATGACAGATGTGTAAACTAGAACAACAAGAGGAAATCATGTGGCAGCACCCACTCCTTAAGAAATTGAGGCTTGAGTAAGTTCCAAGGAATATGCGTATCATCTAAGACTAAGAATGCCAAGAGGCAGCATGTTTAAAATGCTAACAAGCAGTTGCTTAAATGTACATGTGCTGTGTCACGAACGTTGTGGTGAAAGCAGAAAACTGTCCTAAACTGTTTGAGATGGTAGCCTCTTTAGGGTGAAGATGTGAATGGCAAAAGTTTCTCAGGTTGTAAACCAGCCACAGAGACTAGTGAGACATTCCCCTTTGCTTTGCAGCCATGCTGTTGGCGTGCTAGCACTGGCTAGACTCTTTTGTGCTGAAGCCAGAATTTGAGGCTAAATAAGCCATTGATCTGATCAAATGTAGAATTACCTAGACCAGCAGTTGCTGCAAGAGTGCCTGGGTGGTCAAAGGAGACAGTTAGAGAAGCGGCTGGAAGATTGTTAAAGGGGCAGCTGCAATGCTCTGGAGGACCTCAGATGCAAAGGGGACAGTTTTTAGAATGTGTAGCTTCTCCATTTTGATTATTTTTTTTTCAGATCTCTTGGGAGGTTTTTGGGCTGAAGCAGCCCCTTTCCTCTTAAGGGAACAGAAACAAATGATAGAAACTGGGAAGGCTGCTGGGCAGTCTGAGCAAGACTCTCCTGGAGTATGTGGGAGGCAGTATGATATGTGAACCCAAGCCTGGAACCTCCGCCCTGTGCATGGGGGCTGCATTGGAGGGGCCAGAAGCACTGGAACAGTCCTGTGGAGGGACTTGAAGGCTTTGTGTTTACTCATCGGTCTCCACCCAGCTCAAACAGTATTTACAGACTCTAGAGGGAGCCACGTTGATCTTGATCTGGTGAACACCTGGGCTGTATGGACTTGAGTAAGGAGTGGAGGGAGTCCTAAGGGTGTTTTTGTAGAGCATTAGGCAGGATTGAAAAAACCAACATATTTCTGTCTTCAGTTGTTACAGGAAAAGCTGAATGAATTGAATTTGGAATTAAAATCTGTCCAAGAAACATCGCAGAAGCAAGTTTGTACAATCCAGAGTCTGAATGAGGCCCTGAAGAGCAAAGAGAGTAAGGTAATAGTTTTGGGTGGACAGGGTGGTGCTCACCGAAAGAGGAAAGTATGCTAGCCCTGTAGCCAGTGACTGAAAAGGAACGCTTAAGCCTTTGCTAGGCATCCTGGATCTCATTAAACTATTTCTTGCAAAGCTCTTACTTTCGTGCAATGCTGACGTGTCATAATCCATGCTGGAGGCTTGGGACGGGAGAGTTTGTGCTTGGTTTGCCAATGACTGGGCTTCCTATCCTTTGATTCATAGACACAAGAGCTGTACCATATCATTGAAGGGCAGAATGAGACAATAGCCAAGCTGCGGGACATGTTACACAGAAGCCATCTGGGGCAGTTGCAGGTATGTCCCTGGAAAGCCTCAAATACATCAGGTTTTGTTCTGCAGGGATCTTGATTTTTAAATCCCTCTTGTGAAGTGAATCTCTGAGTTTCTCTGCTTTTCACTCTTGTTAGATGTCAGAGAGCCCACTCTCATCCCAGGAGCAGCAAGTGTCACTGCTAGATCTTCAGAACACACTTTTCTGCACAAAGCTGGAGGTGCGGAAGCTGAAAAGAGCTCAGCGCCAGAAAGAGCATCAACTGGCTGAAGCCAGGAAGGCAACCCAGCTCCTAGAGACCATGGTGCATGAGGAAGAGCAGCAGAAAGAGGCAACCTGGAAACACAACCAGGTATGACAAGTACTTAGCCTGGAAGTCTCTGGGTTTACACAACTTAATAAGCACTGATGTAGTCAGTACTCCACTCTCATTCATCATTTCTGCCTATACCAGTCTGGGCATACTTGGCTAATCCCTTGTCACATGTGGCAGGGAGAATTCTCCAGCCTTCTTAGCTTCATATCTGAGGATTTAGAATCAGCAAAGACACTTGATAGTGGGTGTGTTGTCACTTATATGTCTTTGGCTGGTGCAAATGTCCCATCTCATTTTACAGTGTTATGAACTTAATGTCCAGTGCTGCACAGGTTAGCTGTGATTGACTGTAAAGCTCTGCCTGTGGCCAGAGCAAGGGGTTTAGGTGGATGGATACCCTGGAGAATGAAATGAATTCGGACTTCATCACTGTGGAAGTGTGTTTTAAGATGGGAAAGCTGTAGCATTGCAGAGCATTTTTGGCTGTTCCCACAGCCCTTGTTGCTCTTGGCTTCTTCAGATTGGCCTGCTGTTCACAGGTCTGTTGAGGACTGACTGCCAAGGCATGTGCTTTTCCCTCACAGGAGCTGCGTGCTGTAGTACAGCAGCTGCAGACAGAGCTGCAGGACAAGGCTCAGCAGCTCCAGACTGTGGAGTGGGAGAAATGCCGTGAGCTGCAGGCCCAGGAGCAGAGAGTTCAGCGTTTGAGTCAGCTTCTGGCTCGCAAGGAACAGCTTCTGCAGGTGAGATGCAGAAAGATTCAAGTTGAGCATAATTAGCCAGGGCCCTTGCTCCTCCTTTGGTATTTGGCAATGCAAAAGTCAGTCTGTAGCTTTCACACATGCCCGTTGAAGAAGGGATGGAGAGAGATGCTTCTAGGCTTCCAAGATGAGGAAGAAAGCACAGGTATCTGAGTATGTCAGCCCACAGCAATGGCAGGTGCTAGTCAACCAGCCCCAGGTGCTGGGACTCTACTGTCCTTTGATGTGGGGGGTGGAGATAGTTAGGCCTGATTCTCCTGTGTTGCTCTCTGGGGGGTTTCTGGACTGACTAGGAGTGTGTGTGTGTGACCCCTAGGAATCAAGGGAGCTTCTGCAATGCCAGCAAAGCTTGGACAAGAGCCCTGCAGCCATGAATGCCATGTTGGAGAAACTGCAGCAGCGAGTCAGTGACAGGGATGCTGCTCTGGAGGTGAGCACAATGTTGGTGATGTCTCAGTTTTCCCTGAGGCTCAACCTTTGGGTTACAATCAGTGGTGCAGCCCCAGGCTGACCCCAGGGGCAACCATGTCTTCTACATGCTCTTCATGGCTCAGCCTTCCAGAGGAGTCCTCTGAAAGGGAGAGCTGAGGTGCCCCACACAGTGTGTGGTGGGCTGCAGAGCCCTGCTACCCCATTCTGAAGGATCACCTCCTCTCACCCTAGCGAGCAGTAGATGAGAAGTTCTGTGCACTGGAGAAGAAGGAGCAAGAGCTGCAACAGCTCCATCTCTCGATAAGGGAGCGTGGAAGTGACCTGGAGAGACTGCGCAATGTCCTGTCCAGCAACGAGACTACCATTCACGTGAGTCCTTGTACCTGGGCATGTGGAGTCCAGCCTGGCTGTGGTGTGGTGCTAGACAAAGCTTCCTGTAAATGCTCTGGTCGTTGCTGGGGAGCAGCTGCAGGGTGTTGGCCTTCCTCTGGCCCTGTGTGCAGGGTACATTCCTGGGTTGCTTGTGTTTCTGGGCTGGGTGCAGATGTGAGTGTGGTGTCTGGAGAGGACAGGGGTGAGTGAATCTATGTGACTCCATTAGTAGGAGAGACTGGTGTTTCCAGTTCTGCTTAATTCAGGATAAAGTCTCTGTCCCTGGTTGAGCTGCTTCTGTTGTGGTCCCCAGAGCCTGGAGAGCCTCCTGAAAGCCAAAACTCTGGAACTAGAGCAGGTCTCAGCAACCTGCCAAAACCTCCGCTGGCTCAAGGAGGAGATTGAGGCCAAATCCTGCAGCAGGCAGAAGGAGCAGGAGGGGATCATCCAGCAGCTGCAGACCTGCCTGCATGACAGGAACAAGGAAGTGGAGGTAAGACCTTAGCTTGGCTTCCTGAGCCTTCAGCCAGTTTGTCTGCAGAGAGGGTGGTCCCGAACCAGAGCCTCCTGGCTGCCTGCCTCTGAGGAGGGCACTCGAACCTGTGCCCAGTGCTTTGGAAGCTAGCTGCTTTTGGTACCTGTAAACACCTGTGCTTGCTGAGATGCTGCTCTCTCAGCTACACCCAGGCTGAAGGGCTGTTCGTCCTTGAATAGCTTGCAGTTTGATGGTAGCAATGTCTCCATCTCTCCCTTCCTCCCCCTTGTTCAGGAGCTTACAGCAACTCTGCTGTGCAAGCTGGGCCCAGGACAGAGTGAGGTAGCAGAGGAGCTGTGCTTGCGTCTCCAGCACAAGGAGAAAATGCTGCAGGATCTCCTCAGTGACAGGAACCGTCAGACCATAGAGCATGATGCTGAAATCCGGGAGCTGCTGCAGGCTGTGAGCACCAAGGAGCAGCAGAGCAGAGTGAGTTGTGTGCAGTGCTGCAGTGGGCAGGCTGGGGTGGATGGCTCTGCCTTGCATTAAGCAGATAGAAGCTGCTCTCTGGCTGCTGTTGGCGTAGTGTGGTGGAGCTGTTGAGTGTCGAAGAACCACAGGAGATGCCATGAGCTGTTTCTAGGTTGGTCTCATCCCATCACATTGGAGCAGTTACAAAGCAGCAGCTCTGGCAGCAGTGTTCACGTGTTAGATCCCTGTCATCAAGTGGACTGGGCAGGGTTTGTCTGTGTGGTAGGAAGGGAGGTGCAGATTCTCCTAGGTATCTATGCTCCTGGGCTTGGGGCAGCAGAAGGGCTGTGGGAGGGTTGCTGCCTCACATGGGTGTTAGCAGACCAGAAAGAAAGATGGGTGTTTTCTTTTGTAGCACAGAAGCCTGAGGAAGCTCTGCTCATTGCCTCTTAACTTACACGTTAGTCAAACTAGTGCGTGGTCCTGGGCATGTAAATGCCCCTTAAAGAGCTACAGTTCCTACTCTGCCTACTCTTGCACACTGGGTGCAGTTCAGTGTTACCCAAGATACTTTGCATTGAGTTTCCTTTCATAAAAAGGGGGCTAAAAGGCCAGGTACTATCTCCTCCTTGTTGTCTGTCATCTGTCTTTCTCCCCTCCTGAATGGGGTAAGAGAAACTGAGGAGCTTGTTCCTCTCTAGGTAGAGAGGCCAAGCCTTGCTGCAGTTGTCTGGCAAGTAGAGATGGGAGGGCTGCAGTGGAGTCACTGTGAGTGGCCAGGAGCAGTAGCTCCCAGGCTGGTTTGCAGAGTGCTTCTAGTCTCAAGTGACAGATGAATACTGAGATGGTTTCCCTTAGTCTCTAAGGAAGGTGAGGGACAGGGACCCCTGGTCACAGACCTGCTTTCCCCTATTTTTCCCGCTCAATCAGGCAGCTGCTGAGAAGATGGCACATGCTTTGGCTGAAAGGAGCTGCGAATTACAAATCCTACGCCAGCATGTGTTGGGGAAGGAGCCTGTCGGGACCCAGTCAGCTGGTACCAGGCTGTTGAAGCAGGACAAACAGCCCATACAAGTAAGAATCATGCACTGTGTTTCACTGCCTGTGGCCTCAGTGCTCCAGATGGAACTGATTGCCGCAGAAGGAAATGGGAGAGAGTGGAGCACCACAGAGAATGATAGAAATGAAAGTGGGATTAGGGAAGAGACTTCCTATAGGAGGAAGAGAAGAAACTGAGGAACAGAAATGCTGCCTGGATGTTCTGATCTTGATTCCACCAGCCTTTGTCACTCAGTGTCTCCTTTCGTTTTGATCAGGCAGTATTTGAGTCCTTGGGGCACGTGAGAGTATGAAAGAAATCTGCCCTCTGACCTTCCAGCATTGACCCAGTCCTTCCTTGGGCTGGGCTGCCTCGCTGTATTGTAATCCCCTCCCTGACATTGTCACATTCTGGAGGGGACAAGGGAGCTAATTTTAGGTCCCACTAATTCTTGGCAGAGCCTGCTGGCTGTTTGCTGTCTCTTCCACAATTGGAGTTGGTATTTTTAAAGCAGCTTTGCTAAAAACCCCTTTGAGGCTGAACACAACTCCAAGGCTACATATGCCAAGCTCCTACTTGAGCAGCTGTTAATGGTTTGTTGGTGAGCTGACATGTTGAATGTTTTTAAGCAGCTGTAAACAGGTTGCTCGTTTCTATTCCCAGGATCAAAGTGAACTCTAGAGACTTCCAGAGACATGTATATGGGCCAAGCTCTGTGTTTTCCTTCCTGCATGGTCCCTCTGGGCCGCATCTTTGGATGAAGATGTAGGTCTTTGCAGAGTCTCAATTGAAAGATGGGTTTGCTGCAGTTGAGTAAAACCTGTTTAATCCTTACTATGAAGACGCTCACTGCCAGCAACCTCCCAGTCCCAAATAAAACAAGGCCAGTGCCCTGTTGCTCACACATACAGCTTCTAGACTGGGTGCAATTCACTTGTCCCTGCTGCCTGGTTAGATCCCCTTCATTGGTTTCTCACATATCAGAGGCATCAACAAAGCAGCCAGCAGCTTTGCTGCCGTCCTGGAGCTCTGGGGAAGCTGCAAGTGCTAGGTTCCTCATAAAGGTGCAAACCTGGAGGCTTTTATGTTTTCAGGAAATACTGCAAAGAGCTTGTGGAGCTACAGCCATTGCCAGACCCCCACAGGGGGACAGCAGCTGCAGGACAGAGGGAGGTGAGTGTGGTGACGGGTTCCTTCAGGGTCCCCAAACATGACCAGGGCTTTTTGCTGTGGGAGAAACATGATTACATGAAACTGTGAGAGAGTAAAGAGCTTTAAGCAAAATTGAATATTTTGAAATAAAGCTGTGCCTCCCCTTTGGGTGATGGTTCAGGGATGTCTGAGGATAGGAGTATGGGGAAAAAAGAAAGGCTGGTGTCAGGTTTGAGGTGAGGTGCTTCTACGCAAGAGCTGACCCTGTCCAGTGAAGGGTTTATGACTACGATCCAGGCTGGGCTGAGACAAGTGCAACTGGTTTGGGTTTTGCCTTGTGGCCAGGACACCTGAACTTTGCCAGGGGTGGGACAGCAGGCCTGGGATGTTGCTGTTGCTTTGTGCTGCTGTTTAAGGATCAAGCAGAGAAGAAGAGTGTTTTCTAAAGAGGCAGTGTGATGAGAAGTGCAAGCATTGTGGACCTGTCTTGCCAAAGAGGGATTCTGTCTGATTCTGGGGTCAGAACTGACACACGGTATCCCTGCATTAACCAAGCTGTCTTTGCAGTTATGACGTCAGCAGCAGAACTGGAGAAGGATCTTGTTAATGCCAAAGAGGAGCTGGAGCTAATGGCAAAGAAGGAAAGGGAAAGCAGGGTGAGCTTGTGATGGAACCTGTGCTGATCTCCCTTGCTTACAGGAGACCGTTGGGCTGCCCCTCACTGAAGGTTTTGGACCCCCTGTATTGTGAGGGTACTCCCAGTGAGAGAAACGGGGCAGCAGCTTGCAGTGGGGTGTTGGCTTTCTGAAGTATCTCACGGACTTCTTTTCCTTCACTAGCGGGAGCTCACTGCTCTCCAGTCTGTTGTGGCCGCACAGGAGGAAGAGCTGCAAGTGCAGGCCTCGGATATAGAGTCCTTGACCAGGACTATCCAGATCAAAGAGGACCTCATCAAGGTGAGATAACACACTGTGCTGGGTCAGTTCTGCGGGGGAAGGCTGCAGAGGAGTCTCTTCCCCCCCACCCCCATCCTCAGAGTAATGTGGCTGGCTGTCCGTGGATGGTATTGCTACTGGTTTGCCTACAGCCCTCTGTGTTACTTTGGCCAGAAGGCAAAGGCCTCAGACCCTCAGAGTGATGTTATCTGGCTTTTTGCTCCATGTGTACCAAACACCCTTCTTTGAGAGTCCTTTGAACAGAGTGTATTGTGTACCTGCTCAGTTCTTGCTCCAGGCTGTTGTCTGTGCCTAATACACTCTGGGTGCTTTGGCATTTCTTTCTTAGGAGACCTGGGTCTTCCCAAACACTGGAAACTTTTGGCAGTTGCATTCCAGAGAGGATTATGAAGGTCCAGCTGTCCTTGTTACTGATCCCTTCTTCATTGAGCTCTGCTGCTGTTGGTTTTCAGGATCTGCAGATGCAGCTGGTGGATCCCGAAGAAATTCCAGCCGTGGAAAGGCTGACGCAAGAAGTGCTGGTGCTTCGGGAGAAAGTGGCCGTAGCAGAGTCACGAGGACAGGAGGCTACTGGAAACAGAAGGCAGCAGGTAGTGTGCCATGTGGGGCAAGCTTGCATGTGTTTATATTTCTGCTGGGGCTCCGTTATGAGGCTTTGTTTTCAGCCTTTGGATATGCCGAGATGTGCTTGTTCTTGGAACCTGGCTCTGTATGATAGGGGGAATACAGAGGAAAGGATTGGTTCCGTTCAGCACTTGTCTCAAGGGAGAGTCTTTTGAGAGTCCAGGGGTGACACTGATCAACCTCATCACTTGGACACAAGCAAGAGAGGAAGGGGAAGGCCCTGTTTCTTTGAAGCAGCCAGATGCCTCCTTTGATTTCTGTCTCTTTTTTTAAGTGTTGTGTCTTGTCTCTTCTCTCCAACCAGTTGTTGCTGATGCTGGAAGGGCTGGTGGCTGAAAGGAATCGGTTAAATGAGGCTCTCCAGGCAGAGAGGCAGCTCTACGGCAGCCTGGTAAAGTTTCACACGCACCCGGACAGGTAAGCAAGGCTGCCTTGGCTCTGTGCTGCCCTGCTCCGCTGCTAGGGCAAGCGTGGGTGGTCCAGTGGGGCAATTCCTGAAGCAGCGATTGTTCTGTAAGTTTGAGAGGCCTCAGTGGAAAGGAGAGAGTCTGGGCAAAGAATCGGACAAATGCGGCTTTGGGAGTCCAAGTTTTAGGCTGCCTTCGTCCCTTGAAGAGGCTGCAGTGGCCAGCTTTAAAAGCTATGTCAACTGCCCCCATTGCCACCTCTCGTTCAGGCCCTGGGATTTCCATCTCTGTTCCCTGGCTTATCCCTTCCCAGCTTAGTTTCCCACCCACACTTGGCCACCTTTCAGAGGCTGCTGTCAAATTCCCAAACAGCTGTTGGGTTGATAAGGATCCGTCTAGGTGCTTATCCAGGCAGTTATCCTGCAACGCAGTATGGCCTGCATTCTCTGTCCTCTGCACTAATCCCCTGCCCTTCATGGGGCTGCAGCCTCTGGGATATTTGAGCTACCTGATAGCAAGAGAGTGCATAAGTGGAGTTCTTGGGTAAGTACTGAAGAACAGCTGTGACTAGAAGTCCCCTACCATGGGCTGGAGCCTTTTGGGGGGATGGCTGTGCTCTGGGAAGGTTTAGAGGTGAGGCGCAAGAGGTGGCCGAGCTGCCTGGGGAGTACCCAGGTCCTGCGCCTGGAATAAGTGGCAGTCCTGGATGGAGGGGCCAATTCAGTGTGTGCTTGCTGCAGCCTGTCTAACCCTCTTCCCTTTTGTGCGGTGTGTCCGCTTAGCGCTGCGAGAGACCACACTCTGCAGGTGGAGCTGGAGGGGGTCCAGGAGCTCCGGGGACAGCTGGAAGAAGCTCTTGGAAGAAGCTTGGAGTGTTTGAGCAGGCTGGAGACACAGGGCGCCATAGGAGGTGGGGAACAGGAGCGTGTGAGAGTCCTACCCCAGCATGCCTTCTGAGCACTGGCGCTCGCCCGCCTGCCACGGAAACGGTTCACTAACCAAGCGAGCCTGTCACACTGACTCTGGGAGGGTTGCTTTGGTACTTAGTAATGGTACGATAGAACTGGTGCAGGGCTTTTTTGTTTTATTTTTGAGCTGCTTTGGAAACGGCAATCAGTGCAATCCACCTGTGTCTCGTGTATGTTCCTGTCTGACCCACCCTGGTGGCCACTGATGTATTTGCACATTCAAATCATTCCATTTTAGTTGATTTCCCTTTATCCCCTTATCCTCCCACCCCCATGGGCCAAATAAAGATTCCCTTTCTCTGAAGGAAACACCAAATGTTCTCTGTCATCTCCCAAGTGCATGAGTGTGAGTTTTTGTATTCCCTCACCCTTTTTCTTACCCAGTGACATCCCCCTCTTGGGTTGATGGTGGCTGGCCCAAAAGGAGAAGGTGTATATAGAAAACTGGATTCCAGAGCCAGAGAATTTGAGAAGGGCCGCAAGACCTGGTGGCACTTGCCTGGGGCTCTTACAGGAGTCTTGAGTGTAGAACCAATGATTCATTTTATGCTTAAAGCAAATCCTACTCCAGTATTGATGGCTTTACTGACTTTTTTTTTTCCTAATTGTAAGTTGTCTCAGCCTAGCCTGCAAGTGCCTTCAAGGGAGAGCTTCCTACTGTTTTTTTGATAGATGGTTTGGGGTGACTGAGACCTGTCCCTGCTCCCAGGGTCTGGGCTGGGTCTGCTCCCTCATTTGTATGCACACATCTCACAGGCTCCACATGCCCCTTGGGTAATGGGCAGGGCCCTATTTCTGCTTTGCTGGGGGCAGTCCCACTTGGCACCACTGCATACCTTTTCTAGGGCATCTTTTACCTCCTCTGGGAGCATTGAGGCTGGCGTGAGAGCTGAAAAACAATAGCAGCAGCTTTCCGATGACCAGCACTTCTCATGCGCAGTGGGCTATGGATCAGCTGTCTCATACTCAATCACTTCCCAAGGTGGCAGGAGCAAATTTTGTACCTCTGAGCATCTGTTTCTGCTTGCTGGGGAAGCTGAACTAGGAGCAAGTGGAGCGGAAGAGCTCTGTCTTGCTGGGCTGCGCCACGTGGACCTGAGACTGCTCTGCTGCACATCTTGTGACTGCTTCACATGGCACCACCTAGCCCAGGCCTTGCACCCGTGCTGAGGTCTTCTCTTCCCTGCCTCAGGTGGGGATAGGAGGCAGCACAGCTCTCCCTTCGCATGCAGCAGGTCAGCACTGCTCCTCTGGGTCTGCACCTAGCTGCGTGCCGAGTTCAGCAGTTCTCATGTGGCCTGAAGGGATGCAGCTGGTGGCTGCTGGGCCGCTCTGGTACTGGGTTAGCTTTTCCTTTCTTGTATTTCATCTCATTCCCTTCCTCTCACTTCTCTGTGTAGCACCATCTTCTCTTTGTCCTTCTGCCTCTCACTTTGTAGGAGCCTTTGTCTCCCTGTCCTTATCTTTCCACCTTCCCTCCTCCATCCTGGCTCTGATGCCCAGCTGCCTCCCTGGTCCCTTGGGTACCATGGAGCCCAGGACCCAGCACAGCCTCATTGGCATGGCGTGATGGAAGTCTTGGCTGGTGCTCCGACAGCTCCCATCTCTTCTTGTGTGTGTGTTTGCTGCAGATCTGTCCCTGGCTAGCATCACTGCTGTAAAGTGCCCCATAGGGTGAGGTGTCCCAACTTTTCTGCTCTGTTCTTTAGGGCCTCCTTTCATCCCTGGTATCCTTGGCTGTGCACTCCTCTGTCCCGTGGGAGGACCAGGCTGAGATCCCATGCCTGAGAGCACCCTCTGTCAAACTGTGCAGTGCTTTGTGCTGTCTTGTAGCTCTTTCTGGATGTCTCTCCTTTTCTCAGTTTCCCTGGGGACCTTGCTTCCTTTCCCTTGTTCCCAGCAGCGTGAAGACTTCCAGCGCAGCCAGTGCAACTGGGTGTCCTGTTCCTGTGGACCATGTGCAATTTTCAAGCCATGCAACTAATTCTTTTTGCCTTCAGGCTAGATGTGAAAGAGGAGTCTGTGAAAAATAGTGCTGGGGTTGCATCTCTTGTCTCCTTTGCCAGTAATACACAGAGAGCTGAGCAGCCCTGTCCCTTCAAATTTGTACCCTGGTGTGCTCCTGCTGTGATGGATGGTTCAACCACTTGGTGAGCAGCAGCCTGGGCACAGTCTGCCCTATGTGCACACTTCTCTGCTCCTCCAGCACCAACTTCATCCTCTTCCTGTTTTTGTATTTTTCCTTGAGATATGTGCTCCTTTTTTCTGCCCCAGTCTTGGAGCGCTGGGAGCTGTGGGTGATGGTGAGAAGTGGGGTGCTGTGTCCTGGCACAAGAGGTGATTCTCCCATGTCCCCAGAAGAGGTGTGCTGGCTGTGAGTCACCCTGCCCTGGCCTCTCAGCCATGGTCACCCAGCTTGAGACCCATGTGCACATGGCCCTCAGCTCCCCAGCAAAGCCTGCAGCTGAGGGTCTACGTCCCCTTACCCTTCGGGGCCCTGCAGGGATTGAGCTGTAGCCCTAGACAGTTTGTCACCTGTCAGATTGTGTCCCTAGGGGCTGTGCTTTGGCTATGCTGAATACCACCCATGGAAGCTGCTTTTTCACTGGGGTGCTGCTGCCACTTCCAGCTGCCTCTTAAGTGTTTTGCTCCCGGAACAGCGCTTCTCCATGATGGCTGTCCTTGCTGCCTGGGGCATGGCTGCTTCAGCAAAAAGGCTCCATCATGCAGGGTAACATCTCCCCAGGCTCAGCAGTGAGGTGGGCCTGACTTTTGCAACCTCCTGGCTGTTGCTTATCATGAGTGGGTCTCCTGAGTGTGTCACCATCTATGTGCACATTGTGCTGTGCAACCGCCTGCCCTGCTGCAAGGTATGCTCCCGGCTGGTCCTTGGCTCTCCCTCCCAGGAGCCATATGCTTCCCTGCTGGCTTCTCCTTCACCACCGATGTTTGGCCTCTCTCCTGCCAGGATTTCTCTGTGTTCTCATACTCCGTGTGCAGCCTTGCCTGGGAGCTCCAGACCTGATGGTGATGCGTTTGGCCACAGGCAAAGCAGCTGCATCTCCTGTGGGGTACAGGCAGCTGCGAAACCTGGCCCTGCGCAGCCCCAGGGGATGGTCTTGGGCCCTGTCTAAGCTCCCCTTTCCGTGGGCAGAAGAGGGATTTGGGGGTACACCTATTTCCCAGCCTAGGCAGTCTGAGCCTAAGCAGAGCAGGCAGGGCCCTGCAGCTGGGTGGGAGGAAAGCTGCCCAGACGAGGGGTGCAAGCCCTCGCCCGGGGTTCTGCACCAAGGAGCCAGGACCAGAGCTGCGTGCAAGCAGAAAAACGTGCTCCCAGCTCAGCTCTGTGGGGCAGGGTGGGCCCAAGCCCCCCACGTGCCGTGGTATGGGATGCAAGTGTCCCTTTAGCTCTGCTGCAGCTCTGCAAGGCCAGCGCAGGGCTTGCAAAGAGCCCAGTGCCATGCGTGACAGCAGGGCTTCGGCGATGCGGGCAGGGTGGCTGTTAGTGTCCTCCATGAGCTGCCCTTGCCCAGGTAGGTGATCCTGCCAGATTGGGGCAGTGCTGGCAGGGGTCCCTGACTGAGCACGTGCTGCTGCTGCTGGCTGTGGCTTGTGAAGTGGCTGCAGGGTGGGTGGCACCTATGCATGTGCGCTGGGGCAGAAAGCGCGAGGTGATGTGAAGGCAGAGATGTGGATGGGGCAGGCGCCGTTGCTGGGGCTGCAGACAGCTGGGGCTGTCCTGTCCCTGGGTGCAGGGCCAGCACAGGGTGCTGGGTTGGAGCTCCAGCATGCAGAGAGAGGGTGGTAGGGCACAGGGACAGCGGGGAGACCTCAGTCCTGCTGGGAGTTCCCCACTACCAGGTACGTATAAGAGTAGGCACCTTCCCCAGGGCTGCCCACAGTGGCCACGGGCATTACCAGGAAGGAGAGGACAGAGGCAGTGCTGCCATTGCCACTGCTTTGAGCGCCTTGTTGTGCTGTGCTGTCCCCTAGGTCAGGCCACAGGCACAGATGCTGATGATGCCAGCACCAACTTCACCGACAGCATCAAGGAGGAGGCAGCCCATGGTGTGGCAACCCAGCACGTGAGTCAGGGCAGCGTGGTACTGGCAATAGGAGCGGCAGAATTGGGCACTGCGCCACTGCCAGACCGTGTCCTGGTGCCTTCAGAAATGTCCCCTGTCACCCTCTGTCTTTGTCCCTCTAGAGCAGCCCCCGGGCCCCTAAGGAAAGCGGGGGCACTGAAAGGACCCCGATGGAGAGCACGGTACCTGCTGTGCCGAAGCGGGAGCTGCGGGCAGAAGAGGAGCTGCGGGAGCTGAAGGCGCAGCTGGAGGAAGCCGGCTTCTCCTCTGTCTCCCACATCAGGCAAGAGCCCTGGGATGCTGGAGCCAGCGAGTGGCAGTGGCTTGAGGGGATACCCTGCATCCCAGCTGCTGCCTGCCCTTCACAGTGCCTTGTGCCCCCAGGAAGGCGATGCTGAGCCTGTGCCTGGAGAATGCGGAGCTGAAGGAGCGGATGGGTGAAGCCACATCGCTGCTGGAGAGTGGGGAGCAGGAGGAGGCTGGGCTGGGCAGCCCCCTGGCACCTGAGCCCCGCAGGCTGCAGCGGAAGAGCCGCAACACCCTCGGGGACCGCCCGGCCAGCGGCAGTGGGGATGGCCAGGGGGTCCTGGCAGAGAGGGGAGCTGTGCCCACCAAACGCCCGGCGCTGGAAGCGCGATCCCAGGATGACATGCCCAAGAGACCCTGCCCTGGTACCCCGGGCGGAGGAGATAGGAGCCACGTAAGTGCCCTAGGCACAGGGGACCGGGATGGGGATGCAGGTAGAGATGGGGATGGAAATGGGGAGCTCACAGCCCATATTCCTTCTGGCAGGTGGAGGGCACAGCCCCCGGCAGTGGCTGGCCGGGGCTGGGTGCAGAGCTGCGCTCCCAGGTGGCACAGGGCCAAAGGCAGTGCCAGGAGCTGCAGGACAAGCTTGCCGCCTCGGAGGCCACGGTGCGGGCACAAGCCGAGCAGCTGGAGAAGTACCACGTCCTGCTCCGTGAGTTGAAACCCCAGGCGGGATGGGGGGAGTCTGCGCCAAGCCTGGCGTGCCCTGTGCACTGTGCTGTACGTGGGGCAGGGGTGGTGAATCCTGCCTGGAGGGGGACCCTGAGCTGATGGGGCTGCCCAGCAGGTGAACCCCACACCCAGCAGCTCAGCAAGCAAGTGCAGGTGGACTTCCAGGACCTGGGCTATGAGACGTGCGGGCGAAGTGAGACTGAGGCTGACCGAGACGAGACCACCAGCCCCGGTAAGGAGAGCTAGGGCTCCAGGGATTCCTGTGCTTTGCCCACCTGGTATGGTGAAGTGACATCATGCCCTGTCCCCTCTGCAGAGTGTGAGGAGCCAGATGTATTCAGCGAGCCCAGCCTCGGCGAGGAGCCAGGGTCGCCGTGCCGGCCGGGGATGCCCAAGGCGGGCAAGGCTGCCCAGAAAGCCATGGCTCCGGCCGATGTGGGGGCCCTGCACCAGCACATCCAGGACCTCAAAGCACAACTGCTCAATGCCAACAAGGTGATCCAGAGCCTGCAGCGCCGTGCCCGCTCCATCTCCGTCACCAGTGGCTACACCTCGGGCACCGAGCGGCCCCCACCGGGTCCCACGGCCCTGACCTCCCCAGCCCACAGCCTCACCGACGAGGATGAGGGCTGGCAGTCGGACAGCCACGGCACCCTCTGCCCGCCAGCCCTGCAGGCACACCGCGACCTGCAGCGCCTGGTGCACCGTGTCACCCTCCTCGAGGCACAGCTGCCCACAACCAAACCTGGAGGCGTTTTGCCCAAGGAGCTGCAATCTGCCACTTGGCCAGGGTATGGCTGTGGACGTTGGAGCCAGACAGGGGTCTACAGAGGTCTCCAGGGGTTGCCCAAGGGTGGTGGCTTCTTTCTGCATGCTTTTATTGTAGCTGGGCTCCTGGGACGTTTGCACAGTGGGGCAGAGCCCCAGCAGTGGACAGTGCTCAGACTCCACTCGTGGTACACTGTCCCTGTTGTGCTCTCTGGGGGGTCCGGCAGCCCTGTGGACCCCCCGCTTGCTGATCCCTCCTAGGAAGTACGACTCGCTGATCCAAGCGCAGGCTCGGGAGCTCTCCCACCTGCGGCAGACGCTGCGGGAGGGCCGCGGGGTGAGCCGCAGCCTGGCCCAGCACCTGCGCGATGCTCTGCGGTCCTTTGAGGACCTCCTCCGCGGCACCGACATCGACTACTACATGGGCCAGGGATTCCGGGAGCAGCTGGCCCAGGGCAGGCAGCTGGCCGAGAGGCTCAGTGACAAGTTGGGCACCAGTAAGTACCTTTGGCAGGGGTACTGCGACTGGACATCGTGGGGCATGGTGGGCTAAGAAGGGATGCTTTGATGGGCTGGGGCCATTCGGACATCTTGTGTCATGTGGGCTACGCTCTTCGAGCTGGGCTGTCCTGTCCTGCTCTGCTATGCCTCTGTTTGAGAACAGGCAGCCTGGGGCATGGAGACACTGATTGGCTCCTCTTTGGCTTGGTTTTTCAGGAGATCGACAAGATGGGGAAGATAAAACCAGCCATGAACTCCTGGCACTGAGGTACCTGTTCCCTGGGAGGGCTTGGGGGACCTGCTCTGTGTGGGCACCCCAAGGGCTATCACTGTTCTTGGGGTGGGGCTCTGGGGTGCCCTTGGGTTCTCTGCTCCAGGTGGACGTCCTGGGGCTGCCCGTGCTCTGGGGATGGGGAGCCTCGGGTTTGGGGGTGCCCTGGGGCAGCCTTTCAGCACGGGTGGGATGCAGCATGTGGGGTGTCATGCTGGAGCAGGGAAGGGCTGTAGGATGGGGCTCATCCTGCCCTGCCAGCCCTGGTGACGAGCCACCTCCGCAGGCTCAGCCGGGAACTCCAGGAGAAGGAGAAGGTGATTGAGAGCTTGGAGGCAAAGCTGCAGGAGCGCTGTGAGTCCCCAGGCAGCAGCCACCTGCCCTCCGAGTCATCCCGCTCTGCCACCAGCTCCTCCTTTGTGTCCGAGGGGCTGGAGCCCTGCTCCGATGGGGATGCAGCCAGCGAGTGCAGCCAGTGCCGCGAGGAGCCCGCCCGACTCGCAGGTACCGCGGGGTGCCTGGGGGCCACAACCGTGGGCTGGGGACGTGCAGCCCCTCTGTAGTGTGTGTGTCCCTGCAGCAGTAGGTGCCCATCAGGCCTGGGCAGGGGCTGCCTGTGTGGCATCATGCCCCAGTGCCAGCCTCGGGGGGCTGAGCACACAGCACCTGGGGCCACAGGGGACCCTCTCAGGGAGCCCTGCCATGGTACCACAGCCCTGCAAGGCTGGGACCTGACTGGCCTCACGTGGGCTATCCCAGCCCGCAGCATCTCTGGACACAGGGACTCAGCTGCTCGGGGCATGCCAGGGTCCCCAGTGCCCCTGGGGAGGAGGGGTCCCTGCCAGGCTAAGCCAGAGCCACACTAACATCTCTCTCCATCTCTCTCCCGTCTCTAGGCCTTCACTTTGACTCCTTGTCCAAACCTGTTAGTGCCCCCCTGCCTGCACTGGCCCCCGGGCTGCCCCCTTTCCTGCCTGCCGGGCCCCCCCCTCCTGCAGCTCCCCAAGCTCCCCCACTCCTGGGCTGTTGTGGGACCCCCGTCTGCTCCCTGGCTGAGGCGCAGCAGGAACTGCAGGTGCTCCGGAGGCAGCTGGGAGAAAGTGAGCACTTGCCTCCAGCATGGGTTTGGTCCTGCGTGCCCTGCGTGCCGTGCCGTGCCGTGCTGTGCCGTGCCGTGCCGTGCTGTGCCGCATGGCCCCCCACCCTCTCTGATCTGCCTGTCCTGCCCTGCCCTTCTCCTGCTTCCTGGGGCTACTGCTTCGAGGTTGGGTCCCATCACTTTGGCTGGGGGACAACAGGGACATGTGGCTTTCATGTAGGGAGGACCTGGTGGGTGGGATGGACACAGCCTGAGTCAGCGCTAGCTCTTAGTGTGGGCACTTGCACATCCTAGGGCCTCTGAGAAAGGGCTGGTTTGGTTAGTTGTTGTGTAGGAGTGGGGCTGAGCCCCTCCAACTTGTGTCACATAATCAGCAAGCCCTGGGAGAGCCTCTGCTCCAGGGGGAATGGGTTTGACTGGGGCAGAAGGTCAGTGATGGGGGATCACCATGGGGGGACATTGGGCTGCACTGCTGGGCAGAGCGAGAAGGGGGCAAAAAGTACGTGGCGAGAATGTGTTACCCCCATTCTTCCTCCCTGCTCATTGCCCTCCTCCTCCTCACTGCTTTGCTCTGTGCGTGCAGGTGTGACGCTGCCCATGGCATCAGCAAAGCCCACAGCCCCACTGGGCCCCTTCGGAGAGGGCAGCAAAGCCCCAGCGTCGCTCTGCCGACACGGCGCGCTGCAGAGCCTGGCTGAGGTCCCCAGGGCCAGCGAGACCCGTGCCCTCTGGGACGTACCCCCTCCCAGCCGGCCACTCTACGGGGCCTTGCCGTCAGGGTACCCCTCTGGCCAGAAGCTGACAGGTAAGGTCCATGCTGCAGAGCACGGGGGCATCCTGGCTGGGTGTGCGGGAACAGGGAGGAGACCTAGCACCAGAATGGCTGTGGGATATGGCTCTGGTACGGCACGGGATAGTGGGGATGGCATGAGGCAGGTGGTACAGCCATCCCTGCCCTGAGCCGTCTCCTTGGCGGTGGCAGGGGCAGACCTGCTGGAGGAACACTTGGTGGAGATCCGCAGCCTGCGCCAGCGCCTCGAGGAGTCCATCTGCACCAACGACCGGCTCCGGGAGCAGCTCGAACGCCGCCTGGCCTCCACCAGCAAGGCCAGTGGTACGGTGCTGCACTGGGGCCGGGGCTGCTGCGGGAGCCATTGCATGGGGAGGGCACTCGCCCCATGCACGGCGGGATGTTGGGGAGAGAGACTCAGCACCAGTCCCCCTTTGCAGGATTGCCCAGCGATGTCTATGCCCAGACACCAGAGCCAGGGCTGCAGCTGAGTGGGGAGAACCAGGCTCTGCGCGAGGACAACCGGACCCTGCGGCTCCAGCGTGACCACCTCTCCCAAGGTAGGGCTGGGCCACCAGCATCCCCAGTCTGAGTCCCAGAAGGCACTGGCTGAGTGGGGTGGCGGTGACACCTCCACGCTCTCTGTCCCCAGAGCTGGCGCGGGTGCAGGAGGCGCTCCTGGCTGCCTGCTCCAGAGCACGGGAGGCTGAAGCAGAGCTGGGCCAGAGGCGTGGGGAGCAGCGGAGGCTGGCAGAGGAGCTTGCTGAGCACCAAGACAGTGTCCGGCAGCTCCGGGATGAGCGGCGCTCTCTGCAGGAGGACAACAACAGGTAAGGTCTGGGGCATTGTGGCCTTGGGGCTAGTAGGGGTGGGCGGTATGGCTGGCACCAGACCCATACGTCACCCTTCTGCAGGCTGCAACACACAGTGACGCTCCTGCAGCAGCAGTGTGAGGAGCACCGCCTGCTCCTGCAGACCCTGCGCACGGAGCTGCACGTCTACGAGAGCCTCCCTGGCCCCTCTGCTGAGAGCCGTACAGGTGCAGGACCCATGCCCAGACCCTGCCACTAGCCCCAGCCCCCCTGCCCAGCTCCTGCTCTTGGGGTGCCTGGCCCCTCTGCAACCCTTGGGCGGTCCCAAACACCTCTCCTGTTGTGGTGGCAGAGAGGGAGGGCAGGACCCCAGCAGCCCCAGGCGCAGAGCCACAGCCATTTGCAGGGGCTCAGACACTTCTTGTTCCAGGCTGCTTCCCATCTCCTCCAGTGCGGGATGTTGGCACAAGTTCAGCAGCTCCTCTCTTCTCCCCACTACCCTCTGACACGTCGGTGGCCCGGCAGATGGACGGTGGGTACCAGAGCCTGCACAGACATGCGCCTCAGGAGTTGCTGAGACCTGAAAAACTCGGGGCAGCACCCTTTCTGAACAAGGATGGAGAGCCCAGGGCAGAGCCAAGTCCCCAGGATGGGATGGGGAGGGCCGCAGGGGAAGCAGGCAGTGGTCCTCACCTAGCCCTGCTTATTCCACAGAGCCGCGTGGGGCAGACCCACTGGTCAGGAAGAGTGAGGGACCGACGGGGGCTCACGTCGTTGGCCGCCTGGACACCTACCAGGCCCTGGAGCAGCACGTCCTGGAGGGGAAGGCACTGGCCCGCGAGCTGATGTGTCTCACGCGCCCGGCACTTGGGCTGCCCAACTGCCCGCTCCCAGGAAAGGAGGTAAAGCGTGGGCAGGATGGGGCTGGCAGCTGCTGGGGGCCAGACCCCCTGCGGACCACGCATAAAGCAGCTCCTGAGCCCAGTATCAGCCCCGAGGCTTGCAGGGCTAGCAAGCGGCCGGTAGCCTTCTGCCCGGGGGCTGATGCCGGCACTGCCCTGCTGTGTCCGGCTGGACACGGCGAGTCCCTGGGTGCAGCGGGATGCAGCTGCCCCGGCAGCACCCGCTCCCGCACACTTCTCCCGCAGGCCCTGGGGTGGACGGGCGCAGGGCACCTCTGGGGCAGCGCCAGCACCCTGCACCGTGTCCTGGAGGAGTGCGCGTCTCTCCTTACCGCCTTCTGGAGCGCCGTGCTGCCTGTCGGTCCTGCTCAGCACCAGGGCAAGGTAAGCACGGGGCTGGGGGCTAGCGGGGCAGTGGGCCTTGGATGCTCGCTGCTCATCGGGCTTGTCTCATCCCAGGAGCAGGTGCTACAGGGTGAGATCGCAGCGCTGCGGGCCCAGCTCTCCGAGAGGGAGGATGCTCTGCAGAGCACAGCCGAGCGGCTGCGCAGCACGACCCAGCTCAAGGACAGCATGGAGCAGTTCATCGTGAGCCAGCGTACGTGGCCTGGGTGGTGTCCTGCTGCGGGGTGGCATGGCCAAGCCGGCCTGGTCCCCCTGTTCCTGGGGTGGCTCCACGGCGCAGGGACCTCACCAAGCCCATCTCTCTCTCCCCTTCACAGTGACCAGGACCCACACCGTGCTGCGCAAAGCCAGGACGAACCTGGAGGTGAGGTTGTCCTGGCAGCCAGTGCGGGATAGGGGTGGGTGCCCCTGCCCTGGTGATGGGCACAAATGGCAGACACCCCATCCTCTGGCAGAGTGGTGGCTGACGGGGAGGTGCTGAGGGGCCAACTGGGTGCAGCGTGTGTGTATGGGAGACAGGGACCCGTTTTCCTTGGCTGTCCCCAGAGCACAGCAGCACCCTGATGCTGGCCCACCATGGCAGCGCTCCCCCCTCACCACCACGCCTGCTCTCTCGCCAGGTGAAGGCCCAGCAGGCCCTGCCCGTCGCCTGAGCCCCAGGCAGGACAGGGAGCGATGCCCCCGGCCGCGGAACAGCCCCGCTGGCTGCCGAGCTGTGCCACGCCGGAGGGCTGCAGTGGACCCCGTCCTTGCTACTGCCGAGGGCTGGGGTGGACAGGCATCTGGGGGGCCCAGTGCCGCACAGTTAGTGGGTTTGTGCTTCCGTGGTGGTCGTGTGCCCTCTGCCCACCTTTGCTTGGCATCGCAGCAGCAGCTGCTGGCTTGGGCTTTGCCTGCTCCATGCTTCAGCGCTTGCTCCCCTTCCACCTGCGGTGCTTAGTGTGGGGTCTCTCAGCCCTCCGCACTGGGCACCTCCTGCCCCAGGACTTGGTGCCATTTGTAAGCCTGCTGCGTACCCGTCCCTGCTCGTGGGTGTATGTATATGTATATAGATAGAGGTATCAGAGCTGCGTTTCAGGGGCTCCCCGGGCATGTCGGGGCCCTGGTGTGGGAGGAAGATGTAAGAAATGCCATGTTCTGTTCAGTGGCTGGAAAGTCCCCAATAAAGGTTTCCTTTGGGTTTTGGTGTTTCTAGCATGCCCGTCTCTGTAGCAGTGCACCCTCCCTCCACAAGCTACCCACAGCACAGGTGGCAACAGGCACCAGCTGGCCCCAAGGGGCTGGCTCTGAGCCCCACTCCAGCACCCCAAGAGCAGTTCTGCACCCCACTGGGTGCTCCCTTCCCTCCCCACTCCGGAGCCCCCTGCCAACACCAGGCCAGCAGCACCGAGAACAATAAATACTGTAATAAATAGAGAAAATCCTGTCATGTGGCACTGCTCCGGCAGCAGACGGTGTAGCCGGGGTCCTGGGGTACCTGCCCTGCTCCGCTCTCCCCAGGCCCCCTCCAGCATGGGTGTGCGTGGGTGCTCCTCTGCCTGTGACGAAGTCAGCCCTGCCCCACAGAAGCACTCGATGTTGGGGACGGGGCATTCAGTGCTTGACGGTGCTGTCCCGGCGGCAGGTAAGCGTGGCTGCGTCCGGCTGTACCCTCCCTCCCGCTGGCTCGACGCTGAACCTGGCAGAGGGCTGAGGCTGCAGACAGAGCCGAGAGCCCTCCTCAAAGCTGGGGAGCACAAGGAGGGGGGCAGCCCCACAGCCAGGGCTGCGGGACAGGGGGCAGGTGGCAGTCTGGGGTATCCTAGGGCTCCTAGGGGTCAAGGTGGCCTTGGAGGCTCATCACGAGGACAGCACGGCAACCTTCAGCAGGTAGGACACGTTCCTGGAGGCCTGGGCCGGCGGCAGTGCCAGGACCGCCTTGGGGCCCTTGCAGGCTGGAGAAGATGGGGAGGGTGAAGCCCTTTCCACGGTGGGCATGAGGAAAGGCTATTCTGGTGAGCAGCAAAGTGGCCCCAGAGACTCACAGAAGCCAAGGGGAGCTGTAGGTGGGTGGAAACCAAGGGTTAAATCAAACCACACCAGTAGGATGGGACAGTGTCACAGGCCCCAGTGGCCCTGGGCTCGTCGCTGGGGCCTGTGTCCCTGCCAGGTTTGAGGCTGGAGCCAGGGGTCTGAGTCCCTGCCAGGTTCGAGGCTGGAGCCAGCGGCCAGTTCTCACACAGTCCTGTGGCCCAGTGTGTGCAGACAAAGCGGCGTTTCGTGTCCTGTGTGGGGGGCGAGCAAGGCCCCGGCTCAGATGGGCTTGTACAGCAGCGTGGTGACGTACTTCTTCTTGTAGCGGTGCGTGGCACTGAGCACCATCACGCCATCCTGCGAGAGGCACAGCATCAGCAGGTGGGAGAGCTCAGCACAGCCTGGCTGTGCCAACCCGGGAGCGGAGCACCCCCAAGGCAGCCGTCAGGAAGAGGGCTCTGCGGGCTCAGGGAGCAGCCCTAGCCCATCCCTGCTGTCCCGAGTCTCAGCCTGAGCCAGCGAGACACGTCTAACACCCGTAACAGGGAGCCAGGACAGAGCAAGGGAAGGGTCCGGTACACAGCAGGAGTGCCCACGGCTCCCGCTCAACTCCACCACGCTGCAGGGAGGCAGCTAAAGGGAATTGTAAGGAAACCGCAACCTACGCCCCTGCACGTGCCACACTTCACCGAGCAGCCAAGCTGTCTTTGCATGGGTCCTCCGATCCCTGCACCACCATCTCCACCCCCCAGCTGTCCAGGTTCTGCTCCCTGCAGGTGCTGCCAGCTCCTGGGAGCCACAGCAGCTCCCCTTCCCTCACCCAGCAGCCTTGCGGGACCTGCCCTTACCTTGATGGAGAGTGCATAGAGGTGATTGAGCATGACGTGGTTGGGTTCGGGCAGCAGTGCTGGGTCACACTAGGAGAAGAGGAGTGTCACAGGGGAACAGCAGAGCCCTGACCCCCCAGCCCCAGCCATCACAGGGAGCTGCCACCTCAGGCAATCTGAGCTGCTGGTGTCTCTGGCTGTTCTGAACAGGAACAGAGCTCAGCTAAGCACCAGGCAGAGCAAGGGGCCAAATCAGCATGGTTAATGGGAAAGTGATGCTTTTCCCAGGAAATGCCAAGGGCCAGGCCCCAGCCAAGAGGAGACCAGGCTCCCTGCAGACAGGGCTCCCCTTCCAACCCCAGTGTGGCTCTCTGTGTGCCACCAGTATGCTGGTACCCACCGAGATATTGGTGTCCTTGTTCAGGATGACCTGGAGGAGGTGAGGAGGGAGGATGGGTGGGGATTTGAAGCGCTCCTCGGGCCGGTATACGTACATCTCTTGGCCATAAGGTCCGGGTGGTGAGCTTGATAAGTCTAAAGAGAAGAGAAAGGAGGAGACATGAAATGGCTGAAGCAGGACCGGCAAGCACAGAGCAGCTCCCAAGAAGCTGAGAAGGACCCAGCAGGGTCTTTCAGGCACAAACATCTTCCACAAGCCATGGCCACGTATCCTATAGCAACAGCTCAGCCTTTTCACAGCAGAGTAAGCAGCCAGGTGAGCTCTGGGCATTTCCAAGCAGGGCTGTAAGCTGGTATGTGCACTGACACAACACAAGCACCCTGTGGTATCCACCCCAAGACCCCTGCACACAGCTCACAGCACAGCTGGGTTCCTCTCCCCGTAGCAAGCAGCCAGCTTGCCCCAGAGCTGTACCCTTTGCAGCAGGGGCGCAGCATGCCTGCACGCTCTCAGTGCTGCAGGACTGCCTGACAAGCAGGTCCTGGAAAGGGCAAATGGGAAGTCTAGACTAAGCAGCTGCTCAACCCGTGTAAGGGACCACAGGAGCTTGTGGTCACTGGAAGCTGGACTGGCTGTATCTCCTGGCCACATCTGACCTGATCATTTTGGAACAACCAGCACCCAGGAGGGCTCCACCTCCCTGGAACTGCTGCTGCTTGCTGGCTTCTTTCCAATGAAGTATCTCCTGCCCAGGCTGGGCAGGGATGTGGAGCTGAGCTATATCTGAGACGGAGTTTGTACCAGGGATGGCAGGCCGCACTCAGAGCATCCTGGACCAAAACACAACTGAGCTACCTGCCAGCATGACACACTGAGCCAGCACTGTTGGCGTCTGCATGGTAACCTAAGCTGCTGCTGTAAGACAAGTGGAGAGGGAGGTTTCTGATATGCTAGCACTAGTACAGATTACCTTGGCATGAAAACCAAGAGTAGCTGCTGAAAATAACCTGGATCCTGCTCTCGCCTAGCTTGTACCCCAGATCCAATGACTTACTCACAGTTGAGCAGAAAGGGCTGATGTTCCTGGCGTTCATTAGTCCGAAATGGCTGCCTCAGCCGCACACAGGCACTGACCCTGCTCTGGGACAGTGCTAGCACAAAACAACTTACACCAGCACAGCCCCTCCATAGAGACAAGGCCTCAGCTGTGGGCTGCTGAGGACATGCTGCTGAACACTACCCTTCCTCGGGTGCAGGCCCACACCTCTGCTCAGGGGGCCTGTTCACCCCCAGAGCAGCAAGTCTCAGAGCAGAGGAGGGGGAAAATAGCACATGCAAAGCTGTAATGCCACAAAAACTCACCCCGACCTGAGGTTTCTGAGCTCTCCAGGGAATCCACCTTCAAAGCATCGAACACCTCAAAGTCAGACTTCTTGACGTGAATCAGGTTGTTAATCGTCCCCATCTGACTGGTGACCACAGGCTGGAAAGAACTGAGGTAAGAGTCTTCCTATGTTCACCTCCAGTCGAAGCACACTCAATGCTTCCTAGATCCTCCCGGCCCAAGCTGTCTTTGTTGCACCATTACCCGAGAGCACAGGTGGCCAGTGTCTAGCTCTGCTCTACGCTTGCAGATCTCTGCTGTTTACCCTGGGAGGATTACCCTTTACTCTCAGGCTCCTACACCACCTCATATTTACATCCTCCATCCTGCTACATGCTGATGAGTAAGTGTCCTCTCCTTCCCATGCTGCTACTCCGTGATTCAGTTTGGAGGAGAACCTGCAAGTGAGTGCGGATCCTGTGGACCATTGTCCCATGTAGCCAATTCTCAATGGGACTTAATGGCCTCCTGGTGTTTCCCTCCCCCCCAGCACCTCCCCGACACTCCCCCATACAGCATGTCTAAGCCCAGAGGAACCAGCCTCTGAAAGGACTCAGAAGGATGGAGGTGCCCCTTTCGTTTTGGCAGATACCCTCTGCTCTTCCTGTTCCCCCTCTACTGCAGTTACATCATGTCTAGTCCCCTGAAAAAGACAAGATCTGTAGGGATAAAGCTTTGAGTGTTACCTCAGATGGGTCATGGACCCACTGGCCATCCACAAAAAATTTGTACTGGTGCTCTCCTTCTGGGAGGTCCAGGATAGCGACAAAGTCGTTGTGGCTGTGCAGAGAGAACAGACATGCAACAGCATTACCCTATTAATGCTCTGGATGCTGCTTTTCCATGGGGTCCCAGAAAACAGCACTTTTTCATGCACTGCCCAGCCCGTCTACCCCAACACCTTCATGCAGGGTTAGGCTTGCTCATCGTTAGTGATCTGAGGCACAGACACAACAGGCACGAGCGTTCAGAGTGCTAGCGTGGCTCAAACCCCTAGGAGTCTGGCTGCAAGAAGCACAAGAGGCAGTCCAGCCCTACATGCCCACAGAAAATCAATGTGACAGACACCCTGCGCAAGACACACTGGGGAGGACGCATGGGCAAAGCATCTAACCCTGTGCTGGCACTGCAGGACGGGGGCAGCAAGCATAGCAGCTCTGTTTGTGAAGCCTGCAATTGAGATAAACCCATTCCAGATGATTTGCTGGGATTATGCCCAGAGTCCTACACAGTGTTGCCATGGAAATCACAGATGTATTGCAGAACAGCGAGAACATCATTAGGGCAGGAAGGCACGTGAGGGACAAACAAAACCCCGCTGGCAACAACACAACTAGGCATGGGGTAAGGCTACAGCCAAGGGAAGAGCTGACAACTTCCAGAAGATTGCCGCATACCTGGGCAAGGCTCTGTTGCCAGGACTAGCTGCTGCATGACATCCAGCTGGGCAAGCAAAGTGGCCCATCCTGTCCTGTCCCTCTGTTTCACAACTTCCCACCGCCACCGCAGCACCACCCAGGGAAGAAGCTGACTATGTATTTGTGCTCAGACCCTCCAGCTTGGGTGAACTGAGAAAAGCCAGGTGAGCAAAGGGAACAGCAACCAGCACAGAGAAGGGAAAACACTCCCTGCGATGGAGCAGAGAACACAGAGTGACCTGAGGGACTGGCTACCTCTTGATGAGTGGGATCTTGGTGCTCCAGTTGTTGAAAGATCCGGAGATGAAGACCTCTTTCCCTCCATCGGCCCAGCGGATGACAGTGGGACGAGCCTGTTGGGATGGTTTCACTGACTCCTCCAGATCTGGCTGCCACGACACAAACTCCTTGTCCCCAGGAATCTGAGCAAAGAAAACCAGAGCCTGACTGAGACACAGAGACAACCGGAACCACGTTCACTTCCTTCTGGCCTCTACCAGCCCACCTGCACATCCCAGACAAGAGCATTGCAGAGCTCCTCCAGCCTCCCAGCTCTCCACAGACCCCTCACATGGCTGGGAGCACAGCCCTGCACAGCCAGGTAGCTGAAGCCCCAACAAGGGCCCCAGAGGGTAGGACAGGGAAGGCAGCGGTCAGCCCCTACCTTGGAGTCATGGGAGCTGAAAACACTGGGGTCGTCGGTGCTGCCCACCATGATCTTATGTGGGTGCTCCTTGGTGGCGGGGGGGGCACCGGAGCCATCCGAGCGGTGGGACTTGGAGCCATGGCGCTCCCCAGACACTCGCTCACTGGTGGTGTTCCCCATGACAGCTCAGCAGCCCCTGTGAGAGAGAAAGGACAGCAGTGTGCCTGTGCCCACGGGCTCCGGCAGCGAGGAGAGGAGCAAAGGCACCGTTTCCCACTGCTCTTTGCCAGAGGAGACTGACAGCAATCCTAAAAAGGGCCCAAAGTTCATTCCCACTGCCAAGTTTGGGACCTGAATGGGAATTTAACAAACAAGACAGCTTGACCTAATTATAGCCATATCCTTATGAACCATCACTCTAGTTAAGCTGGTAATTGTTACACTCCAAAACCAATACTAGTTACACTGCGTCCCACAAAAGCCCTCAGCAGCCAGCATAGTAGAGGGGCCAATTGGGAAAAATAAAGCCAACCTTTATTGGCAAATCAATTGCTTGGCATTAACAGAGACTCCTTCACAGTCCCACCGTCAGGCTCTACAGACAAATCCCCTACATCCAGCAAGAAAACAGCCGGAGAGTGAAAGTAGCAGCTGTTTAACAGCTCCCAACAAGTCTCCAAGAGCTCATGGGCAGAAGAGAGGAGCCTTGCGCCTGGCAAAGGCGACAGGGAACATTTAAAGTGTCCGAGTGGAATCGCCCAGGCTGGAGCTTGGCCAAGGTGTGGGGCTAATGTCGTGGTGCCTGCAAAAAGCTCAGCTCTCGACAGCATTCACTGATGATTCACCAAGCAAGCCACCATGTCAGCTGCAGCACAGCTTGTTGTGACCCTAACGAGTAGCACCACCCCGAGCACTCCGGCATTTGCCTGGCCATCCGGAGGCACACGATGAGGGAAGGGCAATCCCAGCTGCCTCAGTGCCACTCTGCAGCTGGAGACGGGCTGTCATCCCTGATCTCACCCAGTGCAGAGAAGGCAAAACAGAGGAGCTGGCCATACGGCACCAAGCCATGAACAACTACACACCTCTTAGGACAAACAAAGCCACCACAAGCTACATGGGACTCTTTAGGCCTCACCCAGTTTCCAGCAGCTGAGATGGGATTGGGGTTCTTGCCCCCTTCCCAGGATTATTTTGCAGCTTTCAGCTTACCGTGCTGATCACGGGCTCTGCAGGGCCAAGCAAGAGGACAGCCAGCCTTGCTTCATGTGCTTAGTTGTGACATTTGGAGATTTGTTTAGAAGATCAAGTTATACGAAGGGTGCCAGGCAAGGCTGCCAGCCAAAGCCAGGCTTTAGAACATTACGGAGCAATTACTGAAGTATTTCTTAAATCCTGAGGGCTAAAAGGCAGCTCGAGAGGACAGCTAACCCATACCCCCACCCCCTCTCAGTGAGGATCAAGTGTACCTGAAGATCCAGGTCAGATGAGCTGCACCACTTGCTCTGACATCTTCCCCCTCTGCCCTGGAGGAGGCTCCTGCCCCTGTGCCACTAGACCTGCTGTTGAGGAGCTTCTTCCCCCGTATCTCCGCTAAGGCTGCCTTACTTCTCATCTACGGGGAGGAAGGTAGGAAGGGCTGAACATCCTCTTGTACCAAGACAGACCTGAGAGATACGTGCAGGTGTTAACAGATGTGAGAGCTTCCCTTTCTCTTCTCTAAAAGGAATCCAGTCCCTCTGGCTGTCCCTCACAGGTCACGCTCTCCCAATGCCTCCTGAGGTTTCTTCCAAGCAGTGGCTCCTTTGCGGCATGTGGCATCCGAAGCCCCTGCACTACGTTGAGCTCTTTGAGCATAGCCTGAGGTACTTGGCTTTACTGAATGAACTTCTACAGCTCAAACCCTCCTGTCTTCAGACAAGCCCTTGTAGCATGGCATGCTCTGATGGTGTGACACAAGTACATCCAAGTCACTGATGGAAACGCTGCCCATACCAAAGCCCAAGCAAACCTTCGCAGCATCTCAGCGCACCTGCTCCCCGTTTGGCAGCGAGCCGCTGCCAGCTGCAGTCTGCAGCAAGGTGGGTGCCTGCCTGCCGGATCACAAGGCCCCTTCAGTTTCAACCAGCCCCACCTCCCCACTTTGATTCTGCAAAATGACAAGCGAAATACACCAGGTCCCCCTGAAATGTGTCACGCTTGCTGCCTCTCCCACCCGGCCAGTGACCCGCACTGGGAACCACCGGCAGCCGGCCTGAGAGGGTTTATTTTGGAGAGATGGGGGGCTCTGTCTCAGCACCCTCAGCTGCCCACAGCCTGCTTGGCTGTCACCTCCTGGTGCTGGAGTTACCCAGGGAAGCCGGATTCACCCGGACTCCCCCTCTTTCGGAGGAGGGAACCAGAGCTCAACCCTGAGGGTTGCCCTACGGTTAAGGGCATGAGGTGGGAAGCCGGGGAAAGTCTCCCTCCCCCGGACTCGTGCCAAGGAGGCACGGCTGGGACGAAGGCTCAGCGAAGCAGCGGCGGTGGCAGGGCTGTCACGGCAGGCTCGGCCCACGGCCGCCCGCTCCCCTTCCCTGCCGGGTCACGGTGAAACGGCGTCTCCCACGGCCCTGAGGAGAAGCGGGCCGCAGCGGCAAGGGACAGGGCCCTCCTGAGGGGCTCCGAGCCGGCTGCAGGGCACGGCTGCGGTCAGCCACAAATGGGGGGGGGGGGGGTGTCCAGGCCACCGTTACCCACCGCACTGTCACGCGTGGGGACGCTGTCACCCGTGCGGACGCCCAGCCAAGCCTCACCCACCGTCTCCCGCTAAGCAACGCCCGGCCAGCTGCCACCCGCCCACCCGCGGCCCGGCCAGCCGTGACACCCCGCCGGCACCCCCCGGCCCCGACCGCGGCCCCACCTGGCCGCCGCCGCCGCCCCGCTCTCCGCCTCCGTCCAAAATGGCGACACCCGCCACCGCCAGCCTCTGCGGGGCGCTCTGGCCCGCCCCCGCACGCCGCTCTATGGCCGCGCCCCCCCTCCCCCCCCTCCTTCCCCGCGGACCCGCTTCCCCGCTGCCGGGCAGCCGCCATGTTTTTTGAGGGCGGCTTCGCCCTTTGTTGTTAAGGGCGGCCGGCCTGGGGCGCGGAGACGCCGGCTGAGGGCCCCGCGGCTTCACCCGCGCCGCAGCCGGCCATGTCGGTTGAGGGCAGGGCGAAGGCTGAGGCCCCGGGGATGGAGGGGAAGGGGTCAGGGGTGGCCGCGGGGCTGGGCTGCCGGGATGCGGCGTGGGCAGGCAGGGTGGCTGTGGGGTGGGCCGTGAGGTGAGGTGGCTGGCTAGGCGGTGAGCAGGCCGGCTGTGGGGTGCAAGTGGCCAGGGTGCTGCCCGTGGGCCGGCCAGGCCCTGCGTGGGCAGGACAGACGCCTCAGGA
Source organism: Buteo buteo (assembly GCF_964188355.1). Taxonomy (NCBI): domain Eukaryota; kingdom Metazoa; phylum Chordata; class Aves; order Accipitriformes; family Accipitridae; genus Buteo; species Buteo buteo. The sequence goes on from NC_134180.1 coordinate 7,437,102, forward strand.
TGGACACTGGAGACCCCGCAGCGTGGTCCCTGGTCCCCTCGGCACGGGGGACTCCCTCCGTGTCTCCTGACGTGGCGGCAGACCTAGCAAGAGACGACAGAAGCACCCAAGCCCATAGGAAAGGAAGAAGGTTGCCAGGAGGACCCGCTGCCTCCTTCATTTTAGGTTAACGAGGGAGCGAGACATAGACAAGGGTGGCCACAATCAAACCGATGCTGAAGAAGACCTTGAAGATGTGGGGCACGGTGCTGGAGCGGGCAGGACGGTCCCTGGCTCTGGTTTGCAGAGGCCTGACCACACGCTGCTGCTGGGTGAGGATGGCCTCCCGGGCACCCACCCACGTGCCCGGGCCCCGCAGGCGGTACTGGTACGGCGTGCAGGGCCCGAAGGCCACCTCCAGCGCCAGCTTGGGGTCAGTGAGGAAGAGAGTGAGCAGGTTGGGCTTGACCCCCACCTGGCAGGCGAGTTCGTCCATGTAGGGGATGTAATCCACTTGGATGGTGTGCCGCCGGCTCTTCACGTACCTGCGGGCAGGGAGGGCAGAGAGGTTTGGCACGTGGGTGCGGGGGTAACAGTGGTGGGGGCAATGCCTGCACAGGGTCCTTACCGCTTGGCCATTTTCTCCTTGGTTTGTGCGATGTCAGCCAGCATGTCAGCGGATGGTGGCAGGTCCTGCAGCCCTGGGGAAGAGGAGGCTGTAGCTGGAGGGGGGGCTGCGTTCCTGCCGTGGTCTGGCTGGCTCTGCAGCCCAGCCTGGCTTCTGCTTGCACGTGAAAGCCTTTGGGGGGACGTGCCACCACATCAGGAGCAAAGCGGGAGGCATGGACAAAGAAAGTAACGGCAGGAAAGGAAAGGGAGAAGGTGGTGGCCCCCGCAAGAGAATATGAGCGCAAGGCTCGTTGCAAAATGCAGCGCTGGTTTTTGTCCCCATGGAGGAGCAAAAGGAGGATAAAAAGGTGAGTGGAGAGAGACAGCATGTGAGGGTATGCCACCAGCTGAATAACTCAGGCTTGCCCCTGGCTGGGGGAGCCCAGCTGCATCCCCCCAAACTGCCTCACTTACCCTTAAAGACACGGGTGGCCCAGCGACACTGGAGCTCAGAGATGGGCATGATGGCACCCAGAGGCTGGATGAGGCCGATGAAAGCCAGCGTCGGCTTCTCCAGGTCAGGGGGGAACATGAATTTGTAGAGGGGGATCTGGTTCTCCACCACCTTCACACAGCCTTCGAGGAAGGGGAAGGAGAAGCTGTATCCTGTGGCGAAGACCACGGCGTCGATGTCTTCCCTGGTGCCATCCTCGAAGATGGCAGACGTCTCCGTGAACTCCTGGACGTTTGGCTTCACCAGCACCCTGCCTGAAATGATGCAGTTGGGCAGGTCGTCGTTGATGGTCGGGTGCTGGTCAAGGATCCTGGAAGGCACAGACAGACCTCGTGTGGGGCTTGGGCAGTGAGATGGGCAGCACCGGGGCATGTGCCTGTGGTCCTGCCAGGGTGCTCACCGGTGCTGGGGCTGAAGACCGTAGAGTGCGTGGTCAAAGCGGGCGTTCAGCTTCCTCTCCAGGTGAAAATTGCTGGCATTTTGAGGCAGCAGGCTGTGGAGGAGCTGCATGAAGCGGCTGAGGTAGGAGAGGTCAAAGGGGTACCCGCCATCCGCCACCCGGTGCAGCACCCAGGTCCCGCGCTTGGTGCTGAGGAAGACCTGGGAGGAAGGAGAGGAGAGGTGGTGGCATGGCAGCATCGCTGGGACCGGGCTGGGCCCCCGCTGTGCTCCTTGGACAGGGATGGCAGCACGGCTGCTGGGACCACAACAGCAACCCCCATTGAGAGGGGATGGGGTGCTCATGGCTGGGTGCTGGAGGGAGGGGAGCCCACAGGGGATGGAGGGGGGTTGCTTGCTGCCCTCTGGGGTGCAAATAATAAGCACCCCAGCCCTGGCAGCTCTCCCAGCACACCTGCTTGGCTGTGTGGCTCAGCTCCACCGCAATGTCGATGCCTGAATTCCCGGTGCCAACCACAACCACCTGCTTCCCTGAAAAGGACTGCGGGCTCTTGTAGTCCCGGCTGTGCAGGTACCAGCCTTCAAACTTCTCCAGCCCTGGAAGAGAGAGGGAAGCTGTGCTGGGCAGGGATGTGGGTCAGGGGGTGGCTGTCTCCCTGCTTGGACTGCTGGTGTGTTTTGGGGACAGGCTGGGACCAGCATGACCAACGGGAGCAATGGAGCACTGAGATGGTGCTCAGAGAGGTGGTGGCATCTCCAGCCTGGGAGATGTTCAGTGTGGCCCTGAGCATCCTGCTCTGGCTTTGGGGCTGGCCTGGCTTGGAGCAGGGCTTGGACTGGATACCTCCACGCTCCCATCTCAAAATCCTGCAGTTCCTGCCTGGTGCCAGGTGCTGGGGGCAGAGGAGCAGCTGGGGTCTGTGCCATCCTTCCGGACCCTGGTGACAGTGTGCTCCAGCCTGTTCCCCACTGAAAGAGGGTCTCCACAGCTGAAAGCCCTGCAGGCATTTTTGTCTGACACCCAGAGGAGGGAGCTACCATGAGTGCTGACCTCAAGTCTTGCCGGGGAGCTGGAGAGCCCAGTGGTTGTGTGGCCAGCAGCTTGGGGAGCCTGTCTCTGGTGGGAGAGGTGAGCTGGCAGTCAGCAGTGCACTTTGGTCAGGCGCTGATGGCACGGCAAGAGCCACCAAGTACAGACCATCAAGATGGGTGGGATAGCAACATGCTTGTGCAATCCCATTTGGTGCATTAACCCGTGGAGGGATTTTTGGCAGCAGCCAGAGTGGGGTGGGGGCTAAGCCAGCGAGGAGGGTGGTCCCAGGGGTGTCAGGGACCAGGCGAGTAGCCCGCGGGGTGGTACCTGGGAAGGTGCTCAGCGGGAGGTGTGCCTCGGTGTGGTGGCCGGTGCACACCAGCACACCGTCGAAGACGGCCGCCTCCTGCTTCCCCTCGCTTTCCGTCACCACATCCCACTGGCCCGTGGCGGCGAAGTCGGGGCGCTTGGACACGCGGCACACGCTGGTCTGGGTGTGGGGGGCAGCAGACATCAGGCACCCCGTGCCTCCCAGCCCCGCCGCCGCCGCCCCCCCGGCTCCCCCCGGCTCTCACCCTGAAGCGGATGTGGCGGAGCAGGTCAAAGTGCTGGGCGTACATTCGGAAGTACTCCATGATCTTGGAGTTGTGCATGTAGTTGGGGAAGTCCTCAGGGATGGGGAAGTCGCTGAAGCACATCATCTCCTTGGAGGTGTTGATGATGACGGAGCGGTAGATGCTGGCGCGGCCCTCCTCGGGATGCTCCTGCGGGAGCAGGGCACGGCTCGGTGCTGGCCGGGGACCCCAGGGCTGCCTGCCTGCCCTGCCTGGCACCTCGCCATGCCTGTGGGTGCAGGATTAAGCCATGGGTGGTTGTAGCACCCGTCCCTGGGCCCAGCACCCTCCCACGGTTGTGACTGCCCACCCCACAAAACAGAAGAGGAAGCTCTGGGTTGGTGGGGGCCATGCAGTGGTGCCAGCGGGTCATGGCGGCGGTCTTGTGCCTCAGTTTCCCCACTCCCACCCCTGGCCCTGATGAGGCGGCACGTTCCCGGTTGCCACATCCTGTCTCACTGGTTGCTGAGCTGGCTCCTGCACTTCAGGCTGAGTGGCCGCTCTTGCTCGCTGGGTCTCTGCCCCGGCAGCTGGGCGCTGCTGCCCTGGCTCTGCTCCACCAGCCCATTTCTGACCCACCATAGGCAGAACCAGTGGACTGTAACCGAGTCACCCCAAACCCCACGCTGGCATGGTGTGGTGTGTCCCCTGCTCGGCTCTCCCACATGCGTATCAGGGCACGGTGGGAAGGCTTTCTTCTTGTCGGTGGGTCCCCAGGGGAAAAGTCAGCAGCCTCATTAGGTGGGGGCAGAAATGAGCTCTGGGGCTTCCCCCATAGCAGGGAGAGTCAAGGCACAGAGGAGGCAGCACTTGGTGCCTCTATGTGGGCAAGCAGCACAGAAGCAGTGGGAAAAGCAACCAGGACTTCCAGGGAGGGGCTGGGCAGGACAGGGAGTGGGACAGCCAGTGGGGTCAGATGGGACCAGAATGAGTAGGAAAGGGCTGGAGAGGACCAAGAGCAAAACAGCAGGAGAAGGGATGGATGAGACCAGGAAGGGAGGGATGGGAAGGAGGAAGGCTGAGCTGAGGGAGCAATCCCTGGGGTAGGGTCCTTGGGGAGGGTCGATCCTGCTGCTGGTGGGAAGGAGATGGGTCCCATGTGGCCGGCACACCAGCTGGCACCACGGGCACCTCCCGCTGCTGTAGCAGTTTATCTTTCTTTTGGTTTTCCTTGGAAACCTGCCTGCTGCGTGCAAAGCAGGGGAGCGGTGCTTCATCAGCTGCCAACGACCAATCCCAATCCCGTCTGTCCTGCTGCTGCAGGCATGGCACAGGGCTTACCTCAAAGCGCCAGAGCCCCCCGATGTCCCCACTCCTCTCGAAGCAGGTGGGTACCAGCCCCTCATCCAGGCAGCATTTCAGGGCGCACAGGCCAGAGGCACCAGCACCGATGATGGCTACTCTCCGGGCAGCCATGTCCTGCGGTGCAGTGGTGGCAGGGATGCTGGTGAAGCTTCAGCCTGGGGCAAAACACGCTTGGAGGGGTGCAGAGCCTGGCAGGTCACACCGGGGGGGGATGTGCAGTGCTGCTCGGTTGGGGATGGCCGTCCCCATGCTTCCCATGGGCGACTGAGGTCAGGTGGGGTGTCACAAGATGTGTTTCTTCCAGACATGATCTACAGGTTCTCCCTGCTTCCATGCCACACCTCCTGCCCACGCCTGCCCTCTCCAAGGGGCTTTTTAAGTTCTGTAAGTGCTTAACGATGCTGACGCAGCCCCGGGGACATCCTGGGCACGGGGGATGAGATATTGCTGTGCTCCCGATTTTGACAGGTCATGGCGTGGAAAACAAAACCGGGGGGATGCTCAGGGCACTGGTGGCTGGCAGCTGTGCCAGACCTGGCTTGTGATGGCCTGGACCCCCTGTCACCGCTCCGGGTCCCCTACCCACCCAGCCATCCTCTGGAGGGTCTGCGTGCAGGTGATGAGGGTGGCACTGCGCTGTGCCGCTGTGACCACCGTGACTCGCTCCGGCGGTACACGCCCTGGGCGAGGCCGTTTTGCTGTGGATATGCACATGTGCATGCACGTGCATGCAAGTGTGTGCATGCAGCCTGTGCTGCTGCGGAGCTGGAGCTGCACCGCTGGCATGAGGCCAACTCAAACCCGTGTGCGTCCCCCCAGCACGCAGGGCGACGTGGTAGTGTCAGTGATGGGACGGACGCCTGGCTCTGTTTAACATGCTTTTATCTAGTTAGGGAGTCTGCTGTGCCTTTGCTACTTAGCTCTCATGTGAGTGTGCCAGTGGCGGCTCACATGGATTATAGGCGGCAGGAAAGCTGGTACGTCCCTGCTGCATCTAAAGCGCTGCCTGAGGGGGGACTAGAGTTTATCCTGCATGTGGGCAGGTTTCGTCGTCCGTCCCTGGCAGCAGCTCCCTGGAAGGAGTTGCAGAACAGGCACTGAGGCATTATTTCGGCAGCCAGGGAGGCTCCACGCGCCCAGAGCTTGCAGTGTGGCCACAGTGGGGCTGTGCAGGGCAGGAGGAGGGCTCCTGCCAGCACTGGGATGCACAAGCTGCTGCAGGGCATGGGGTGGCTGGCCAGCTCCCTGGCACATCACAAAGCCTCCCTTCCCGCACTTGTAGGGCACCTACAAGTAAGCAAAAATGATGGCGAGGATGGCCATAGCCCCAACCAGCTTGAAGAAGAGGGGCATGGCAGGTCCTGATGCTTGCTTCTCCACACGTCGTGTCTGCAGGGGCTTGATGATACGCTGCTGCTGGGTGAGGATGGCCTCCCTGGCGCCCACCCACTTGCCCGGGCCCTGCAGGCGGTACTGGTACGGCGTGCAGGGTCCAAAGGCCACCTCCAGCGCCAGCTTGGGGTCGGTGAGGAAGAGAGTGAGCAGGTTGGGCTTGACCCCCACCTGGCAGGCGAGCTCGTCCATGTAGGGGATGTAATCCACTTGGATGGTGTGCCGCCGGCTCTTCACGTACCTGCGGGCAGGGAGGGCAGGTGGGTGCTGGTGGCAGAGCCGGCAGGTGGCCCGTGCACCAGCAAGGCGGTATTGGATGGACCGCCATTGGGTAGGATCAGCAGGATGGGGGTAGCGTGGCCGAGCACATCCCTGCTGTCTGTTGGCATGGCCAAATGTGCCAGGACGCAGCCACCGGACAGGACGGGTGCCCACAAGTAGCCATGCCCAAACCAGCCCCCTCCCTGTTCCCAGGCAGGTTCTTACTGCTTTGCCATCGCTTCTCTCTTCTGCTTGATGTCAGCCTCCATGTCGTGCCGTGGGGGCAGCTTGTTCAGCCCTAGGGAGGATGAGCCACAGCATGGGGGTGCTGCACCCTGCTGTTGACAGTGGCCATTGCAGTGCTGCCCTTGCCTGGGTGCTGTGCCCCCACCAGCACCACCGTGGCAGGTGTTCTGGCACCCGAGCCATGTCCAAGACCCTCAGGATGGGAAGGAGCAGCCTGTGGGGCTCAGGGTACAGATGTCCCTGTGCCGCTCGGGCAAAAGCTTGGCTCAGCACGACAGCTGCAAGGTGGCCATGCCATCGCCCGTGGCCAGGATGGCAGAGCCAGATGCTGCCTCCCGAACATGGCTGGGCACCATTTGCCCTGGCTCTGGGGGTGCAGGCTTGGGCTGCAGCCATAGGGGAGCTCTGCCTCACTTACCCTTGAAGACACGGGTGGCCCAGCGACACTGGAGCTCAGAGATGGGCATGATGGCACCCAGAGGCTGGATGAGGCCGATGAAAGCCAGCGTCGGCTTCTCCAGGCCAGGGGGGAACATGAATTTGTAGAGGGGGATCTGGTTCTCCACCACCTTCACACAGCCTTCGAGGAAGGGGAAGGAGAAGCTGTATCCTGTGGCGAAGACCACGGCGTCGATGTCTTCCCTGGTGCCATCCTCGAAGATGGCAGACGTCTCCGTGAACTCCTGGACGTTTGGCTTCACCAGCACCCTGCCTGAAATGATGCGGTTGGGCAGGTCGTCGTTGATGGTCGGGTGCTGGTCAAAGACCCTGGAAGGTACAAGGAGCCATCAGGGTGCTGGGGTGGGGTGTCTCTGCTCCATGTCCTGCTCCAGCCACTGCTCCCTGCTCTGGGGATGCTTGTCTCCAGGGGTGCTCAGCCCCAGGGATGCTCATCACAGTGGATCTGGTCCCCCAGGGATGCTTGGCAGCTGCCACTGCAATGGTGCCACCGAGGGTCCCTGGAAGGGGCAGCGGTGGCTCCCTTGAGCATTGCCTGAGCACAACACAGCTATTACCCAGGTTTCCAGGGCTAGTGCCTTGGTCCCAGCCCAGGCACAGGGAGCATGGAAATGGCCGAGTGGGGCTGGACACGGGGGGAGGCAGAGGGTCCCTCCTGGGCAGAGGGAGTGTTTGCTGGCACCTGTGCTTTGGCTTCAGTCCGTAGTGCGAGTGGTCGAACCTCATGTTCAGCTGCTTCTCCGTGAAGCTGCTCACCATGGACACGCTCAGCAGCTTCTTCAGGAATGTCTTCATGCGGGTGGTGAAGACGATGTCTATGGGGTAGCCCTGATCTCCAACGCGGTTGAGGATCCACGCTCCCCGGCGGGTGCTGAGGAAGACCTGGGCAGGGAAGTAAGCATTGCCTCGTGAACACTGTGACAGTCCTGGGGGGCTGCCCTGGGGGGAACATGTCCTTGCCCCAGGATTGCTGCTCTTCTTGCTGCTGAAGCGCTGGGCAAAGACCCCGAGGGCAGAGAGAGCAGGTGGTCAGTAACTAGCAGGAAGAGGTAGGGAAGAGCCACAGGGGCAGCCCCAGCCTGGGGCTCGGGCATGGAAATCAGGGTATCCGTATGGGATCAAGTCTTGACTGCCACCACTGTCTGGTGGCTGGGATTGGCAGGTGCCAGCTCTGCCAAATGCAGCCGAGTGCAGGACAGAGCAGTGGCTGTGCCAGTGCCTTGGTCCTGGTGTCCTCGTGGAGCCAGCAGTGTCCCATGGGGGGCTGCCCTGCCCACAGGGACCCCACTCCTGCTGCTCACCTGCTTGGCCGTTTGGCTGATCTCCACGGCCAGGTCCGACCCTGAATTCCCGATACCGATGACAACGACCCTCTTGTCTGTGAAATCCCGAGCGTCCTTGTAGTCTCGGCTGTGGAGGTAGCAGCCCTTGAACTTCTCGATTCCTGTGGGCAGGGAGGAGGGATGCTTGGCTTTCTGGCGCTCGTCTGGAGGGTCACCTCCTCAAAAACTGAAGTGGGGACGCTCCCTGGCCCTGCCAGACCACTCCTGGGGAGCGTGGGAGCGCTCCTGGAGCCGAAGCAAGGCAGGGAAATGCTGGGGCTGGGAGGAAGAGCAGCAGGGAGAATAGGGGCTGCCACGGCTGAGCTTTCTGGGGTCTCTCCTCGTGCTGGGGTGTGGGGTGGTACCTGGGAAGGTGCTCAGCGGGAGGTGTGCCTCGGTGTGGTGGCCGGTGCACACCAGCACACCGTCGAAGACGGCCGCCTCCTGCTTCCCCTCGCTTTCCGTCACCACATCCCACTGGCCCGTGGCGGCGAAGTCGGGGCGCTTGGACACGCGGCACACGCTGGTCTGGGTGTGGGGGGCAGCAGACATCAGGCACCCCGTGCCTCCCAGCCCCGCCGCCGCTGCCCCCCCGGCTCCCCCCGGCTCTCACCCTGAAGCGGATGTGGCGGAGCAGGTCAAAGTGCTGGGCGTACATTCGGAAGTACTCCATGATCTTGGAGTTGTGCATGTAGTTGGGGAAGTCCTCAGGGATGGGGAAGTCGCTGAAGCACATCATCTCCTTGGAGGTGTTGATGATGACGGAGCGGTAGATGCTGGCGCGGCCCTCCTCGGGATGCTCCTGCGGGAGCAGGGCATGGCTCGGTGCTGGCCAGGGGCAGCGATGGGGACGGATGGCCGGGGCTGGTGTGGTGGCCCTTTGCTTGGACCCCCTGCCCTCAGCCTTGCCCCCAGGACCCTGCTGTGGCCGGCTGTGTGCCGCCCCACCAGCCGCTACTGATCCCTGGCTGCCGCAGTGCTGAACCCCAGGCGGACATGTGGCTGTCAGGGTTTACCTCAAACCTCCAGAGCCCTCCGATGTCCCCGGTCCTCTCGAAGCAGATGGGCTCCAGCCCCTCTTGCAGGCAGGCTTTGATGGCGCACAGCCCGCTGCTGCCCCCTCCGATGATGGCCACCTTCTTCGCCATGCTGCCCTCCACCACCGGGTCTCTGCCTGGGGACAGGGCCAGAGAGTGGGGCTGAGAAGCGAGGGGTGCAGCTGTGCCAAATTTTGGCCCTGTGCACCAAAGAGGTCCCAAGTCGAGAGGCAGCCCCCAAAAAGTTTGTCTGAGGCTGCGAGGTCACTGCTATCCCCACCCCAGCAGGGACCTGGCCAGTGCTGGGGTTTTATACCATCATGGTGTTGCCTCTGGATGCCACGGGGAGAAATGCTACCCAGTGCCAGGGAGCCACGAAATCTCCCTGCCTACGCCAAGTCCCAGCGATGGATGCGTGTGGGAGTGCCGTGCCCTGCCCCGGGGACGGATGGCTCCCTCCCAGGTGGGTGACGGCCCCTCCGCCTGCCCTTTGCCCTCTCCCTTCCCTGGGAAGAGCCCTGTCGCGTCTCAACCGACCTGCGGCCACAGGAGCGGCAGCCAGGGAAGGCCGGCGGCTGGCGCGGAGCCGCGCGAGGGTCTCTGTTGGGTTGCCCCGACCCGTGACGCTGAACGGCGGCCTGGCTTTATGGTGCGCAGCAGTGGTGAGCAGAGCCTCCCCCTCCGTCACTCCTCCCACGCGGCCGGGGAGAGGAAGCCAGAACCCAGCTGGCTCCCGGCCGCCTGCTTGGCTTTTCCGGCAGCGGCTCTCGCCACAGCCTCGGACGGCGGGGTAAGGAGCCGTCCCAGGCGCCTTGCTGGGCACCCCCATGCGGGGACACTGTAGGGACATGGGCTCGCAGGAGGGGCAGAGACGCAGCCAGTCCCTGTGGTGTGCATGCTGGGTAAACAAATGCTGCTGTGAACTTTTACCTCTGCGACTATCAGGATCAGCCCAACCCTGTTTATGCTGGTACCCACAGACACACACAGCTCCGGCTGCTCTGGTGGCACCTGGCACGGCATCACCCGTGTCCCCTGTGCCCCTGGGCTGGGCACGTTGGCACAGCATCCACATAGCCACAGCACATTCCTGGGCTGTCAGAGTTCTGGGGCCAGTGGGATCCCGGCGCGAGGAGTACTGTGCTGCCAGGGTATCGCTGGTGCTGAGGTGATGGGACCGGTTAGGAAAAGGCTCTCCCTGGCAGCAGGGGGCACAGACCAGGTGGCTTGGGAGCACGCTGCTGGCTCCCAGCACACTCACAGCCAGACAGCCCCTGGGGACTGCAGGGAAAATTTACTCCTCCGTGTCTGGGGAGCTTCGTCCCAGAGCTGAGCAAGGCTCAGGGCTGCAGAGGGGCCAGGCTCTGCAGCTGGAATGGTTTTAACCTTCTAAAACTCATAGTATGTTTACAGTAAGTGTAATAATGCTCTTTTTGTCCCTCACTGTTGGCAAGGGCTGATCTCTGCCTGGAGCTGCCAACCCACACTCTGTGCCTGCCTGTTGAAAAGCATCAAAAGCATCTCTTACCAGACAAGGGGATCGGCACGGGGACGGTGAGGAGGCAGCACTGGCAGTGCTACCCTCCCTGCTCCGTTCTCAGCTGGCTTCTGGCTCTTTTGCAAGCTCTGCAGGGACTGCCCAAGGGCAACAGGTACAGTGGACTTCTCCCAGTTCTCAACCCTGCCACTGTGCTATGAAACCTCTGTGCACCTTACCTTCGAATTTGCACTTCTCTCTTGGCAGCTACAAGAGGCTGCACAGCCCTGGACTTTACCCCACTGTGTTTGGGCTCACGGCCTGGCTGAACCGTGCCGTCAGGCACAGGGGACTGTGGAAGTGCACCAGGGTCAAGCCATGGGCATTTCAGTCAAGACCGGCTTGTTGATGTCTGTGGGAAAGCCATGGTCCCCCATGCCTGGCAAGCACCCAGGATGTACAGTATGGTGTGCAGCACGTGCAGACACATCTGCTCAGGGGTTCCACAGCGGGCAGAGGTGCCGCGAGACAAACCGAGCAGAAAGCACCAGCCTCCTCCTTCCTATCAGTGGGCTGGCACCCATGCTTGGTGGACCAATGACAAGCACAAGAGGAGACCAAAAGTCTTGCTGGCAGAGGTGGGGAGAAGCACAGCAGAGGTGAGAGGGTGGTTAGTTTGTGCTTCTCAGACTGTTGCAGAGGCTCCTTATGGTCCCCTCCTGCCAAGGACAAGTAATCCTCTATGGAAAGACAGGGTACCAGTGTAGGAGAGCCAGCCTGCCTGGAGCACAGGGAGCTGTGGTCGTGGTTGGCACAGCCAGGGCCTTTTGCTGCAGGACCTGCAGGTAAGGCTCAGCTCCTGGGGCTGCCCAGCAGCCTGGGTGAGGGTGAAATGCTGGCTGCTGGGCTATGGGGAAGGGGCTTGCTCTGCAGTATGCTATCAGCAGCACTGGTAACATGCTGACAAACAGGAATTACTCTGAATGCACTGTATCCCCCAGGAGAGTGAAAATCCTGTTGAGGGGAAAAGGAGCTGTGAAGCTCTGCACAAGGGTTTCAGGAGCAGGCTGCTGCTGGGAGCTGCTTCCCATTACCTGCTGTCTTTGAGATGGTATGGATGGACCAAACCCTCGGTTGCACCATCCTTTCCCCATGGCACTGGGAGCCAGGTGCCTGTGTCCTCATTGCTTAAGGTCTGGCCTCAGTAACTGAATCGAGAGCAATAGGGAAGAGACGCTTTGTTTAGGAAGGCAGAGCTCTTTATAAACCTGAGGACAGACCCCAGCGAGTCCCCTCCAGGCAGTTGTTATGGAGCAGGCTTTGCAGGGCATGCTCACGACACCAACACGATCAGTGTATTTACAGCATACAGATACATGGGCGATTGCAGAGAAATATCTGCAGAGCCACAGCTACCACGTACACCACGGACTAATACAGCAGGTGCCCAGCAAGAGCATGCAGATTCACAGTATCAGCAGTCAGCTGCCAGATGAATGTGCGGAGCCCTCCCCAGGCTCTGCAAGGACTGTTTTTTTCACCGAAGAACAGTCAGTGCAGCTGCTTGGCCAGTGCACACCCTGCCTGACAGCCCATTGGGAGGGCAAGAGAGCACCAAATGTCTAAGTGTGGGCCTAGGAGCCCAACACTGCTAGTGTTGAAGTCTTGGCTGGATAGATGTGGGGTCTAGGATGTGAGTTCAAGTCCCAGTATCCCCTCCCTGCGCGTGCTTAGAAAACCAGGTGCACGCCCCTCTCCTTTGGGAGGGACCCAGCCATCAATGGCTCCAGAGCGCAAAGAGGGCCGGTGCGCTGAGAGGGGACAGCCAGCAGTGCTCCACCACGCTGTACAGCGCGTAACCCAGCAGCAAACCAAAGAGCACATCTGTCATGTTGTGCCTGCCCAGCATGACCCTTGAAATGCTGACGATGAGAGCCCAGAGCACCACGAGGACCCGGAGCGGGACGGCGAGCACAAGGTGGCGCAGAATGAAGCGGCAGACCAGGGCGGCTCTGGTGGCGTGGCCTGACGGAAAGGAGTACTTGTCCACCGAGATGGTGACGAACATGTCCATCTTGTTGTGGGTGGGCCGTGGCCGCTTGACGAGCCCTTTCACCACTGCTACCAGCACAAGATCCAGCAGCAATGCTAGGAGACAGTAACAGTGAGTGAGCAAGGTTTGTTTTTTGTGTGGTTCCCCCCTGCCTCTGGAAAACAAGGCAAGAATCAAAGCAAAGCCATTAGCTAAGAAGAAAGTAGTTGGCTACAAAAACCTGCCAAGGTTTGTATCCCATGGCTACAATACCCAGGTAGGGAGAGCATGGCACTCATCCAGCACTTGGCCTTCTCCAGTATGAGCACATCTTCAGTCTTTGCTCTTGCTGCACACAGCCCTCATGCAACACCAGACCTTCTGCCTACCACAGCCAACAACAGGGGTCTGCCTGGCTTGCACCCAAGGGCTTTTCTTTCTGCGTAAAATCTGATCTCACCATGACTCAGGGCTCAAACTGCCTCTTAATCTGAAGGCAACAGAGGGGTTAATATTCCCCACAACCCCCTTCCTGACAGCTCTTGCTGACTCAGCATTGCTTTGCCTACCCTCTTGGCTGAGGGTCAAACTGACCTGGGTGAATGATCAGCCCACTTCAACCAACCACCCGGCCATAGCTCAGTGTGAGGGGCTCTGAGCTTGTGTGGTGCCAGGGCTCCTGCAGCCTGGCTTCTCCCTGCTGCTGGGGGAATTAACACCAGAAAGTTAACCACACTTTTGTTTTCAAATAATAAAAATATTTTTAATAAAGCATGATTTAAATAACGGTGGCTTGTCCCCAGAGAGCTAAAGGCTGTTGCAGTAGAAGTTAGAGGCAAAGCACCCGAGAGAAGTGTTCAGCCAGTATTTGGCAAGAGCAGCTTCTCATGTAGGGCAGAGGGTGCCTTCTCCATCCCCACTAGCTTGGCTAGCACAGTGCTCACAGCCAGGGCTACTTCCTCCAAGAAAGTCTTGTGAGTCTGACTTCTGCTTGTCCTAAGGCTCATTTCTGGACACCAGATCTTTCAGTCACTTCAGTTCATTCCCTTTGGTTAATCATTTAAGAACAAATATTTTTTTTTTCTCCCACAGGCAAACCTAGTTCACTTGCTTTTTCTCTTTTAATGTATGGTTTGGGAGATTCAGCTTGGACGTCAGGGAACACTCCTTTTCCACATGGGTGCTGCAACCCTGGGACAGGGCTCCAGACAGGGGGGTGACTCTGGCCCAGAGCATTGAGGGCCAGACAAAGCCCTTGTGCTGTGAGAGACCTCCTCAGAGCAAAGGTTAGACTGGAGGCCTCCAGGTCCCGTCCCACAGCTCTGCTCTGGGACTCTAATTTAACTATGTGCTGTCAGATGAAAAAGATGCACAAAACCATGTGTTTCCCGCCAAGCAAATTTCAATTCAAGTGATAAGTGTGAGATACCAATTATCTGCAACTTATTAGAAGACTAAGAACTAGGAACCTGAAAAGGTCTGTTGCTCCGGAGCTACTACAGTTTCTAAATGAGCAATAATGAAGAATCTAAGTATGCCTAATAGGACAGGAACCTGGGGGGGGGGGAATATTACACCATGCAAGATTAAAATGTGTGCTTTAAACCAAGTTTCCTCACTGGCTTATACAGATCAATCTGTGCAGGTACTGACTGCACGGAGGCCAAGGGTGCAGACGTCTGTGTGCCAGAGCAGCTTTTTCAGGGAACGGGCTGGTGTCTCAACACTAGGCAGCTGAACCTGGAATGTGCTGTTCTGATAAGCTAAAGAACTAAAAGAGAAGCTCCCTGAAAGCTTTGTGCAACTGCAGGAGCAGTTTAGCGGTCAGGAGTTTCTCACTGTGTGGTTGGAGCTGTGACAGATGAGCCATACCCCCGCCCCCACACCCTCCCGCTGCAGGGTTACTCGCTCGGGTACCAGGCACCCCAGATGAGCCTGCACCAGTTACTCAAAATCAGCTGGCTCCCTTGGGGCTGTAGGAGGCTGAGGTTTACTCGGCTCTGCCCTGTCCTTCAGGTCCCATCCTCCCCCCTCGGCTCCGGCCAGCCCCTGCCTGCAGAGCCTTTTGGTGAGCCCCCAGCCTCACCGAAGAGCAGGTTGAGCAGCACCTCCCTGGCCGCGGAGCTGTCGCTCTGGCAGAGCCCGTAGAAGGTGCCGAGCAGCCAGGGGACGCCGTGCCCCGAAATCTCGATGACCTTCATGAGGGGACGCGCGCTGCCCCAGGCCGAGCCCTCTCCAGCGCAGACGCCCAGGCGCTTGGAGGCCCAGAGGTCGATGGCGAGCAGGGAGCTGAGGGCGATGCCCAGGAAGGAGGGGTTCAGCTTCATGCAGTCCTCCTCGGGCAGCGGGGCCGCGGCGGAGCTGCCCGGCTCCTTGCGGCGCGACGGGCTGTCCGGGGCGCCGGGGCTGCGCTGGCTGACGAGGGACAGGAACTCCAGGCGGCTGCTGCCGCTGCCGGTGCGTCGCTCGCGGCTGCTCCGGGGGCTCGGCATGGCGAGAGGAGGCTGGCCTGGGAGAGGTGGGGGCTGGTCACCGGCTGCCGGGCCTGCTCTGGCAAGGGGACCCGGGCGAGCCGCCCTGGAGGCCCCGGGCCTGCTTCTCCCCCTCCCCGCAACCGCCTACGGGCCCCGCTGCCTGCAAGCCCCGGGCCTGTCCCCGCGCCTCCCGCCACCGCACCTCCGGGGCCCAGTTCCCCCCTTCCCGGTGTCTCTCCGGTGCCCGCGCCCCACCCCGCTCCCCCGGTACCAAGAGCGGTCCCGGCGCGGCCCCGCTTCCTCTTCCGCCGCCCGCCGTGACGCAGCCGGTTGCCATGGAGCCACGACGCCCCCGGCGCGGGGCTGCGGCGCCCCCTGGCGGCGCGGAGGTCCCTCCCCTTCCCTCCTCCCTCCCGCCGCGCCCCGGGGCGGGGATCCGTGGGCACGCCCCTCCTCCCTCCCCCCGCCCCCCTCCCCCCGCGCACGTGCCCGCCCCGGCCGGCGTACGGCAGCCGGCGAGGGCCGCAAGAGGGGCGGCGGCGGCGGCGGCGCCCTTCGCCCTGCCGGCGCCGGTGCGGGCGCCGGTGCGCGGGCGGCGATGCTCGGCGGGCGGGCGGCGGCGGGGGGACGGGCCGCCCCCCCGGCCCCGCGGCTCGGCGGAGGCGGCGGCGGGTGACGACGGCTCGGCGGCGGCGGCGGCGGCGATGGGGTGCCTGCAGAGCGTGGCCTGCAAGGCGCGGGTGCGTCGGGAGCAGATCGTGGTGTCGGACGTGTCGGCCACCATCGAGCCGGCGGCCACCGCCATCGAGGAGAGCTCGCCGGTGGTGCTGCGGTACCGCACGCCCTACTTCCGCGCCTCGGCCCGCGTCCTCATGCCGCCCATCGCCCGGCGGCACACCTGGGTGGTGGGCTGGATCCAGGCCTGCAACCACATGGAGTTCTACAACACCTACAGCGACCTCGGCGTGTGAGCACCGGCGCCGCCACCGCCACCGGGATGGGGTGGGGGGGGACGGCACCCGGCACCGCAACGGGGCGGCGTGGGTGGGTGGGAACGGAGGCCGTGCGGTGGGCACCGGGCCGGGTACGGTACCGGCACCCCAGCAGCCGGCGCGGGCGCTGAGCTCCCCGGTACCGGGCGTCGCACCCCCACCTCGTGTCTGCACCTTCCCGCTCCCGGCACCGGCACCGGCCCCTTCGGACCTGAGGCCCGGGCAGCGCCCGCTCCTCTCGTCCCACAGCCCGGCTCCCGCTCCGGCCGGCTGGCCCGAAGCTCCTTCGTTTGAGGGCTTTGCAACCGCCGTTCGTAGCGTTTCTCCTGCCGCTGGGTCGCAAGCGCGGGCGGTGCTGGGGGGGATTTGCCCCCTCGGCTTGTGTTAAAAGGGGGAAGCTTTGCAGCGCTCGGCCGAAGTGGCTGCTGGATACCAGCTTTTCCCAAGGCCGAGGGCGCAGGTGACGCGGAGGGGATGCCGAGGGGCAAAGCTGTTGACCATGGCGCTGTGTCGTCTGCCCCCGTTTGAAAGGGGTGATGCGTGAGTTGGGCTGGAGATGGCCAGAGGGGTCTGTCCCGCAGCTCACCGGTGGGCTCCTGCCGCCGGTGCCCTGTGGTGCCGGCATGGGGCAGCAGGCAGGTCGGGGGAGCAGCGGGTCCTCATCCTGCCTGCCCGCATCCTTGCGTCACGGCAGGTTCGCCTGCATGTGGCACTGGAGCGCTGGGGGACGTTGGAGCAAGCGGAGGTTGTCACTTGTCAGGGTGATGGCGGCCGTGTGTCCCCCTGCCACTCACAGGCAGCTCCAGAGCCCAGATGCATCTGAAGCCAGAGCTCGGACTCGGTGGGAGGCTTCACCGAAGCTCCCTGCTTGTAATTGCCACGTGGCGATTGTCTCCCTTGCTGTAGCCGCGCAGTGTTGCTAACGTGGTCGGCAGCCAACATTTGGGCTGGAATTCCCCCCCCCCAGCCATATTGCAGGGATTTCATCGCACCAGCGGCAGGCGTAATTGTGGTATTTAATTATTGTACGTGCCTCTGTACAGGCGTGTGTATTTAGAGGCATAAAAATCACAGACTTTTATCGCAGGAGGGGGCTGCTGACAGGCTTGGCCAGTGCTGTGGTCGTGGTGCTGCAGCCGGTGGATGGGGAAGGCTGTTCTCCAGTGCGGGAGCTGATTAAGGAGAGAGTGACCCCAGAGAGACTCAGCAATAAGTTTTGGCCCACTTGGTTTGATGGCAGGTTAATTAAAATAGTGTTGTGCTGGCAGAGCAAAGGCTTCAGCTGGCCGTGAGGGGCTCGGCGAAGGAACTGAAGCTGAATTTGTTCTCGAAGGAGGTCCTTGAGAGCTTGCTGCAGGCCGGGAGAGGGTCCCCGTGCTGCTTGCCTCCCCGACTCTCGCTGGGCACTGTTGCTGCCATTTCCCTGCTAACCTGGCCTTTCTCTTCCCGTTCACTAGGTCAAGCTGGGAGCTGCCCGACCTGCGAGAAGGAAGAGTAAAAGCCATCAGCGATTCGGATGGCGTGAGCTACCCCTGGTATGGAAACACCACAGAAACTGTGACCCTGGTTGGGCCCACTAACAAGATCTCCAGGTTCTCGGTGAGCATGAATGACAATTTCTACCCCAGTGTGACGTGGGCTGTCCCTGTGAGCAACAGTAACGTGCCGCTGCTGACCAGGATTAAAAGGGACCAGAGCTTTACCACGTGGCTGGTGGCCATGAACACCACCACCAAGGAAAAGATCATCCTGCAGACTATAAAGTGGAGGATGCGAGTGGACATTGAGGTTGATCCCATGCAGCTCCTGGGGCAGCGGGCACGGCTGGTGGGAAGGACTCAGCAGGAGCAGCCCCGGATCCTCAGCAGGATGGAGCCCATCCCACCAAACGCACTAGTGAAACCCAATGCCAACGATGCCCAAGTCCTCATGTGGAGACCCAAGCGAGGCCAGCCTATAGTCGTGATACCTCCCAAGTAAAGCGGCGCCGGGGCGCGTGTGTGAGGACCTGGGTGCTGTCAGCCTGCTGCAAACGAACGGGGTTTCTGAGCCAAAGCAGACCTCTTGGCTTCTTCTGCCTTTGTAGCTGTGGTTGGAAATGTGGCTCCTCCTTAGTCAGAAAGAGAGCCCGGCTGGCAGAGGGGCGCAGAAGAGGGATCGCTGAGATGGAGGATTTCCCAGGAAGTGGAATTGAGTTCTTCTAGGGGCTTGTGGCTGGCAAAGAGGCTGTCTGACCTAAACGACTCGTCTTTCCTTGCAGGGCAATGCAAGGAGCGTGAGTGTGATCGAACCGTGCCTGTGGCAAATGCTGCTTTCCACCCAACTGGAGGTAGAAGTGGAGACCGTGCCTGCTGGATGTGGAGGGCTCCTGCGGTGACCCTTCCCGCTGGGGCACGGGTGTCCCCATGGTGTCTATACCTATGCATTTTGGATTGATAATCGACCCCTCGCCCTGCCTGCTGGGCCTGGGCGGGAGGGCCTGGGAGTGGGGTGGGAGCTGGCAGTGCCAGGGTGCTGAGCCAGAGCCCGGTGCTGGCCGGTGCCACTGCCCGGGAGGGGTTTTTCACAGCCGAGGGAAGCGGGACACGTTTTGCATGCGTCTGGGTGTGTTTGGAGTAGTTGTGAGTGTAGGAGATGCCATAGCTCTTTTCTGTCTTGGAGTGAGATCTAAGGGCAGGTTAGATGTCCTTTCGTTTTAAGGTGCACTAAATCTTTGCAGTTCCTCAACCTCCCCCTGCCCCCAAATCCCTCTGACCCTTCTTTTACGGAAGCAAAACCGATTCTCAGCGAGTGAGAAATTGGGAGCGGTTCCCGTTCACCCAGCCCAGGTGCTCGCTGACTGTGTGTGTGGGGTACCCAAACCAGCTTGGAGGTACCCCAGGACTCGCACGCTTCCCCTGCAGCCCCAAGTTTCTTGCAAGAAGTTGGGTGCTTGCTTGTTTTCCATGCAAATGCTGGTTCATGTGGAGACCCTCCTCCTCCTCAGCCACCCATGGAGCAGGGTGGCTACTGGCAGGGATGCCGGTAGAGGGGATGGCGTGCCTTGCGGTAACTCCTCAGGCTCTGCAGGGAAGGGGTTCTCCTCTCTGTGGGTTGGAGGCAGGGATGTGAGCAGAGGCTGTGCAGGGCAGGCCGGGGTTTGCCTGGGAAGGAGGAGGCAAGCATGCTGCCTGGGCGCTGCCTCCTGCTGCTGCAGGTGCTTGGGGGATAATGGGGTTTTATTTGCCTTTCTCCTCGCCCCTCGCTGCCTGGATGGCTGGCATCATCTGGTCTGTGGGGCGGTGCGGTGCTGTGGGCTGCGACCTGTAGTTCCCACTATCTCGCCCTCAAGATGCAGTGGAGGCATAAGCCACGGCCATGCTGCCAATGCCCCAGGTGCCCCATCGCTCCTGGGCACACGGTTACGGTTTTCGCTGCTTTCTCTGCTCCGTCCGCTGCCCTGGCATGAGCCCTGTGGCTCCTCTGGCTCACACCCCTGCCTTCGCACCACGGGAGGTTTGCGCTGCCTTGGGGATGCGGGTTATTCCTGCTGGGAGGGTCCCATCTTCTGTCCCGCTACCAGAAGAGCCTGGGGAGGGTTGCTGTATTTGGCACTTCCGTGCAAAGCCTCTCCTGCGGTATTAGCAGTGCTGCCCTGAGCCTGGCCGTTGGGACACCCAGCCTGGTGCTGCTTTGCTCCCCAGGGTGTGCTGGCACATCCCCGCGGCATCGCTCTGCAGAGCGTGGCTGAGCTCCTGCAAAGCTTCTTCAGCCATGGCTTGTGCTTTTCCAGGGTGGGATGCGCACCCCGGTCCCTGCTGGTGAAGGGGCTCCCTAGGCATCTTAGACCAAAAATCCCTGTGAAATCCCCGTGCTACTTACTATTCTCAGTAGTGTTTGCTGCTGATTCGATTCTTTATTTATTTTTTCCTTTGGGAGTGTTGCATTTTGACGCCTTGACGCACACTTCCCTGTGCCGGGGCCAGTGGTCCTGCTCCTCCCGCTCGGCCTCACGGTGGGCTGGGAACCTGCTGCTTTCGGTGCCTATGTCTGGGTTTTGCCAGGGGCTACAGCCTTGCAGTGAGAAAGGTTTGGAGGTAGAGGGGGCTCTGAACTTTGGTTTGCTGTGTTTTCTGGAACAAAACTACTGGGAGCTTGCTGGCATGGGAAGATGTCCTGCTCTTGTGAGACTCTGCCCATGGTTTTGTCCTGGTATGGGATTGACAGCAGCTTTTGCTGTCACCAATGTTTCGTTTCTCAAAAACCATGTGTGGAGAGGGTTTAGAAACTTTAAATGCAATTTTCCTTAACTTTTGGGGGAGGAGGAGGGGTAAGTACCTTTCAGTTTGAAATTAGGCAGATCTATACTTTGGACCCAGTGGGACAGAAATGTCTCTGGCAGCATCAGAGCTAAAAAGCCAGAGGAAGGGGTTCCCCAACAAACAGGTAGTCCTGAGATGGGTTCCCTGCTGGGAGAGGATGCTGCGTCCAGAGAGGCTGCGCGAGCCAGCTCCCCAAAACCTACAGGGAAGGGCTGGGGCTGCGCTCGGGGGCTGCATGCCGGCTGTCAGCCCAGGGAGCTGCTGTGGCACTGCCGCAGTGCCAACTGGCTGGGAGAGTGGAGATGCTGGTGCAGGGATGCTGTTGAATTCATTGCCGTCTTTTGGGATTTGCTGGCCGGCCGGAGCCTTGGCACATCGTCTGGTGCAACACTGAGACAGCAGTGGCCGCTGTTTCTGTCCATGCGTGTCTGCAACGTCTCCAGGGAGGTGCTCGGTGCTGTCTGGTGCTGGTGTTGGGCTCAGTGCCTGGCTGTAGCTGTGTGCCTGAGCTCCAGGGCTGCCCCAGCCTGCAGGCAGGCTCTGGCTGAGCCCCCGGGCCATGCCCATGTTCATCTCTTCGGGCTTCTGCTGGGCTTCTGCGCCTGCTCCTTCTCCGACGGCTGAATTTGATTCACTTGACTCTGTTTGATGCGTGGGTTGTCTTCGTGGGCATTTCCCGGTTAAAAAAAGAAAAAAAAAAAAGTTTGCAAAAATTGTTTGCAAAAATAATTTGCTAACAATGTTTGCAAAAATTTGCAGGCATTTTGCATGTTCACAAAAGGTGCGTGTTCACACTTGGGTGGAGGTGCTGGGTGAGTGTCTGCCAGTAGCACTGACCAGTGGAGCCCGGGTGCAGGGCTCATGATGCTGAAGTGAAGGGGAGGGAGGGAGGGAGGCGGTGGGTGAGAGCTCCTGCGTGCAAGTCTGGGTTTGGCTCACGTCCCCATGGCCCGCAGCCGTACTGATGGGGACCCTGAGTGGGCGCCCCAGCTGCAGAGCCCATGCCAGGGACGAGCACCCGGACCCCTGGGCTCGGTTGTCCAACCGCCCCGCGGGACACCTTCCTTGTGCCCCCCTTTTGCACCAGCACCCCATTATCTCAGGGAGGGGCAGGTCACAGAGATGCCCACCCACACACTCCCCTTGCCCTGAGTCTCGGGGTGCCCCGTCCCCTCCGTCCTTGTCTTCGGGTCACTTATTTATTTATCTATCTATTTATCTATCTATCTATTTATTTATTTATTTATTTAAGGTTTAAGTTATTTATTGGTATTTATTGATGGCTGGAAGTTGGGGGGGAGTGTCATTTCTGCTGCACGGTGGGGGCAGCTGGGTTCCCCCCCTGCCCAGCCCCCTGCATTTTGGGGTGCTGCCACGCTTGGGAGCGCCGCTGGGAAGGGATCTTGTGGGCCCCTGCGCTCCCATCCCCTTTCGGAGCTGGAGGGTAGAAAGGAAGGGGAATAATGTTGGTGCCTGCAGGGAGGACACCCGGTGCCTGTCCCCTTCCCGTAGAAGCTCAAAGCCCCCCGTGCCCCCTCCCCAGGCGCTGTGCTCCCTCCCGTGCCCATCTGTATTTATTGAGCCGGCCTCCTGGCATTTCTCTGTTCCACTCCTGCTGGATTTGCTGTTGCCAATTTCCGGAGATGGTGAGAAGAGCCAGGACGTGTGGGTGTCGCTATGGAGAAAAGACCAAACCAGGTATTCTGCTGCCATGTGGGGAAAATCGGAAGGAGAAGAGGAAAGCTGGTTTTGCAGAGTGCCTTAAACACAAATGACTTTACTGAGTAGGGGGCTTGGACTTCTGTCTCTGGATGTTATTACCAACTCAAACAGATGTTGCATTTCACTTCTCTGGGATTAAAAGAAAACCACTCGAGCTGTACTGGAACCAAACCCTGTGTTTGCTTGAGTCCGTCTGGCTGGCTTGCACCTCTGGGGCCGTGGTGGTGTGGGGGAGCAAGAAGAAATTCATGGGCTTTCGGCCGTCAGCCCCTGCCTGGCTCAGCGGCAGGACCAGCAGCTGCCCCTGCTGGCTTTAAGCCCCAGGTCTGGTGATGGGACTCGTTTCCCCTTGTCCTGACTTGCAGGTGGCTTCTCTGGTGTCCCGGAGAGGTTGTGCTTGTCCTGCTGTGCCCCTTCCTCGGGGATGCTCAGAGCAGCCTGTTTGCATAAAGCGTGCTGTAGGGCTGTGTCCTCAAGCTTCCAGAAAATTGGGCATTTGGCTGGAAAGCTTGTGGAGGGGCAGACCCCTTTTTTCCCTTAGGAAACCAGATCAAGGCCAGGGCTTTGTGCTGAGGGACTGGCAAGAAACCCAGGAGTTCATGCAGGCCAGCTGTGGGGAACTAGGGAAGCTGCCAACCTTGATAAGGCTGAAAAAACTATACAGAAAAGGGATGGTTCCCCTTTGAAACTGCAGATCTCCCTCCCACTTCTTGTAGAGTGAAAGAAGGGAACAAGAGTCAACCCAGAGACCAGGGTTTTTCTTATAGGAAAAATAATACATGGGGATAATGCAGAATTTCATAACGAAGGTTCATTTAAAAGTCATTTGCGGAAAAATACAAATATTCACTGTATAGTTCCTGGAGGCAATCTGTACTTTTTTTTTGATAACAAAAGAGGGAGGTCTCTGAAATGCAGCCATGTTTGGGGAAGGATGTCCTCAGCAGGGAGTCCTGGCCTGCACACTGGGGTGAAGGAGGACAATGATGAGTGCTGGGAGAAGCCAGTGGCTCTGGACATTGTCCGAGGACCGACACATCCTAGGTGAGTGTGGGTGCTGCTCTAGGCTTAGGCCCTGCAGGATGCTGGAGGGTAGCTCATTGCATCCAGTGGATTGCCTACCATGAACATCAACCCTACTAGTCCCTGCTTGCTGTGGGGTGCATTTGTGCCCTGAGCCAGCCAATTTCTTTAACAGCTGCTCGTTTTGAGTGTTGCTGATTGTGCTGGGCACCGAGAGATGCTGGCAGGCAGCCTATGAGCTATTCGGTAAGCAGGTTTCTTTCCTAGTGTTTTATTAAAGCATCGCTCATCTCTTGACAGATCCCCAAGATGTAGGTGCAGAGGAGCAGGGGGGAGTTTGCATGGCTTGTATGATGCCCGCTTGTGCCCTGGGAAGCAGGGTAGGACTCCTGATGCTGCAGCTAATGGCAGGCCAGGCTGAGGGATGTTCCCTGAGCAGACATGGCCTCCTTCCCACCATTGAGGCTCTGCTGCAAAGCAGGGGCAGCAGAACTGCCCTGTTTTGAGACTATGTGCCCTATGTTTCCAAAGTGCCTTATTTACAGAGCAAGAACAGGGTCAATCTGTGCCACTGCCACCCACCCAGGAGCATGGGCACACATCCCAGCTGCACGGCCACAGGGAACAAAGTAAATCGTGCAGGGTGCCGTGGACACCAGCAGAGGCAGACGAGGGATACTGCAAGTAGTACTGAAGATCAGTTTATTTGCTCTATTCCCTCTTCCATAAAACCTGAAAACAACTTCCAGCAAGAGATGAGAAAGCAGTTAACAAGTGAGAGATTTGGCTCTGCAGCTCCTCCCCACGCACGAGACCAGACAAAGGTGTTAATGCGTTAGTGACGGCTGCTCCAAAAGGCACGCAGCAGTTTGGAGCCCCTGAAGCTCCGTGATGGGAGGCGTGTGAGCCCACCAAAACACCCCTCCGGGGCCTGGCTGCTGATACCACACCTCTCACTGTGCCTCTAGGAAGAGCCAAACAGGAGAGAGACTCCACAGTGCAAGCCCGGGAGCCCTGACTGGTCTGCTAACCACTTCCTTGTGGGGCTGATTCAAGGCAAGAAAACACCCAGGGTTTTAGTTTTGAGGGGAAGTGGGGGATGAAAGGGATGGGGAGGATTGGTTTAGTATTGCAATGCACCATCAGGGTGACGGTATGAGGCTGCTGATCACATGCTGCCAGGGAGGCCAGAGCTGGGCACAGGGAAGGCTCCTGATGTGGAACGACCTGCAGCCCGGCGGGATGGATGGGCAGACCCGTTCACTCCGGCTGCGGGGTGTAACGCAGGTACTTCTTGCCCGACGGGAGGTCCTTCGTGAAGACTCCTTTGGGAAAGAGCTTCTTGGCTTCCTCGTCAGGTAAGGTAGGCACGACCATGACACTGTCACCAGGCTGGGGAGCAGATGAGAACTGTGAGAGCTGGCAGGCTTGGATGCAGGTGGCACGTCCCTGCTGGCAGGTGACACTGCCTCCCTGTGAACACTTGGCCCCAGTGCCCCAGGCACGTCCACTGCAGCTCTGCCTGGAGCCGGCAGTGAGGACTGACTGGGAGCTACACCAGGAGGCGTGGGTGATGTCGAAAGGGAGAGCTGTGCCATCTGCCAGCCCTGCCAATGGGATCCCACAGCCCAACTTCCCCACAGCACTCCCAGGGGAACAGGGAGTAACGAGAGGGGAATTTGGGCATCTCTACAATGCAGGAGGGAGCACAGCTTGCTTGAGTGTGCTCATCCATTCCTATTGCTCAGGCACCCCTGGACAGGGGACGCTGATTCCCCTTTGGCGTGCTAAGCCCCCAGGGAAAGGTGTGTTTCCCTGGGAGGTGGGCTGGTGGGTGAGCTGGCCCCACACTGCTGGGAGCTTATGCTGCAGGAGACAGGAGTCTTCAGAGGCAAGGCTGCCTCCACGCTCTGCTTTGCCCCAGGAAGTGAAGGTGCAGTTTGTTGTACACTCACCACACGGACACTGGTATTGAGGGGTACCAATAGCCTGAGTTACTCAACCTCTGAGGCTTGTGCCTACGGGGCCTTCCTGCCCAGATGGAGCGGGTGGGTGTTTGGGACAATGCTCTGGGAGGCTGGTCCTGTCTCATAACACAGTAGGACTTCTCCAGGACACCCTCTAACAGCAGGAGTGTGTCCTCTGGCTCCCGACAGGCAGGCTTCCCCAGGAACAGCTGTAAAAGCCAGTGGCAGGACAGGTCCAGGAGCTAAGCAGCTCTGCTGGGCTGAGGAAACACTGGCTAGCTAAAGCAGCCAGACTGTGCTGCTTGTTCTTGCTTTATCTTGGCTGCCCAAACTGTTTTGGGGAGTTTTAAATAATGCTACCAAACAGGGATGGCTACAACTAAGCAACTTCAACTAGTAATTTTCCACAAGGATAGGACTCAGCTGTGTATGTGCTGGGCAAAGTGGGGCCATGCCCATACTGGCCCTTCCTGGCTCAAAGGCAGGCGAGCAGGGAGCTGGCCCAGGCAGTAGTGTCCCATGCTTCCTGCTTTGCTGGCTTTGGGTGGAATTTGGCACACTGACACTTGGTAATGCCCTTCCTTATCATAGACAACAAGGGCAGGACCTGCCCTGACCCAAAGCTCAAGTACTGATAGCCAGAAGGGCCAAGGCCAGCATTTGCTGGCACCAGGGACTGAGGGCAGGGAAAGGAGGTTCCTATGGCTGACTCCAGACTGCAACAGCCCTGGGTCCTGGGCTGAGATTCAACTCGTATCCCAGGACCTCAGCAGCTTTCCCCACCCTGTGGGTATCCCTCGAAGGGAGGCTGGTTGACATTTCAATGCACGTTTTCAGTGCCTGGCTGTGAGCTTTGCTCCCTTCCTCACCTTCCAGTCCACAGGGGTAGCGACCTTCTTGTACGCCGTCAGCTGCAGCGAGTCCACCACTCTCAGGATCTCATCAAAGTTTCTCCCAGTGGTGGCTGGGTACAGGATGGAGAGTTTCAGCTTCTTATCCGGGCCAAAAACAAACACCTGAGCACAGGGAGACAGGGTCAGGGGCTGGGCAGAAGGTGTTTGTCCAACTGCTCTGCTGGAACTGCTCAGCCCTGCTGCTCCTCCCTTTCCTGGGGGGTGGCTTGCTCGATCGCAGGTGTCCGGACAGGGGAGATGCCATGGTGGGGATTTCCTACAGCAACAAGTGATGCCAAAGCACAGGGAACATGGTGTTTGCTCCGGGAGCTCCTGTTTCCAATGCCAGCTTGTTTTGCTACTTGAAATGTTTCCTCCCCTTGACCTGTGCCCTTCTAACGCAGGCAGAAGAGGACAGAGGGGAAGTCCAGCAGATCACACACTTTTGTCCCCTCTGTGTTAGGATGGGCACAACCAGGATGAACTGGCGGCAATAGCAAGATGAAGCTGTTGCCAGAAGGCCAGTGCTGCACCAGCCTCTTCCTGCACCACAACCCATGAATCTAGCCCAAGGAAGCCAACCTAGCTCCTGAAGATGGTCATGTCCATTCAGGTAAGCTGCCCCCATCTTCAAGCCCAGCCCCATGGACACAGGGCAGGATGGCAGGCAATGACTACTGCCGAGAAGGCTACCATGCAGCAGTGCTCCAGGGCCAGCTACTCACCACGCGAGCCGTCAGGGGCATGCCATCCTTGTCCCGCTCATCTGGGTCCAGCATGCCCAGCTTGACAGCAAGCTCCCGGTTCGCATCAGCAATGATGGGGAAGGGGAGTTTCTCCTCGGGTCGTTCCCCATTGTATGCGTTGATGTCCTGCAGAGACAAAACCATCAGCATGCTCATGCTCCCTGTTGTGGGTACCACCGTGGGAGACAGAGGCCAGGCAGGGAGACCTCTGTGCAGGCTTTACATGTGTGGGGCAAGCTCCTGCAGAGGGGCCATACAGAAACATGTTCAGCAGCTGCCCTACAGGAGCTTGTGACTTGCTTGGCCCCAAGGCCTCAGGCTGGGGCAGCACAGCCAGGGGCTCATGGCCTTCTATTAAGTTCCTCTGCTTCCAGAAACCAGGTGACAAATGAGAAACCTGCATGCCAGGCCAGACTCTGCTTTGTTCTTAGAGGTTAGTTGTTAGGCTGTCTATGCTCACACTCTGTCGTTCACCTCTGGAATTGTCTGTGGACCAGCTGCTTTGCCCAGGCAGTGGGTACGGAGAAATAGGGAAGTCCTGCTCGTGCTAGTGACACAGGGAGATTTACCTGCCCTTCCCTGAGAAGAGAGGTGTCCCTCTTCTAACCCTCTCACAGTAAGTGATCTAGCACTACTGACAGATGTATTGGTGTCACACCTGAACTGGACTGTGCTCTTAAGGAAAAGTTTCTCTAGTGGCAGAGCAAACCAGCAACTCTACAGCTAATAAAGGTCAAGTGTCGAACACTTCACAGGTCTTGTGCGAGGGACCAGCTCCATTCTGCACATCACTCCTAGCTTACTTAACTAAAGGGTCTTGAAAACAGAATGAAAGTCTGAGTGCAGGTGCTGGGACACTGCATGCTCCTTTCTGAACCATAGTTGGAACAGAAGAGAAAACCATCCCCGTCCACAGCTGTGCAGGCTCTCCCTTGTGACCACAGTTTATGAGGTTGCTCCCTGTGCTAGTCCAAACTTGACCTGCTTCATGGTGAAACTGTATTTTGGGTGTCTCCAAATCTGGTCTGGACTTGGTCAAAGCATTCAAGTTATCCTTGCTGTTTGCGGTACCACCCGTATGGGTCATGCTGAGCCACAGCAGGGTTGGGAGGAGGCAGCTCAAGGCAGCACAAAGAGAACAGCTGCCAGCTTTAAAGCAAGTTTAATCCAAGGTTTCTGCCCCAGAACAAAGCTGCCTGTTCCTTCCATCCTCCTTATGCTACAAGGGGACAAAACTGCCTCCAGCGCTGACGCAAGCCTCCCACATACCACTGTGGTGTGTTATCAGCTGAGCTGATAATCTGAATGTACAAGTCTCTCTGCCTTCCCTGGGCTTTGAATGTGGGGAACAGGCTGTGTCCTGCTCAGAAGGAACTCGGGGAGGGCAGGGTTGGAAATGCTGCCCCTTGGCACTACCCACTGCTGCTCAGAGCATGACAGAGGCAGCAAGAGCAAGCAGGCCCTGCACCACTCCTCAGCCCTCCTAGGCTGCCAGTGGTGACAGGGGCTGTAACCGTGCCCTGGCTGCTCAGGATGCTGCAAACAGGTCAAGTGGTGCACACGTGGCAAGATGTTTCCTTTCCAGCTTTTCTCTTCGCTTGTTTTCTCCCCAGGGCTTTCTGAGTCAGCACTACACTGCAAAAAAAGGGCTGTTTATCTCGGCTGCATTGTGGTCAGGCGTGCCTTGGTATGAAGGAATCAGTTCTATTCCCCTGCAGACCTGCCTTGTCAAAGCAGAGAGGGAAGGAAAGCAGAGCTGAGGAGGCCAGCCCAACCAAAATGCTTCTGAATGCCTCACAGAGTCACAGGAGGCTGTAGATGAAGGTCAGACAGTGACACCCCCCCCCCCCCCTTCAGAGTGGGGGCTGGAGGATGAAGAGAACTTCTGAGAAGCAATATCCAAATCCTGTGGACTGTAACTCGTTCCAAAATGCACGCAACTTCATGACCTGGGGTCCTCTGTACAAAACAGCCTCACAAACCCCACCCTGTTTTGCAATAAGATACCCAAGACTCACTCACTTCCCTATGAACTATTTTTCTTTCCAGAGCCCAAGCTGAAACCAGACATCACTGGAGTGATTTATTCACCCCTGACTCACCAAGGCAAAGGCATCAGTGGCCAAAGAGAGCATTGAAACCTCCTCTGACATGCACAGCACATCCCAGTCATCCCTGCTTAAGGAGCTTATGCATTCATCCAACCCTTGGAGAAGCAGTGGACAGACTGGGAGGTAGGAGAGTGGGATCAATCCCTGGCTGAGCTACAGGCTTGCTCCTGGGTCCTGGAGCAAGCCTCTGGGTCTTGGCTAGGGATGGCTAAGAACAGCAGTGACATCTTTGGCTGGGAAAGCAGAGCTGAGCAAAGTGACATGAGAATTATTGGCTATACTCTGGTCCTACCTGGTCCCACCTTTCCAGGCCCCATCTGCCCACTGAAATTTGGCAGCAAAGCAAGCAGAAGGTTCTTTGTTGTTTCATGCAGGATTTCAGCTATCCCTCCTGCCCACTTGCTTCCTCACAGGCTGTGCTTCAGGTAAAAACAGCTTCATCTTCTCACTACTGCTAGGAGCTTCATCCAAAGAGAAAGCATAGGTATGTAAAACAACATTGCAGAGAGAGGTCTGCCCAAAGTTTTGCTCACTCCTAGGAATTCTCTCTAAGTTAAGATCTAGTGAATGGAACTGCAGTTTCTAGATCTCAATCTAGCATTAATTAAGACTGCTTTTATCCAGACAGGCAGCTTCTACCAAGGCTTGGTATCTCTGTTTAAGCTCTTTTTTTTTCCCCCATGGCTGGGCAAGAGAACCTTTGGTGCCCCTGGTCTCAGACTTGCAGCAGGCCCTAACACTTGCCTTCCCAGTTCAGCTCTTTAGCTCTCTGCGTTATCTGAAGTTCTTCTCTGCTTTGCCAAGGACAAAGGAAAAGGATCACATGTATAGGCAAGGTCTAAGAGCCAAGCAATCGCATCCCTGTCCTCTCTTATGTCCTCCATGATGCATGCATGCTGTGTTCATTGCTCCTCCATGCTCCCCACACCACTCATGGTGTCACAGCCTGACACATCCTCTCATTCCCAGGCTGAAGAGCCCCAGTTGCTCTGCACTGAAGCAAACCTCTTTCCTCCTCTGCACCTCTTCTTGTTCCCCTGTAGTGTGTGAGATGGGCAGATTTCAAACACAGGCTGCATGGAAGACTCCAGTCTGCTATGGATTTGTCCTCACCAGTTGGATCTTTTGCCCTGGAGGACTTTCACAGTTTTGGGGGTTTTTTTGACAGATGCTGAGCTGACATTTCCAAACCATTGTCTCTGAGGCCTCTTCCAGCCTGACAGAAAGCTCACTGCAGTTTCGACTGCTATCCTCTGCCTTTCTCCACGTTTGTTCTGGAAGGTTTTCCAAAAGTTCTACTCTGCCTCCCACCCGTCAGCACTGAGAGGCTGTTCTGCAGCTTCTGGTTTTATGTGAGGTTGCGCTGAATAATTCCACAGCATCAGCAAAGTCAGCTTGTTGTTTACCTCTTTTCCAGATCACCTGAGTATGCTGAACCCCACACATCCCCGCAGACCCTCAAGGGAGCTCACTGCTTCCCTCCCTTGACACAATTTATTGCTTCCTCCTGTCTCCCTGCAGAAAAGAGCCTGCCCTTCACAGAGCTGATTTTGTTGAAAAGCTTCTTGGAAATTCAAGGACTTTGTACAAGTCAGCAATACCCTATAGTTATTTAGAGGGCTTTGGCCAACCAGGAGATGAGACTGCCTTACAAAAGCACAACCCAGACTTTCTGTTATATTTAATGGGATGTTATCTCCTAATTTGACTGGTAGTTTCTGCCAGTTTGACCAGCACAGAAATGACATTTACTGGTGTGGCATCTGTACACTGTTTTTCCCAGGCCCTTCTGAGGCTTCGTGGGACATCGGCCGTGCATGGCAGGTACAGAGGTCAATTTAAGCAATAAGGCAATTGGGTAATTTCTAAAGCCAGTCAGCCATGAAACAATGTTTTGAGTGTGGAAATTTCTCACTTTTACTACTTCTTAATGCATGCATGTCTCACCCCTGGAAAATGCATGAAAGCATTCCTCATTTTAACAGCAAAGAAAGAGGCCCAGCAAAGAAAGTTCACCCAGGGATTTTTACACTCTGGCCCTATCTGTCTGAAATGCTCTTTTTACACCCCTACCACCTATGAACCCTGGAGTCATACTCCCTGGCAGCACACCATTGCTGAGACTGCATTTGAACTTTTTCATTAGTTCCTTTTATGTTAGTTCAGCAAGCTGTTTTGTTCCGATCTTTTTTTATACTCCCTCATGATAGTTTTATATTGAATATTCTCCTGTTTGTGGTTTTACGTTTAATATGTTTGTTCTCTTTTTCCTGCCTGGGCGTGAATCGCACCCTTTGAAGACTGCCTGTTCCCTTCTAATGCCTCCTTTCCTTTCCTGTTTTATTACCGGACTTTTTGAGCGTCTGTGGATAGACTGCCTTCCTCTGAGCTTTTAGCACCACCTTCACATATGTTTTACCCTTTCAGGTGTTGGTAGGAGAGCAGTAGTACTGTTTTCCTCTTGTGTCAAAGTGTCAGTGCACAGAGTGCCCTGGACTTTGTGGAGCACTCCATGAAGATGAAGCAGACCTTCCTGTTCCTGCTCTGAATTTTAGCACCTCCTATCCTACACACTTTGGGATTCGAGATATGTAGTTCCAAGCCTGTGCTCTGTTCTGTCTGGGCTTTTCCTCTGGCCTTCAGAGCAAGGCAGCAGTGCAAGCTCCCCTTGCGCCTCCCCATGCGCCGTACCTTGCTCCAGGAGAGGTGGTCTTGGACACTGTCAATGGAGAGCGCGATCATCTTCACATTGCGCTTGCTGAACTCAGGCGCCAGCTTCGCTGCCCGGCCAAGCTCTGTGGTGCAGACGGGTGTGAAGTCCCGTGGGTGGGAGAAGAGAATGCCCCATCTGAAAGAAGAGGGCAGGAGATGGCGTTAGGGTGAGATGTCATTCCAGTTTGTGCTTCAGACAAAAACTTGTATGGATTGCACTGCACGGAGACTAGTGTGGGAACGGCTCATCTCTCTAAGTGGAAATCCTGTCCTGGGAACTCTTCCTTCGCTATCACTAGAAGCCTTCAAGAGACGAGCCCTGTTCATCATGCTCTGAGAAACTCCCTGCACCTCACTCCCCCTCTCCCTCCAGGATCCCAAGGGGATGCTGGAATAGCCCACGGTTCTTGATGTGGAGGTAGACACCATGCCACGTGAGGAAGTTTGGGGGAGCTGCATGTACACTCTGTACCCCAGAGACCACAGGTGCGAGGGGATGTAGACGCCAACCTGCCAGCTGCGTTATTGCGGAGATCGTTCCTGATTTACAAGGCTATTCACTATCCTGCCATCACCTCATCAACTACCGTGAGGAGAAACACCCATGCATAGCATGCAGCTTAAAAGAATGGGATAGGACCAAGCCTTAACCCAACCGCTGCCATGAGCTGCCAAACATAATGAAAAAATAAGAATTAATCAACTACTGGGGGAGGCCAGAAGTTAACATCACATTATGGCTACAGTTACAACAATACTGCCACCTCGCTTTTGCCCACCACTTCCCATCAGTGGATCCTGCAGTCGTTAGAGCAGGCAAATACTAGTCATCCCACTCTACAGGTAAGGCAACTGGTGCAGGGAGAAAGGCAGCCCAGCAGCAAGATGGGCTTATGGCAAAATGGCTCCCAGCTCTCAGGAGTTTCCAGAGGCTAATGCAAAGCCTTAAAATTCCCTGCGAGGGACTTGTTGCACCATTTTTCGTCTTACTGCACCACTCTTCACCTGGCCTCCAGCACCCAGTAAATACAGCCACATGGCACAGCAGCTGGGGAAAGTCCTGTCTTAGAGATCTGGGAACGGAGCTGGAGGGATCAAGTGAGGCACCCTGCTGCTCTGCCAGAGCCGTGTGATTGCCACGGCTCACCATGAAGTTATGGGGCTGCTACCTGGCCACTGGTGCTACAAGCCTCTTTATACAATAAGTATACTACTTGAATAAAAAGGCAGCAAACCACGGAGTAGAAGCTGGCCAAGAAAGCTGCCATGTGGGTGACCAGGCTGGAACAGCCAGTTTTAAGAAGCCCTGCAGCTTATTTTCTCACTAAGAGGGATCCTTTTTTCCCCATTTGCCCAAGCTCACAATGCTGACAGAAGCGGACTCAAACACCGATTCAAGCCTGCCAAACGCTGCCAAGTCCCAAACATGCTGTGCCAGCACCCTCCTGCTTGCACCAGAAACGAAGCGACAGGCTTTGGGGGGAAACACATGAGGCTCAAACAGGACCAGACCCCTTTGCCACCGCTCCCTTACACACCTTTGCACGCCTGGGCTCACCCACGAGGGACGTACGTGACACACGGGCTGATCTCTGCGACCGGCCTGGACTCTGGCAAGCCTGGCTTTGCCCTTTCCAGAGCACCTCTTCTCTTCCCTCCCCTCCAGGGCTCGGCTGACCCGCAGCCAGCTCGGCTCGCCCTCTTGTCCCCGGGAGGGGACCGTGGGGGCGATGGGGAGAGGGGCTCTGCCCGCTCGCAGGGACCTGCGGCCACCTCGCCACCGCACTCCCCTGGAAAACAGCAGTGTGTCCCCCCGGGGGGGCTGCCGCTGCGCCTCGAAGTGGAGGGGGGAAAAAAAAAAAAAAAAAAAAAAAAAAAGGCGATTTTTGGAACAAGCCCCTGGCACGGACTGGCCCGACTCTGCCTCCTCACGCCGTGGGAGTGACACGGCCCGCAAGGTTCCCACACGCAATTCACCGCCGTGCTCGTCTGGAAGGAGAGCCTTCGCCCTCGGCGGCCCGGCCCGGGAGGACAACCGGCCCCCGGGGGCCGTGCCCCTCGCTGCTGCCCGGTAAGCGGCCCCTTCCCCCCGCCCCGGCTCCCCCCTACGGTGCTTACGAGTCTCCCAGGAAATCGTGGAAGCGGATGCGGCCCTGCGTGGTCTCCGCCTCAAAGTTGGGCGCCTCGTCGCCCAGCAGCAGCCCCGGCATGGCTCCCGCTCCCCTTCGCTACCGGGACCGCCGCCGGCTCTGCGCATGCGTGAGGCCACCCCCCCCCCCCTTCCTCCAGCGGGCTGTCACCTGACGGAGGCCCGTCGTGCTTTACGGCTGCCGCCGCGCTTTGCGGCGTTGGGGGGGGGGTGTGTCGGTTGTCGCTCTCACAGGGAGCGGTGATGGCGACGTACGTGAGCGAGCTGGAGGCGGCCAAGAAGAGCCTGAGCGAGGCGCTGGGCGAGAATGTGAAGCAGTGAGTGCGAGGGGGGGGGGCGGCCGAGGCCGAGCAGCGGTGTCCTGCCGGGCCGGGCCTGGTTGCTGCGTGGCCCGTTCCTCTCCTCCGGGCCTTCAAAGGGTCGTGTCTGTGCGGCAGCCTCAGCGCTGGCCTGGCCCCGGGCCCCTTTGCGCTGGTGGGAGAAAGCAGTGGTTTTAGGAACAACGCTTTTCGTTTGGTGTCTGCACTTCTCTGCTCTTCCCTAGGTACTGGGCCAACTTGAAGCTCTGGTTCAAGCAAAAGATCAGTAAGGAGGAGTTTGACCTGGAAGCACGCAGGCTTCTCACGCAAGACAATGGTAAAAAGCCATCCTGTGTTTGTTTTCCTGCCGGTTCTAGTGCTCGCTTGCCCCAGCCAGGCCTGTGGGGAGCTCCTCCCTGCTGCATGTTGCTTCCCGAACAGGGAAATTGCAGTGAGGGAAGTAAGAATGGCCGGGGCTCCGTTAAGCAGCAGTAGAGTTAAAAAAGGTGGGAGGTGCCCTGGCCTGCAGGGGGAAGTACCGTTGTGGCTCCGGCACTGACAGACAATTTGGCTCTGTGTAAATACGCTAAAAAGGTAAAATATGCTGTCTCAGCAACCAAAAAGCCATTTTTTATGTCACCGTAGAGACCCAGTCCTTTCTGTATTGCGCTCTCCCTTTGGTTGGGACTGAATTGGTGGTGTGGCTGAAGTGGGGGAGGGACCCCCGAATTCACCTAGGTGATTGTGCAGCCGGGAGATCCCCTTCCTGGCCTTTGGGGCGGGGGGTGGCAGACTGGAGCGCTGAAGGGTGAGATTCCTTCGTATCGCCTCCGCATGGGTCTGCAAACATTGACGAGCATCGCTGGGAGCTTTGTGGAGGTTCCCAGCTTCCACATTTGTGATCCCTGCAGGGAGGGGCAGGGAGTTTGTTGGTGCTTGGACTCAAAGGCCAAAGGGCATCCTGTAACCCTCTGACCCTGCTTATGAAGTTTGTCTTTGCTCTTTCTAACGTGCAATTACTCACTCTGTGTTCCTGTAACCCTTCTGTGAGGAAGTTGCATTTTATCTAGAACCTCTTTGAGTTAACTTCACCTTCCTGAGGCTGGCTCTTACTGGTCCTTTTCTAGAAAAAACAAAAGTCTTGCTACCAGAAGTCTGCATGGCAGGAGGGACAACTGATCCTCCTTGGACTGGCCTAATACACCAGACGTTTCACGTTGTGTGCTGTAGGGCTGGGTTTGTGTGTGTGGCATGCTGAGAAGTGACCTAACTTGTTTCCATGCCAGATGTAGTATCCTTTTTGTTAGTGTGGTAGTAGCAGATTCTGGGTCCAGTAGAAGAAAACTCTCAAAAAAACTTAAATTGAAAGTTTGTATGTAGCTAAGCACGTGGGGAAAACACGACTGTGGAAAGGCATAGTGAGCTACTTTAAGATCGCTTTGAGGGGGTGCTGCTGGGCACTGACGTGTTGCTAATGAACTGTCTGTCTTTATGCAGTCCACTCTCACAATGATTTCCTCCTGGCTATTCTTACCCGATGCCAGATCTTGGTTTCTGCACCAGGTAAGTCCTGAGAAGCTTCATGAAAAACTATTGGGTAGTAACGCTTTGCTGCGTGTGTGTTTGGTGGGTTTTGTACAAAACACTCCAATTTTCTGGGCCTTAATATTCATGTTCTTTTTGCCACATAGGCAAAAGGGTAGCAAAGTAGCGATCCAGCTGATTTCAGCAGAGATGTCTTTATCAACAAGCTGCATGTGCTTGGTTAGAAGCTAACGCTGGATTGCTGCGTGCGATAAGCTGGTTTGATTTCTGGACTGGGTGCGTGCTGTGAGCTGAAGTGTAAAGGGAGATGCTGCTTTGTCTTTGATCTGCTTTGCTTACTGCTGTGCCTCTCTCTTCTGAACTTGGTGATACTCTTTGTTCTTCTCTCTGCTGGGGATATCATTTTGAGGAGATGGATATTCCTGACTGATCTTGAAATCGAGTATGTATATCATAGAAAGATGCTTACTGGGAATGCTTACGTGAGTCTTGATTGAGCTATGGCCAATTAACCCAACCTTCTGCAGATAGTTAACCTTTTAACTTTGTAAGCATTTAGAAAGGCTGTCGTCAGGGTTGCAAGGTATGTTTTATTTGGTCTTCAGAAGCACTCTCAATCTAGAGATCTGATAGGAAGGAGAACTGAGCTGCAATTCAAGACATGAAACTGCTGTGTAGTAAGGGAACGAAAACTGTTACTGCCCTGAAGGGCTGAGACCGGAGAGATGAGTTTTTTGCAAGGAGAGAATACCTGTTATTAGGGTACCTGATGTAGTT
The DNA here is from genome assembly GCF_964188355.1 of Buteo buteo. Taxonomy (NCBI): domain Eukaryota; kingdom Metazoa; phylum Chordata; class Aves; order Accipitriformes; family Accipitridae; genus Buteo; species Buteo buteo. The sequence goes on from NC_134180.1 coordinate 7,473,492, forward strand.
CGAGGAAGGAAAAAGTGCAAAACTTATGGATAACCACAGCTTTTTGTGTCGTAGCAGGTCCTTAACTATACCAGCTGTGCTAATTAAATGCTAACCTCCCCCACCTCTGAACTTGCTTTGTTTGGTCTTGAACTTTACAAATACCTTTTGAGTCCCAGACTTGTCCTCTTTAGTGGTCTACACTCATGTAATTTGGAAGACTTATGTCTAAATCTTGCTGCTCCTTGCTTTTGACTTGGAGTACTTACAGCTGGATTATAAAAAGAGCACAAGAGCAGTGATTCCCCTGTGAGTATTACCTGAAGTAGCAGAGTCTAAATTAGGAGGGGGAGGGAGAGAGTACCTGCATTCTCTGAGCTCAGCACTGAGCTGATGTGCATGTTGGAGCAGAGATCATAGCTCAGAGGTCTTGCTTCTGCGCAGCAGTAGTCAGGTTAGAGCCCATCGCTGTGTGACTAAAGTTGGGGTTGTTTATTCCCATGTGCACCACTGTGCTTAACTGTGTTGAATTTCATTTGTCTCTTTATCCAGTCACTTAGTATTGTGCAGCTCTTCTGCAGCCGTCCAGTCAGGCTTCATCTTCCCAGCTTGAATAGCTCAGATTTGTCAGCAAACTCTGACAGCTCCCCAGTACCCCCTTTTTTCAAGGCTGTCTAGGAATGTATTAAAAGTATGAGCCCCAACACAGAGCAGTGTGGTGCTCCACAGCTGCTTTCCATATGCCCGTTATTTCCTGCCTGAGCTTTTTTCATTTCAAGTCCTTGTAAGGACTTTTCCTCTTGTCCCATTGAAGCTAATTCTCTTTAAGAGCCTTTGAAGAACCCTTCTTTGTGGTGCAGATCTGTGACAGCATGTAACGGAGTGCTTGCTGACCAGCTGGTCACCTTCAGTGCTTTCAGGCAGGCTTTTGTTGGCTCTGTGTCCACAGATCTGCATATGCCAGCTTGAAAAAAATCAGTTTAATTGTGTGTGTGTGTTCTTAAAGACATGGTTTAGTGCTCTAACAGCTAACAGTACGTACTGCTAGTCCCTTTTAGAGTCTGTTTTGCTCTCCTCAGATCAGTGCAGAGTCTCCCAATGATTTTGGAGCTAATCTGTAAGGAGATACGTCTTTCTGGGCCACTGACTGGTAGATCTATTACACATGCATTTTACTTGCCAGTGTGCTGTGTGTGGCATAGCGGATTGTACATGCAAGCCCAGGAAGGTGGAATACTAGATTGTATGTCTAGATTTCTTTTTTTCTTCCTAGGTGCCAGTCTGACACCTGCTAGTTTTCTGTTGTTTTTTTTCTTTTTTTTTTCCCCCCATGTAAGAATGGAAAGCTAACAGGCTTTTGTCTCCACCACTGTCTTTTGGGTAGAAGGTGTTTACTTCATGATTCATGGAAACAAGTAACTTTAAAGAAGTGTGCTTCATGCACTTGTCACGCCATCACATGGGTTACTGATGCATGTACTTTCCACCTTCGTGTGAGAGAGACAAGGGGTAAAGAACCATCTTTAAAATGCTATTTTGTATTAAAAAAAAAAAACAAAATGTGTGGTCAGTGTTAAAAGTGTACTTCATATTGTGGCATTTGGAATAGGAAACCTTGGGGAAGGTATTTTTAAGGGGTGATTATAACATTTGTTGAACCATGCAAACAAACCCATCTGATTCAAATTTTGCTGCCCCTGGTAGTAGTGGTTCCACCTGGGCTTATAGGGGAAGACAGGGTGAATGTGACCCTTTGTGAGAAGGCTTTCCATTTCCCGCTCTCATCTGCTTAGGCTGTTGGTCACACAAACTTCAAATTCTGGTTCAACAGCCTGTGTGGTACAGGATGTTTAGGCCTTGGTGGTGGAGAGGGAAGGAAGTTCATATCTGTTCCGATGTGAAGAATGACCAGTTGCTTTAATTCCTGCTGAGCTCCCACTGAGGGCACAGCAGGATCCTGAGTAATCCTAAATCTGAATTCTCTGTCCTTTTTAAAAATGGGTGATGATGTTCCTTCTGGTAGTCATGTTTGTAAAGACATCCATAAGTACTCGAGTGGCACCCAGCTGTAATGTAGCTGGGAAGTTGTGAAAGTGCCTGAAGAGAGGAACCTCCCAGAAACATGCTACCCAAAATACTAGAGAGTGCCTTAATGGTGATTTTAGGTTGGCTGTACCAGCCTGAGCAGTGGTGCACTTCCCATTACAAGAAAATGGCTTTCTCTTGGTATTCTCTTTTTACCAATATTTTCAGAAGTGCTTTTCTGAATTTTTGCATCTGGGGTTTTTCTTCCCCAAAAAATTCCATCAAGAGAAACTCCAGTTTAAAGCCTTTCTTAACCTTGCATGAACTTGCTTGCTAAGCTTATCTTGTTTGTTGGATGATTGCAAGCAGTCAAGGTAGCAAGGTTTCTTGAGTTAATACATATCTTACTTGAACTGTTACTTCCCTCCTTAGCTAAATGTTAACAACAAAACTAAGACAATTGCAAGCACTTGAGTTAGTGCTGTAAGGATTTAATTTATTTACTAGTAATCTGGAGCTAACTAAGAGATGGTTCAGCGAATTAGAACTCTTGCTGGGATAGCAGGAGCATTTTGTTATATCAGGGTTGCCCACAGACTTTGCTTGAAGGGCTGCCAGCTGTGAGATGGGATCAGGTTGCTCATGTTCCACTTCTCTCTAGCGAGCTGGGAAGGGAGGAAAAGGAAGAAAATGGAAGTGTCAGTTGTTGACAGAGGAGGGTCTTCAGAATATATTTGACCAAACCCTTGTCCCTGCAAGAAGATTAAAAAAAAACCCAACCAAAACAACTGAAGATAAATAAACGAGGGTGGGAACATGCATGTTTCCTGTGCCTGGCTGCTTTTCTCTGTCGTGACTTTCTCTGTATCTTTGTCCTTTCCTCCTGTGCAGTGCTGGAACAGCACGTCAGGAAAACCTGACACACTGTCTGGACTGGCTGGTGCCATCACTGCAGGGATGTGGCAGCTCTTAGAAAAACATTCTTATCTGTTGCTCATCTTTGAAGGCCTATCAGCAGCCATTGCTGTGGCTTGTTAACATCTAATTCTCTTACTAGCAAGATTAAATAAAAGCTGCTAACGTCTCTGAAGTTTCATGTCTGAGCCAACCCAGCCTTGTCATTTGTGGCCAGGAAGGCAAGTATTGGTTTTCTTAGAATACAAGAGGGAAATTTTGCTTTCTTCATGTAGTGCAAGTCAGTCTTGCTAATATGAAAACCTAGAAAAGGAGCCAAAAAAATTCTGCTCTGGGCTCGTTATAATGGGGAATAGGAGATAGTGTCTCATCTTTTCCTTGTTCTAAGCCAAGTCTGGCTAAGTTTGTTAAATGTGCAGGTTGAGATTCAATTGAGTTGCATCTTTCAGAACTACTGTCAAAGCCTCCAAATTTAGCTGCCATTTACTTTAAAAGTTACTATCTTATATTTTAAAATAAGGCATTTAAAAAATTCAGCATGTGCTATAACCTATTAATCTGTAATACATTGTTGGATAAAAGGGTAGTGTTTACTATTTCTGTCTCCATCTGTTCCACTTTCTCTGTCTCCACCAGCTGGTCACATAGTTAACTACGGATATGTTTGTTAAGCGAAGCTGCGAAGGAGCTGTATGACACTTTTGACAAGGAGGAAGGGCCTCAAGTGGGGTGACATTGCAAACTAGAGAGATGTGCTTTTATTGAAAGGTTTGAAATGGGCCAGGTGATTTCTGTGTCTGTCCTTAACACACCTAATCCCCCTCCTGCCTGGAAGGGGTCTGACCTGCTATGGAAGAGAGGAGGAAGAGGAGGAGAGGACTCGTCTGTAAAAAGCAAAACATCTTGTGGGAGAAGTAGCATTATTTTGATACATCTAAGATGTAGGTCTGGAGATCTCGATGAAGGGCAAGAGTTGTCCTTGAGACGATTGTTCATGGTTCTTTCCCACACCCCCTTGTTAGGGCCTCTACTGCAATGCTGTAGTCATGAGTAGTGACACCAGCTTTATGATTTTCTGGAGAGGCTTTATTATCTCTTCATTTCCTATAATTGACCAGTGGATTTTGATAACAGGGGTTGTTGTAGACTATTGGTTTTCACCTCACTAACAGGATGTAGCTAAACTTTTTGGTAAACTTTTTTTATAAGGAGAATATGCCATCTTTCTGTGTGAATGTAGGTTGTTTCTAACCCCTTCTCAGCAGCTGACCGTTCAAAAACTTCACCTGAATTCTCTGGTTTAGCTTGATCCATAAAGTCATGTGTTAGAAGTTTTTTTTCATGGCAGAGGACACTGCGCACATGCTCCAGCTATGAGTGTGGGAAGTTCCCCATAGCCAAGGATTTACAGCCAGCTTCGTTCCCTGTAAAGAGGGCTGTAGTATAACTCATTTGCTGTGCCAAACCAAGGAAGGAGGATACTGGTGACACAAAGCAGAGGCTGCCTCTGTAGCCGTGAGAGGGCTGTCCAGTCTTTGGGTTGCACTTCTTGTTCACTGTCAGCAAGTGCATATGCATCCAATGCAGTGTTATCTTAAGCCCTAGTGTGCCTAAAGGAATTGTGCACGGATCCTGTAAACCCGTTGGCAGGAAATCTGCTAGGCTGTCCTTGCCAAGAGCTGTGTGATTATCAGGATGTGGTTTGGCCTACTGTAGGTGTAGCTGTCAAAACAGCATACAGTGGACTTCTGAGCAGTCTCCTCAAGCTGATATGGCCAAATGTAATTATTTCTTGGTACTACACAGTAATCTCTTTTTTAGCTGCTTGTCAGTTCTGGTCAGTCACAAGCTCACTGCTTATGTTGGTGTTGTCCTGCTCCTGGGCTCAGTGGAGCTTTGCACTTTTTTCACCCCTCGCCTTTCCCCTCAGTGTGACGAGAACAATCAGTCATGATGTTTAACAAGGGTCTGAGACAATGCTTGCTAAAGCTGATGAGGACTGTAAAGGCAGATGTAATGAGTCAGACTGCTTGATCCTGCTGGTTAATGTCTGATCTGATCCAGGAGTTGGTGGGAGGAGAATCCCCCTGCAGGTAAGCTGCTGTCGTCTTCCTGATGGAACAAATGACTTGTTCCTTCTGTGTGGCTTTCCTTGGAGGCTGTGCTTATCTCTCTCCTTCGGCCATGGGTTTTTGTGTGGTGTGTGGACGGAAAGTTCTACTTAAGTAATGGGTCATAAGTAAGTCAAGCTAGCAGGGGTCTGACGAAGGGAAGGGCTGCCAAAAGCATTCTCCCCTGAGAAGTCCTTCCTCTGGGCCATGGCTGTTGATTTTGGGTTAAAGCTTAGCAGGAGGCCAAATGTTAAGGGTTTTTCTGTGTGGACAGTTTCATCCTGGCCCTAAATCAGCAACACCTATCAAGTGGGTTTTTTTCTTTTCAATTCGTAGAAGGTGCTGGATCTCTGCCATGGCCAGGTGGCTCTGCAACTAAACCTGGAAAACCCAAAGGAAAGAAAAAGATTTCTTCGGTTCGACAAAAGTTTGATGTAAGTCTCCACAGTCAAATAGTCATGGCTCTCTGATGTTCTGTTGGGGGTGAAGAGCTCTGCACAGCATGTAGTTTTTGTTACTACCAGGGATGATGGAAGTTCAACACGTGCAGTGATGTACGTCATATTTGTTTTGAGTTCTGCACTGGGGCAAGAGCTGAGGGTTAGTGGCTGCTGTCTGTCTCATGGAAACCTCTTGGGAGAAAGGCTACGGTGTGACCTGGCTTTGTTAGACACCAGAGAACACATGGAAGAACATCTAAATGTCAAAGTTGCAAAAGCTTGTGTTCCTGGGACCATCGAGGAGTACCTTTAGCTCTGTGGTCACTGCAGTAACGCTTGGGCAGGTCTTTCATGGTCTCATTCACCTTTCATGTTCTCTGTAATATCTTGTTCACTTCACACATCTGCTGCCTTCTTGAAGCAAAAGTGATTGCCTATTTATTCAGGCAGTCAGGCAGAATTCCGTGATTGTATGAACCCCTCCACATGACTGCAGTCCAAAGTGTTAGAAGATGTTCCTCGGCTGGAATGTTCTAGAGGGTCAAGTTGTTTCAGAATTGAAAAAGCTTTGCAAAGATGTTGTCTTCTCACAGGTGGCAGAGAAATGCGCAAGATCCGGTTCGCTTTGCAGCGAAGGCTCTGTATGTGGATCTGGTACTGTCATGCATCTGTTCTACAGTTGTTTCTGTGCTGCCAGACCGGTGTGGAGGGGGCCTGGTGTGAAAGAGGATTGGGGTGGGGCACTGTCTTCCAGGGATGGAGTTTGATAAGACTGTTCAAACTGAAGTAACAGTTTGTTGAAAGGGAGAGTGTCTGTCTCTTACTGAGCCAGATTTATCAGGTGTCTGAGCACATTGTGATCCAGTTCAGTTCTCTGACAAGGCAGAAAACTAACCAATCACAAAAGACCCCAAACCCCAAGTTTTTCTTGCTGGTTTATTCAGCTGGATCAGCTTTCTTTGCGGTTGGATGAATGCCAAAGCCAACACAAAGGAAGAAGGGGCTGGGGATAGGGGAGAAAGGTGGGGCTGTGAAACCTCCCGCTCTTACGCTGTGAAAGGTTAGCTTGGCTCAGCCGAAGTGCATACCGCGCTCCTAGGGACTATAATTAGGCACTGTGTGTGTGCTTCAGAGAGCAGTGTTTCAAAGGGATGCAAGTCCAGCTGAAGGCTCATTGTGTTTAGAAACTGCTGAAATACTTTGCAGTGTTCACAGCTGCAACCCGAATTCTGCTGGCAGTCTGTGTTATCTTTTTGTTTTCAAACTTAACCATAACTTTTCAGTACCAAGTAGAGGAGAGTTTGAGAAGCAAGTTGTGATGTAGTGGAAGTCGTGGAATTTGGTTTATTCAGATACCCCTGTGTTACGCCACATTTCTAGTGTGTGTTTATACATGTGTTCCTGGAATGCTTGATAGTAAGTACTGTATGAAGTGTATGTTATGATTAACAAGCTTGTCTATTATTAGTGGAATTCCTGAGTAGTGTGAACTTGAAGTGCCTTGATATTTCCTGATGTTTCCCTCACTGGTCAGAGTAACAGTTGTGAATGACCACAGATTCATTCCAATTGGCTTCTGCTGTCCCAAACCACATTCCTCTTGAGTTGCTTACATTTTGAAGGTTGTCTTTTCCAGCTTTCCTGTAATGAAAACATAAGTCTTCAGAATTACGGGGAGGGAAAACTGTTTTCACATCATTAGTGGGTGGATTGGTTTTTCACTCTGAGTTAAATGCCACACTGTCCTTTGAATGAAGCAGCCCCCCTTCCTCTCCTGAAACGAAGATGTGAGAAATCCATTTTGCTGTATATTCATTGTTTATATTTAAAGTATGTGTTTGTCTTGATGCCCCATAAAAGCCTTGCAGCAATCTTCATTCCAGAGCCACTGGATTTGTGGCTTGGAGAGTTGAGGGACTGTCCAGGAGTTGTGGGAGCACTCGATGAACCAGGGTCATGTTGTTCCCTTGTGGGTTGGGGCTGGGCCAAGCACATGTCTGGGCTCAAGGATCAGTCATTCCTGTCTGCTTTTTCCTCCCCCTTTACCTGGGGACTGAGGCTTTCCGGGAGTCACCACAAGCACTCAGAGCTTGAGACACCAGCACAGCAAGGGAATTGTGCTGGAATAACCATGTTCTGGGAAATGGGGGTTGCCACCTTCTGGTATGAATTCCTGTTCTGTGATGGTTTTTTTTTTTTTTTCTAAATAACTGAGTCAGTTCTGAAAAATAGCCATAATCTATCTCAGAATCAGTGGCTGCTCAGTAACACAGCTCTGCTTTGAGTATTGAAAGTGCATGGGGGAGACTACAGTATGAAATTGAGAACAGGAATTTGGCTAAGTTGTTGCATTTGAAGCCTTAAAGAAATGTAAGAAGCACTTCATCACACAAGCTTAGGATCATGTTTTTTAATCTTGATGGAAACAGTACAGTTAGTAACTAAAAATACACCCTTCTGTACAAGAAATGACTAAATAGACAAGGACTCTTCAGTGTAGAAGGAGGTGAATGAGAGATGTGAAAGTCCATAAAATCATCACTGGCCCAGATAGCGTGAACAGAGATAAAAGGGACAATGACTGACCACACTTGAGACGTACAGGAGAATCAAAAGAATCTAGCAGGTGGGAAGTACAGAGCAAACCAGAGGAGGTGACTCTTCATGTGGTGTGTTGTTTCTTGCTGCAGGATGTTGTGGAGACCCAAGGTTTAGGCGGTTCAGGGTGCTACTGGACAAGTTAATGGGCTGTTTAATGAAAGGACACCAACACTGGCTCAGAAATTTCTTCAGTCACAAATTGTTGGGGGTTGGGAGAGTATCCTGGGGAGGAATATCACTCTGCTTGTCCTACTGTGATATGTTTTTATAGGTGTTTGCTTTCCGACTGGAGAAGGGATGTTTGGCTTGATGAACCAAAGGGTCTGACTGAGTATTTATCAGCTGATGCTCTAATGTGTTCATAACAGCACCGGTTCCAGCCTCAGAATCCGCTCTCTGGAGCCCAGCAATTTGTGGCAAAGGATCCTCAGGAGGATGATGACTTGAAGCTGTGTTCTCACACCATGATGCTTCCTACACGTGGCCAGTTAGAAGGAAGGATGATTGTAACTGCGTATGAGCACGGCCTAGACAATGTCACAGAGGAGGCAGTGACCGCAGTTGTTTATGCTGTGGAGGTGAGACTGGGCTGGGCAGCAGTGGTCGTCTCATTATAGCAGCAACAAAAGGATCTGTGTGCAGCATGGGGTAGCGTCCCTCAGTGGGGAGAGGAAACCTGCTTCTCTAATTGCCCGTTTGCCTTGGGAGGAATAAGATGAGAACCAAAGGGCTTCCAGATTGGTGGCGTTATAGATGTAAAGTCTTGGATTTCTGCTTGCAAGTGTTAATTTTGGAGTACTTGCATATGAAGAACTCCAGGTATGCTTAAGTAGCTGTTTTGGAAAATGCTGTTCTTGTCACTTAAAAGCAGGGACAGAACGGGAACTCCAGTTTAAACAGTTCCATGAAAAATAATCCATTATAGGCACAAGTATCTGGCATGGGGGTGAGGTGACAGAATCTGGTAATACCCGCAGGTGAAGTGCGTGCTGTTGCTGGTTTTGGCCATCAGTGGTGCATTACCTGACATATCCCAGGAATGATACAGCCATGACTTGCAGCCTTGATGTGTGGATGTTTTTTTGGAGTGAGGATGTGGTGGCCAACCTGAACTCCCCATCTGGGGGTGAGGCCAAATTAAGAAGCAGTTGTCTGCTTGTTTTTTCAGGCAGTTGCTTCTCCAGCACTTTCCAGGCAACTGAACAGTCTGAAAAAGAGGAGTGAGTGGCTTTTCATTGTAGTTTTAGGGCCAGTATTTCAGTACAGGTGTACCATCTAGTGCCAGTTATGAAATCTCTTAAGTCTTTATCAAAGGGATCAGAGGTTGGGAGCTTCCTAGCATTTAAGAAACCTCTTCTGACATCTGAAGCAGCGCATCACATCACATATTAAAGTACAGTTCACAGGCTAACACATAAAAGTACTTGCACAGTGCCATGTTCTCTGTATCCAACTATATCAGATACAGTATGTGAAAACATACTGTAACTTGTCCAGATCTTGGTTCCCTTCGTCTTTAGGTCCTTGTGGTTGTAGCAGCACTACTTCTGTCTTGCCAATAGGTGAGGCACTTCTCACAGCTGTGGCTTGGTAGAGTGAATAAATCGGCATGTGTAATAAGACTGTTTTTCATTGCAGAACCATCTTAAGGATATTCTGACATCTGTGATATCCAGGCGGAAAGCCTATCGTCTGAGAGATGGCCATTTCAAGTATGCCTTTGGAAGCAATGTTAACCCGCAGCCGTATCTGAAGAACAGTGTTGTGGCTTATAACAATTTAATTGAGTGGTAAGGAGCTCTCAGCACACTGCTCATTTCAAATGCAATTTGCTAGTCCCGAAGTCACTCCATGGTTCAGTTTCTCTTTTTACTTAGTAGAATCTGTTAATAATGGAGTTTAGCTTTCACACACTAGGAAGGTATCAGTACAGAGGAGTGTATGGCTAAACAGAGAGGGAGAATATGGGGATTTCTCAGCAGTGGAGTTCATGACAGTGTTAAGTCTCTCTTCCTTGCCTGTGCTTGTCCATCAATTCATGAAGGTTACCCCTGGCCCTCTGAATGTCCTCAGTAATTATTGTTTTTTGGAAGCTGTAGTGAGTGACATGGGAATTTTGCTGCTCTCAGGGAAACTGCCTGAAAGGCAGAAGAGCCCTTCTTTTGTGGGGGCACCGCTGTTGTGCCACAGGAGTGAAATGTCAGTGAGGACCTGCAGGACACTGCCATCCCGGTCTTTTCCTGCATCCAAATGTATTTATGGTTCCTTGGCATGCCTTTACAGCTAGCAGAGCTTCAGGGTCATCTTGTTCTCCAAAGTCTCAATGTCAAACAGCTTGTGCTGTGCCTCTGGTAGAATGTGCGTATGAGAAGGCAGTTGTGTTTGTCTATGGCAGCTTCTAGAAGTTGACAGGAGGTCGTGGGTGTTCTGAGATTTGATTGTAGCACTACAAATACTACAAACACAATCCACTCCAAACAACTCTGCGTAACGGCTAATGTCTTTCAATTTAATGTTGTGGGTGCCCTAATTTTTGTGCTGGGTAGAAACTGTCAGCTGTAAATAACACAAGTTGCCCAATTGAGATCAGTTAAGCAGGTTTGAAGCATGTTGAGGATCATTTTACACTATTTTTATTAAACTGGAATTTTAAAGATATTTTAATTACAGCTGAAATAATATTATGCACAGAAGGGATAAGTCAACTGACACAGAAAAGCAAATTCTGGGGCTAAGCCCCTGCTCTGTGACTTCCAAAGCTGGTGCTGTTTTCTTGACTGGAAAGTTTTACTGCCTGTTCTTTCTATAGCCCTCCAAACTGTGCGACACCTTCTGCCGGTCAGAGTCTAACTCCCCAGCCCCCGCCTGATGATGCTGAGCAGCAGGCAGCTCTACTCCTAGCGTGCTCTGGAGACACCTTGCCAGCGTCTCTCCCGCCAGTGAACATGTATGACCTTTTTGAGGCATTACAGGTAAGCTGTTCATGTTACACTGTCGTGTCACAGGCAGCGCTGCCCTGAGTACCAGCTACCAGTCTCAGATTTGGTTACATGCATGGCGGGGGATTTGATTTCTCCTCCTACAGTCTGTTTCCTTCTTTCCTTCTCAAATGTACAATTCTTTGGCTTTGACTTGATCCCACTGTTAGGTAATGGTTAATATATGGTCAGCTCATCATTTAATGCCTGTTCTTCTCCCCTTGGTCAGAGAGTTGGTGAGGAAATCCCCGTCTCTTCTCACTATGTAAGAAGGCTGTGTAACTCTTCCTCTCTAGCAAGGCTGCAGCAATTATATCGGAACTTGAGCTAGACTGAGATTTTGACAGTGATGCAGCAAAATGACTTGCCTCGCATGTCCCTTCTTACTCGTCACATTCCACCTGGGTACTTGGAGGAATACTTGGTCCTGGCATGCAGGCTGCTGTGGTGGGTTAGCTAGGATCACCCTAACCCTGGGGAGGTGTTTAAGGTAGGCTGGATGAATCTTCCTGTGGAGATGTGTGCCTGTGGTTCCCTCCCTCTCTGGCAGCTCTGGGGACATTCAGGCTACTTAGAATGTCTAAAATTAGCTGTGAGAAATTGCCCCTTGATCACTGCTATTGTGAACAGGCCTTGAGATTTTGTCTCAAGGCTGCAGGGGCAGACCATTCATTGTAAGAGCTGTAAACAAGCATTCATCTCACGTGTTTAGTCGGATAGACTTGTTTGTAAGATTTTGATGGCAATTTTTTTGTCATCGCAAGAGCAAAATGGCAGTTTCCTTACCGTGCCACTTCCTTACAAAATGGCGTAACAGGCAGTTGTTCTGTGCTGGCTGCTGTGGCAGTGCTGGCAAGTTGCAGCTCTCCTCATGTGTGACAGCCTGCATCCCTGCTCTGCAGGGCTGGTGCTCTGATCATCCTGTAGTAGAGGGAGGTTCTTCCATGGGCAATATGGGGAAATGTGTATGAAAGCATTAAACTTGTTTTCTGACATGTATTTCCAGGTGCACAAAGAAGTTATTCCTGCGCACACTGTCTATGCTCTAAACATTGAGAGAATTGTCATGAAACTTTGGCATCCAAACCACGAGGAGCTACAGCAGGATAAAATCCATCGCCAGCGCCTGGCAGCAAAGGAGGGCCTTCTACTCTGCTAGAGCTAGGCAGCTGTGTCAGGCCTCAGGTGGCTACGGTGCTATTCCTTGGACTTGACATTCAGATGCTTTTTGCAAACCTGTGTCAGCATTTCAAGGATGACGTAAGTTATGAGTCAACTTTTCCTATGGAAATATGACTGAGTTGTGGTACGCTTTCTCTGCTTCCCCAGAGTCATGTGCCATGGAGTGCTTGCAGCAATCCCACTGAATTGGAAAGGAGAAACAAGATTTGTTTGCAAAGACTGTTTTTTAGGAAAAATAAACGTGAGGGTGGAAAGCGCTGGTTTTAAATAAGGTGTATTTGTGTTTTCTTTTGTGAGCATGGGGAATCTGCCTCCTCGCCCTCCCCTCTGGTAGTTTCCCTTCTGAGCTCAGTCTCCAAGGGCCTTGTCCAACTTCTGTTGCAGTTGGTGGGATCCTTTTCCATTCATTTAACTGGAAACAGGGTGGGCTCTTGTGAAGATGACCAATTCTGTAGGCTGACATTGTTCCTCTTCTACCAGGGGAACTTCTGTTTAGAAACTCTGAGAAAACAAGGTAAAAAGGGAAAAGTCCTTTCTAGCCTGTCTTTTGAACTGTTTTGCATCACAAAACATGAAGGTGTGCACTGTCATAGGAATCTCTCACCAGTTACCAAAATGCGCAATAAAATCAGGGTCGTGAGTAATGTTTTCATATCAGCCTAGTCCTTGACTCACCTCTGTCTTGTAGTAGTAGCGATCAGATGTTCTAGGAGTTGTTGGACCAATGACAAGAGGCAACCTCTGTGCCTGTCAGTACAGCTAACGATTTAGCCATCCCAGCAGGCAGCTTGACCATCACTGAGGTGGGACAGCAACTCCCGAATACAGATACTAATCAACTGTTTTAGTGTTGCAGACTCCTTGGATTTGCAGCATGAGCAAGATGTCTCGTATTACTTCACTGTAAAAAATATGCAGCCACACCCCTTTCCACATGGGGAGGCGTGCAGATCGCTGTAAAAGGGGAAATTCCACCTGCTGTGTTTCAGGTACTCTACTGTCTCTCTGTCAGCTGTGTGCTCCTCGGATGCTGAAGGGAACAGGCTTATTATAACACGAGAATTCTATTAAAGTGTCTTAATTACTATATTACCTGGTTTTAACCACACCTGTGGAGGTACCTGCTGATGGATGACTTGGCTTATTGTACCTGCAGATAGTGGAATTGAAACAGCTTCCTCTGAGGCAATATGAAAGGGGAAGCTCATGGTTCCCCTCCATTTTAGTTTTCCTCTGTTTGGGAAGTATTTGGATAGGAGAGCTGTCATCTTTCCCCTTTCCTGTGCAGTTTCCGTCTCTACTGCACCCCCAGGACTGAAGAGGGTGCAGGTCCCTGATGTTTCCTCCCAGTTACATTTTTTTTTTTATAACTTCCTTTCTTGACCCCCATGACTGTTCATTTTGGATCAGTGTTGTAGCAAGGGGCTGTGCAGCTGTCACTGTGTTCCTGGCTGTCCTGCGTGCCCTTGTGGGATGTGCTGTGGAGTTAGGCATAGCAAGAGGCAGTGTCCGTGCAGATATCAGTGGCTCTCATCATGAGAAGACCATTTTAGGATTGTGAAGAAGCTGGGAAAGGCTACAGCAGGGCCTGGCAGGATGAGAGCAATTGTACTTGGTAAGTCATGTCTCTTAGGGTATGGCAGTGTGTGGTTAAGAGGGAAATGGGAGAGAGGAGATGCAAGATTTCTTTTGGTCCCTTTCTCTCAACTGCCATTTTTCCTGTATTTTAAGCATACATAGCTGTTCGGAGCAAGCCTTAGCTTTAAAGTTGACCCCAGTGGCTTCTACATGACAGTTTTTAAAAGCAACATTGAACCTGAGTAACTATGTGGTAAGATCATCAAGTCACCCAAAGTACGGACTCTGGGGTGTGGGAGGGGGATTTCCCAGATAATTGTTATGCTTCTGGTGTAAAATGAAAGCATTAAGTTTGTTTGCTAGAAACTTTGGGGCAGCTCTGACGATTTCAGATCTGAAGAAAGCACGCAGCCTCCGACAGCATCACAAGTGAGTTCTGAAACAAAATACTAAGTATGGCACAAGAAGTGCCTCTTTCTTCTGTTTGCATGTGCTGGGGGGGAAGGCTCTGCAGACGGAGCCTCATATTCTGAAGAGCTGAGTCATCTATTCCACACTGAAAAAAGTGGGTTATTTGGGACACCTGCTAGACAACAAAGTCTTGAATAAGGAAATCCTGTCAGCCCCATTTCACAGATCGGAAAACTGAAAGGCACACGTTCTCAATGCACTTTCCCACAGTCTGAGGTCTCTTCTGGGGTAATTTAGCTGGAAGGGATGTCCGGAGGCTGCTTTGTCAACCCTGTGCTGAAAGAAGGGGACAAGTTCAAAGTTAGAGCAGGTTGTCTGTCTCCGGAGATGAGACCAGAGAAGTGGTGACATCTTCTATTCCAGTGTGTGACCATGCTGACAGTGAAGGTTTTCTTTGCATCCTGTCAGAATTTCTCATGTTGTGCCTGTGCCTGTTGCCTTTCAGCTTTTCCTGAGTCTGTCTGTGGCTCCCCATCAGAGAGTAGCAGATAACAGTAAGATCTCCCTTTTGCCTTCTCTCCAGGCTGAACAAACGCAGCTTGCTCAGCTTCTCCTTATACCAAATTATTATCAAGATAGCCTCCACTGAACTTGCTCTGGTGTGTCACTGTCCTTGTGCTGGGGAACCCAAACCAGAACCAGCTCTCCAGATGGTCTCACGAGTGCTGAGCAGGATCCCTCCCCTTGTCCTGCTGGCTGTACTCCTGCTAGCGTTCGGCCTCTGCTGCACGGGTGTACTCCTGACTGCTGGGTTGCTTGTCCACCCGCACTTCCAGGTCTCTTCCTGTGAAGCTGCTTTCTTGCCTGTTGTCTCCAGCCTGTTCTGCTGCAGGGGGTTACTCTATCCCAGTGGCAGGGCTGTACATTTGCCACTGAACTTCTTGAGGTTCCTCTCAGCCTGTTTCTCCAACCTGTCTAGGTTCCTCTGAATAGCAGCTCTGCCCTTTGGTGTATGAACCACTCCTCCCAATTTGGTGTCATCTCCAGACTTGCTGCCCATATGGTCCATCCTATCATCCAGGTCGGTAGCAAAGATATTAAAACATAAGAAGCCCCAGTTTAGACTCCTATGTGTTGGTCCCAGTATTGAGTGCCACTAGTAACCAGCAGCCAGCTGGACTCTGAATTGCTGACCAGTGCTCTTGGAGACCTGCCCTGAAAGCAGGGTTATGGTACTGATACTTATTGCTGTTAGGCTGGTGGTTTTCACTGCGACATGACATATGTCTGTCTTCACTACAATGATCAGCCCTCTAAAATGAGTGAGATTACTGAATTTCAAAGCAGCAGCTCAAAGTAGCACTGAAATTAGTTTGGAAGGGTCTGTTTTCTACCCCAAGATCCACCAAGAACCTGCCAGGTCTATGGCAAGCTGAGCTTGACCAAAACTTCCTGACAGATGTTAGCCTGAAAAACTTAAAATGGAAGCTTTCAGAGTTTTCTTAGGCAACCTGTTGTGCTGTTTAGCAGTCTTCACCACTGAAGGCTTTTTCCACAGTCCTGTGCCTCTTGTGGCGGCTTAGGCCTAGACCTTGTCATATTCACCCCAGAGTATTGTATGGAGAGAGAGTAGGCAAGGAATGAGAGATCATCTGTCACATCCGTAGTAGTAAGAATTGCATCTTATGTTCTTAATCCAGTAGGAACTATGCAATGTACTGAAAGTTGCCACTCGGGAGCTTCTAGTGCTTCTAGCTTCCATTTCTAGGTTTGCAGTGGAAAACCATTAGCCACCACATGGAGAGGGGAAAAAAGTGCTTGAGAGCTTCACCAGGCTTACTTCATGGGCTGAGTTTGGGTGAAGATGGCCATCTGATCTCAGGATGTGGTCAATGCCTCTGGGAGTGTTGGATGCAGAAAGGCAATCTCTTATTTTTACTTTTCAGACAGTTCCAGCTGTCAGACCTGGCTTAAGTCTGACCAAGCCTTTACAACTGGGTGCCAAGGATCCTAGAGATGTGAATGTAGCCCTCCTCAACACCCCTAAATAACCAAACTCTTGCTGCCAAGACTGGTGACCAGGAAAGATTTTTCTCATTGCTGGTTCACAGCAGAAGCCTGGAGCATAGCACTTGCTATCAAACATGGACTGCACTGCCTTTCTCTTAGCTTAACTGCTCATGTATCCCTTCCCAGCCTTCCCACTCTTCTGCAGCTGAGGTGGACTTTTTTGGTTGTTGTCCCAGTTCTTCCTTCCTAGCAGAAAATCCCCCTGTTGTAGGAAGCTGGGATTGGGTGTGATGCAAAGAGTGGGTCCTCTGTTTGAGGTCCAGAAACTTGTGTGCCAGCAGTGCCTAAAAATACAGATTCTGGTTTCTCAATAGAGAAAAATCTAAACTAGTGACTTTGTACCACCTTCTTCCTACTCGACCTCTAGGAGACTTCTGGCAAAGAGAGGAAAATGAGGAAATGAGACTGCTTGCATTTAAGAAGAAACCACATGCACTGCATTTCTGTCCTTAACCGTGAATGCCCAAGAGCCCCAAACTGGGTTTGCAAAAATGATCTGCTGTCCAGCCAAGCGAAAACAATACCAAGAAAGGAGACCTCCTTTTGTGCTCCTGGGGTGGAAGGAAGCATGTGACCTGTTGCTGCAGTCTGATGTTGTCAAAGAAGAAAGTCTCCACAGAAGAGGGGCTGCCTCCCCAGTTCTGAGAATGCAGCTGCAGAGAGGGGTGGTAGTGGCTGTTCCCTGTCAGGGACTTGTAGGTGATAATGGATGTGTCTTGCTGGCCTGAAGTCATGTGCAGAAGGGTTTGCAGCAGTGCTGCAGCAGTAGCATGATGCCAGCAAGCTCTTCTCCCAGTGAGAGGCACGGCTCGTGCTGCTAGAGGAGGGCTTCGGCAGTGTAACTTCAACAGGCTCCTAAGAAGTAAATAATTTCTCAGAGCCGAAAGGTTTCCTTGTGGCGTTGCCTTTCTTCACCAGTGTGGTTACTGGTGTGGTCTGGTCTGGTTGGCAGGAGGAGAGGACGCATTCACTAGCCTGCCTTGCAGTTACTGCAGAAAAGAGCTTTATGTGTAGCTGTGGCTGTAGCCTGGGGCAGGCAGGGAAACCAGGCAGCTCAGGCAAGTGCACCCTTTGTGTCCCTGAGGTCAGTATTCGCCAAACCTTGAGGCAAGCACAGCTCTGTGTGCTCTAGACACTGCAGGCTGAAGGGACTGTTGCAGGCTTGGCACCCCTCGGGCTTGTTTGCCCAGCAGCAAACGGTTAACAATGCCTGCAAAGTCAGGGCACAAACACTACTGTGTGCCTTCCTCAGGTGTACAGAGACCATAGTTCACACTGAGATCAGGGCACCTCAGCTGCCTCCAAGACTTTGCATCTTCTGAGGAGTCCTGTTAAGTGTCCTGGGCATCCCCATGCAGCCCCAGCTCTGGGTGGGGTTGTACAGCAATGACAGGAACATGGTGCAGATTTCTTCTGGGTCAAGCACAGGCTGCTGGTTACCACCGAGCTGCTGCTGTAACCCACTTCCAGCCCTGAGTTTGATTATGGTCCAAGGTCCTGATTAGATGATTATTTTTTTTTTTTCCTAGATCACAAAAGGCAGAGGTAACTGGACAGAAGACTTGTGTAAGAATAATTTTTCACCAAGAATTGCATCCAAGTGAAGCTTTTTGTAGCCTTTTTGATTCATTTCTTGCCAGGAAATGAGTTTGTCTCCAGATAACATCTGGCCAATGGGGGTTTTATGACTGCGGAGTATCCTCAGTCTGAGGATGCTCGGGTGCAGTATTGGAGGCCTGGACTTGGGCTCTTGTTCTGCCTGAGGGCCATTTAAGTGAGGACAAGAAGTTTCTGCATTTGAGTGTACAAGCAGCACCTGGGGCTCTGCTTGGACCCTTGACGTCCCTGCAATGGGTACAGTGCATGGAAAAGAAACTGCGACTGCAGTGAGTGTTTGCGGCCCCCTTGCCGGCTCAGGTGTGCCTAGCAGAGCCATTCCGATCACACATCCTGTGAGCAGACCCTTTGCCACATGTCTAGCACTTACCCTCGCCTTGGGGGGCCAGCTGCTGGGGAGCTGTGCCTGGGAGCAGGGCTTGGGTGCCCAGCTGGGAGGGTGCTTGGCAGCTTGCTCTGCTCCATCTGGATCTGATGCCTGGATAAGCCCTGGAGGAATTGTCTCTGAAGAGAGCTCCCTCAGAAAGATGGCAGGCATCGGCTTAGTGACTGCCTTGCTGGGGGTGTGTTGTTGGTTATCATTAAAAAGTATTGTTTCCATTTGAATATCTGAAACCAGTTTCCCGTTGGTAGGTTTTGTTATGTCTTTGTTAAATTTAAAAGCTCCCAGAATCAGATATCTGCTTCTGTGCAATGACAGCCACTTCTGAAACTCCACTTCGATAAGAAGAAAGAGGAGCTGGGTTGCTTTTGTCTCACAGGAAGGGCTGCTGGCCTTGCCATGGAGCAGCCTGTAACCTCTTTAAACCCTTTGAAGGTTTTAGACCTTGTTTTGGAGTGTGGAGGCAGTGCTCCTGTCCAAGTTCTGGCAGTGCTGCATGTGGGCAAGGGCCTGTTCCTCTTTTCCTTCCTTACTCCTCCTTCCACGTGCACAGCTGGCCAGCTTGCTCTTGCATCCCTGGAGGCTGGCTGGGGCTGAGCAGTCATCCCCAGCAGTTCTTGAGGTTGTTATCCTGCCACAGGTAATTACAGACAAGCCTTTTTTAGGTCTTTCTGTCTCAGTGTGGGCTGGACTGCAGTGGTAAAGATACTGCAGGGAACAGTCTCCCCAGATGGTTTTATTTCTATGTTGGAAGCAGATACTACAGAGAGGGTTTGGCAGAGCCATCAGCAGGTGCTTGTCTGTGTGCTGTAGGAGGTTCGCGCAAAGCCCTTCTGTGAACTGTAGGCTTGATTTTCAGATATTAATATTTTGTTATTAGACTATATGAAATGCTGATGGTAGCAGATACTCTCTGTTGCTTTAGGGAAAAGCAAAGATTTCAGACGTTTTTCCACTGAAACTTTCATTTCTCACTAAAACACTATTTTCCCACCAGAAAGAAATCACAAGGCAGCTCAGCCTACTTTATTTTTGCCTCTGCCCCCAACCTCTCCAAAATATTCACGAGAAGATTGTTCCAAGTTGTCAAATCTGGTTTTTAACTCTCTAATAAATAGTTATTTATTAACTTCATAATAAATGGCTTCAGAATAATGCTTATCTACCAGCCACTCCTCTGTCCTCATCCACTCTCTACTGTGCTCCTTAGAGATAGGAAGAGGGGAAGCAAGAGCAAGGCTGTCTGTCGGCTTTGCTTCTGTGCCCTGGGAGTGCTCAGTGGAGATGTAGCCCTGCTGTTTTGCAGGTGGCCAATGGCTTGCACCAGAGGTTTGGTGCTTCAGGGGTGTTAGCAGGTTTTCTCCTTTCTGATGTGTTGGAGGTTCATCTGTATGAATCCCTCCTGCCCTGCAAAATGTCTCAGCTGGACTCCCTGGCTTTTCCTCATGCCTTTGAGCAAGGGAAGTGCGAGAGCGGGGGCTGGACTCCCATCACAGGCAGCAGACATCACACGGTGTGGTGGCCCTTGGTCTGCAAGGACCATCCATCATGAGAGGAGGGAGGCAAGGTGTGTGTCTGTCCCTAAGCCAGGGACATGGAGCAGAGCTTGGCGACCCTTCTGGAGCTGCAACAGGCACTGCACACAGCCCTGGGAGTCATCCTGGGGGTCAGCAGCTGCAGTTCAGAAAACTCTTGATATTGAAAACTCTTGGTGCTGAAAAAAGGGGAAAAAAAGCCCTTGGGGTGAAAAAATCAAGTATTTACTCTCCTGCCCAAAACCAACTTGTACATGCTGATGCAGTGAGTCATAAATCATGTTGGCATCGAGGCAAACAGCCCTGTCCTTGCTCCAGGGCAGCAGGGCCCTTTGTGGCATACCGCAGCGTGGGCTGGCTGCACGTGGCACTGCTCCCTGTGCTCCTGCTGCTGCTGCGTCTGTGCTGGCTGGCTGCCGCTTGCCAGCTGCCACTGCCTCACATCTGCCTGTGGCTGTGGACCCTTGCCAGCGTGGCTGGAGTACGAGGCCCCGCGTGGGGCAGCCTGTACCCCCCTCGCTGTCTGCCTTGCTGAGGTACAGCTCCCTTTGCCAACCCACATTTGAATGGCAAGGGGGGTACCACCACTTGTCCCCACGCCCCCATGCGTGGCTGAGCCGTACGTCCTGGGGCTGTTCGTACGCTGGCTGTGTTATCCCTCCACTTCAGCTTTCTCAGTTTCACTCCTGCAGGCTGCAAAAGCCAGCGATGCTGACGCAGTCAAGCAGATCTTGCGCTGTACCCGAGCACAGGCATCCTGTTTCCAAAACAGTCAGTGTAATGCCGTAGTCTTCAGCATCTTTGTTCCCAAGGGGAAAACATGGAGAGCTTGAGAGGCAAGGCAGAAGGGGAGAAAACAGGAGGGTGGGAATATTCCCATATGCTCCCCTCCCCTTCTTTTTTAAATGAGAAAAAAGCCAATTTGGGAATCCAACAGGAAGGAATGGTAGAACGCAGTCTCCAAATCCCAAGAGGCTTTGGGGACAGCCTTTGTTCAGCCAGCTGGGTGCAGGGAGCAGTGTGTGGTTGTGCAGCAGCTCCTGTGGTTTCCTGGCACCATGAGCCCCTTCCCCCTGAAGGGTATGGGGATGGCCGGTGTCGTGGTTTAACCCCAGCCAGCAACTAAGCACCACGCAGCCGCTCACTCACTCCCCCCCATCCAGTGGGATGGCGGAGAAAATCGGGAAAAGAAGCAAAACCTGTGGGTTGAGATAAGAACGGTTTAATAGAACAGAAAAAAAGAAACTAATAATGATAATAATACCACTAATAAAATGACAACAGCAATAATAAAAAGATTGGACTGTACAAATGATGCGCAGTGCAATTGCTCACCACCCGCCGACTGACACCCAGCTAGCCCCCGAGCGGCAATTCCCTGCCCCCACTCCCCAGTTTATATACTAGATGTGATGTCCCATGGTATGGAATATCCCTCTGGCTAGTTTGTGTCAGGTGTCCTGGCTGTGTCCTGTGCCAACTTCTTGTGCCCCTCCAACTTTCTCACTGGCTGGGCATGAGAAGCTGAAAAATCCTTGACTTTAGTCTAAACTTAGCAACAACTGAAAACATCAGTGTGTTATCAACATTCTTCGCATACTGAACTCAAAACATAGCACTGCACCAGCTACTAGGAAGACAGTTAACTCTATCCCAGCTGAAACCAGGACAGCCAGGAAGCCCATCACCACTGCCAAGGCTTCACACACCTCCCCCCTGGCCCCAGAACAGCCCTCCTGCCTTTTCCTGGAGCTTTCTGGTAAAAAACAACATGCAGGGCTTGATTTAGGTGGTGGTGTTTTTTTCAGATGAGCTTTTGGATGAGATCCCTTGGGCCAGCCTCATGCAGTGGGTGCAGCCGGTGCCGGAGGGACATGTTGGTGCCTGTTGGGGCAGCTGCACCCTCTGGGCTTGCGTGCTCCCTGAGGTTTTGTGGGCTCCAGCTCCCCTTGCCCCACTTGGACAGTGACGGGGGTGATTTGCATTATTTGAGTCTTCAGGACGCCCACGGGTGGAAAAAAACAAAAGAGACGAACACCCAGTAGCGTGCACACACAGATACATAAACTACCTGAGCACAGCCCAGCCACAGTCGCTGGCTGTTGGTGACAAATGGCCACCGTGCTCATGCCGGGAGCTGCCACTGTGAAGGCGTTGCTTTTTGCAGCCTGTTCCTCAGCCTGGCTATTCCCTGCTGCCTGGTGGGTGTTACAGCTCACCCCAGTCACCTATCTCCAGTTCCCAAGTGTGCGAGTAGTGGATATATTTGTGGCTTTGGCATTGTAGAGAACAAGTCTATATCCTGGGTTATCTAAACTGGCTTCCTCCACCACGATGCTCAAGGGAGGTGCTGGCCCCTGCACACAGCTGATCCCATTAAAACTAAACTTCTGCATCTGCAACCAGAAAAACCAAGCAAGCAAGCAAAGGCTGAAGAGCATCGTTAATACAGAGCAGCCACAGCCATCTGGAGATCACACCTTTAAGCAGCCAGTCACCTGGTAAGCAGCCAGTGGAGCTGGCTTATACCTAATGGCATCTGCAGTGATGCCAAGGGACAAACCCCCAGTCTGGGCGCTGTTTGGGGCCCATCGAGGTCAGCTCTGTCTCTCTCACCCCAGAGAGGTATCAGCATTGCTGGCATCACCCCCCTTAATGCCTGTCTTGCCCTTATGTGCTGCGGTCACCCAAGGAGCCCCTCAGCTGGTGGCTGCTTCTTCACCCTGTGTGCCGCCAGGTTTAAGCAGCCTGAGCTCACCTCGCCATCGCGCTGGGCGAACTCCGAGAGGTGCCTTTTGCAAACTTGCCAGCTTTGATGGTATAGGGGCTGCTGAGTGGTGGCACTGACCATGTAGCACACAGTGACGTGCCCCATCTTGCAGAAATGACACAAAGGCAAGAGCAGCCTCCTAAAGAGGTGCAGGCACCCTCCTGGCCTGCGTCCTCCCTCATTCACCCTGGCAAGCCCTTGCTCCTTCCTTGGAAGGTGGTGATGTGCGAGCGGGGCCAGGTCCCCTGGGTGCCATGCTGCTGCTGGCTCAGCTGGCCACGGCGGGGACAGAGCAAGAGCAGGGATGAGCCTGCAGCTAGCCAGGCTGCCTGGATGGTGGTGGTTGTGTTCATCAGAGAGTAGTGTGGGCATACATGTCCTCCTGGGGTAAACGGGAGCTCCAGGCACCCCGGGCACCATAACCTCATGTGCGACATCAAAGCGGCTGAGGTAAGTGCATGATGCAAATGAGCAATACCTCAGAGCTGGTGCCTAACCACAGCTGTGCTTTTGCATGTGCTGTGGGAATAAGCCGATGGTTCTCCTTTCTGAAGTTTCTTGTAGCAGCTCAGAGGTGCTTGTGTGGTCTACCCCACGGCTTTGGCCTCACCATCGGGGCAGGGGTTGTCAGGTCAAGCGTGGGCCCAGCACTGTGGAAGCATGTCCTCCATGGTCCTGAGGCATTGCTGGAGACCAGGAGAGAAGCAGGCAGAGCATGGCTCCCATGTGTACCTTTGCTGGCATCACAGCAAGGGCACACTGCACCCTCCTGGTGCTCCTAACACATTAATGCTCCCCAGGCACTTAATGGCTATTGCTTTTGTTACTAGTAAAAGGGAATATGTAAAAAAAAAATGAAAGCATGGGCCTGACTGCCCAAATACTACATTGTCCAGGTGATGGAAGAGCAGCTTCGTGCTCCCAGTGACTGCTTACTCACTGCCTGGTGTCACTTCCATTCCTGTATTGGTATTCTGATATTAAACCTGGGGGAAGCTCCAAGACCATTAGTCATGGCTTCTGTTTTGGGCTTTTGCTGGTTTATTCATTAATGTTTTCTGAAAATGGCAACCACAGGTGAAAAAGTGGTCCCTAGCCAGAGGCTGAGCTGAAGCGGTGGGGATGACTCTGGCAATCGCAGATTTTTGTAAGAAAATTTCCAGTCCCTGCAGAAACCTGTCCTCAGACTTGTGCTCCCCTCGTTGTGTGATGTTTGTGCCACGGGGCCAGGCTCGCCGCGTGGCCAGGCAGCAAGGGCACCGCATGCCCTGTGCGCGTGTGAGCCTGGTGCCCTGGGGCACGAGCATGCCCTGGCCACGGGTCCGTGTTTCCTGTTGGTGTCACAGGCGAGAGGAGCTGTAGCTGTTTTTCAAATCGAAACTGGGGAGGGAGAGAAGCACTAAGGATTTATTTTAAAGAACAGAGCATGGAGGCATGTCTGGGGCATGTCTGAGGCATGTCTGATGCATGTCTGAGGCACGTTTGCTCCCTCAGGCCAGGGTAACGGTGCTGCCTGCCTGCCTACTACAGTGGGGCAGGAGCACGCTGTTCCCTGGCTTGCTTAAAGTCTGGAGAAATTCAGTGTTACAGCATGGCCGGGAAGGGGCCAGGTGAGCAGGAAGAACTGCAGCCATACAGGAAAAGGCTGTGGCCAGTCTCCATGCCTCTTGGGGGGCTCACAAAGAGCTGGGGGGCTGGGGAGCAGTGGCCATCGTCCTGTGGCACAGATGGGGGGGGTCCAAAAACCCCCTTTTGCTGCGCTGCCCAGTTGGGAAATGGGGCTCAGCCTGTCCCTGTGGAGCAGGTGTGTTACCAGAGCCGCAGGCCTCAGCTGGGCCAATGCTGCCCTTGCTCGCAGCTGCGGTCCCTGGGGCTCCCAGCAGCTGGGCAGTGCTTCGCAGCTGCATCAACCCAAAAAAAGCCTGGGGAGGGGCATAGCAGCCCCATTTGGCATCGCTACCAAATCCAGAGCTGCAGGGGCCAGGGAAGCAGCAGGGAGCCCAGCCCGAGCCAAGCGCACACCACAGCTGGCCACAAAGGGAGAGGGAGGGAGCACCACGCAGCAGCTGCCCTGTTGCCTTCACTGAACAGCGGGGGAAATACTGGGCTATACAGGCTGAGCATGACTGCCAAGAAGCAGCTGACAGGATGCCGACACCACGTTCCATCTCCTCTCAGGCCCTGTAGATGCCGGCGTATGGCTGGGAGCCAGGGACCAGTGTCCACTCCCCATTGTGCGTGGCTTGCTGGGTGGGCGCTGTGGGACCATCACTGCCTCTGTGCAAACAAATGGCTGTGGTGCCATGGGCCAGGCATGGGACCAGCCCATGGTGCACTGCTGCGGGAGGTTTTCAGAAAGCCCCTGGTGCCTCAGCTAATCTGTCGTGGCTGCGTGGGGCTGGCTGAGGCTGGGGCATAGCGGGGAGATAGGGGAGGGCTGGGGCTGCTGCCACGGCTTGGTCTGTCGGGGGAATTCCTTGTTAGTTTAGCCACATCTTTGCACCATTCTTATCTGTGGTTTTCTGCTCACTTCAGAAGTGAGTTTTCTATTTAAAGCACATAATCTAAAGTCTAATTCCTTCCTGGGATTACCAGACAGAAGCGCACCGCTCTTCGAGCACAAAGTTCTGATATATGTCGTTGGCATGTCCCAGTCCCCACCAGCCCCCGGCTAAGAGCTTGCCTGGGGAGGGGGTCCGGGGGTCTCATTCGGCACGAGGTTGCTGCTTTTCCCCTTGTTGTGGGTTGGGTCCAGTGAATTATGTGTCCATGAAAAACCGAGAGGACTCAGTGGTGTAAAGGAGATCTCGATTTTTGTGTGCTTCCTCCTATAGAGTTTTTGTGAGCACTTTGGTTCAGACTCATCTTGGTGAGTCAGAGAACAGCGGAGCACAGGAGATCCTTCACTGCAGCCCCATGCCAGCCTGGCTGAGGCCACGGTCCCAGCCCCCAGTGGGTGCCCACGCAGCCCTTGGGCAGCCACACGCAGTAGGAAACACTCCTCCAAAGCCTGATGAAGCAATGACGCAAATACCAGCAAGATAATGGGGGGATTCCTTCTGGCCCACTCTTGCAGCCCATCTCTAGAGCACAAGGTTAAATGCAGCTCACCAGGACCTCACTGCAACTGTGTGTGGGCAGAGAGCTGGAAGTGACGGCGAGGATACTTGAGGGGGAATGGGCTGAAAAGGGGATGCTACATGCAGCTGAAAGCTTCTCCAAGCGCCCCGCACCCAGCCAGGAGGCTGGAGCCCTGGGCTGGCACCGCTCTGGGCAGCACATTGTTGAGGAGGGGGGATGATGGTGAGACCAGCTCCAGCCTGTGTCCCCACCTCGCATCCTGTGACCATTGTCTGCCCTGAGGCACATGCTGTGCCCTGCAGCTGATATGGTTGAAGACAATTTCCTTTTTTTAAAAAAAAATATAAAGGGTCTTAATGGATCATTTTCTTGACTCCCAAAGGCAGCTGCAATGGCAAGAGGAACTTTATGGTGGGGAGGATCTTGTCAAATAGGAAAAGAAAAGAAACCCATGTAAAAGCCTGATGAGAGGCACAATTTCAGCACAACGGTACAGTGTAGTCCCCAGCCCCTCGCTGCTGGTTAGGGCTTTGCACCACATGCAAATAGTCACCGCTAATATGGGAACATGCCACTGCTTCCAGTAACATGGGGAGTGCATGGGAAGCAGTATCTACCCCAGGCTGCACTCGGAGCACCCTCACTGACCTGACCTCCATGAATATGGTCCATAGCAGATCTCACCAGGCAGACGCATGACAGGGCAGTTGCCATCCCACCGCAGCCTCTCTGCACGTGCATTTCCTGTGGTTTATCCTCTTTTGGATGACTTGCATGCTGTAAATGAGAGCATAAGACTGAGAGAAACTTCAGATCCAGTAACTCAAAGGAATTAATGTTGCAGGAACCCACAGGAAACTTGAGAAATGCAAACTTATTTCTCCTGGAGTCGGCACCAACTGGGCCATGTGGCCTAACGCTGAGTGATGGCATACATAAGCATCAAAGAGCAGTGAAACGCTGCTCACTTAGGGGTTTAAATCATTACTCACTGCAGAGATCTACTATAAATGAGCTGGCTTCCCAAATGGTAGCTCCCATCTATTAGCTTCCCTGCTCCCAGTAGTCTGAAAACCGATTTATTAACTTTATTCCCTCCATTCCTCCCATATGGCCTCTTGGAGCAAATCACACCTCGCTGACGAGGCAGTCACCAGAAGGCGAGTTAAGCTGGGAACAGGATCCCAATATTTAGCAGCTTGCAGTGGGGCTGATTTTGAGCCAGGGGAAGGCTGCAGGCAGGGAGGCAGCCCAGCAAGCAATCCAGCCTTCCCATGGCCAAGGTTTCCCAACGATGAGTGATACTTTGCAGCACTTAGCAGTGATTAAGTTTGCTTAAACTTATCATCCGCTGGATTAGCTGACAGCCAGCAGATTGCCAAGAGATTTTTTTGAGCCCAGAAGGCGTCAGTTTGAAAGAGGTCTAAAAGATGCCTGAAAATCTGTACTGGCGGGGAGGAGAAGGGAAGACAGGTGGTGGTTGGAGCAGGCTTGGCACTGCCTCACTGCCAGCTTGTGGTGAGATGGATGGGACACAGCTTGCAGGGCTCACTCCAGTGGTTTCCCCTGTCACAGCGATCTCTGTTTTGCTTTTAGGGGCATTGCTGGGTGTCCTGGTTTCGGCTGCGATAGAGTTAATTGTCTTCCCAGTAGCTGGTATAGTGTTATGTTTTGGGTTCAGTATGAGAAGAATGGTGATAACACACTGATGTTTTCAGTTGTTGCTAAGTAATGTTTAGACCAAGTCAAGGATTTTTCAGCTTCTCATGCCCAGCCAGCAAGAAGGCTGGAGGGGCATGAGAAGTTGGGAGGGGACTCAGCCAGGGCAGCTGACCCAAAGTAGCCAAAGGGGTATTCCATACCATGGGACATGGGACACTGGGGGCAGTGGGGCTGGGAGGGATCGCCGCTTGCGTACTAAATGGGCATCGGTTGGCAGGTGATGAGCAACTGCATTGTGCATCACTTGTATATTCCAACCCTTTTATTATTATTGTAATTGTAATATTGTTATTATTATTATTATTAATTTCTTCCTTTCTGTTCTATTAAACTGTTCTTATCTCAACCCACAAGTTTTACTTTTTCTTTTCCAATTCTCTCCCCCATCCCACTGGGTAGGGGGGAGTGAGTGAGCTGCTGCATGGTGGTTAGTTTCTGGCTGGGGTTAAACCATGACACCGGGTGATGACTCCAGAGAAATTCCTCCCTGCTTCCTATCAGCGTGGCAAAACTGCCCATCGAGGAAACCATCTTGTTATCTTCCCTACGGCTCTTGACAAACCCAGCACAGAGACAGAGGGACTGTCATTCCCTGCAAAGGCAAGAAATGCTCGAAAATAAGATCTGCCCAAGCAACTAGCGATTTGTGGCACACCAGCTGCCCATGGTGCCAGAGAGCTGCAGCTTGGGTGCTCTCAGCTCTCCGATCCTCTGAGGCATGGACACACAACTGTCTCAGCTGCTTGGCTCCTTTCTGCAGCCTCAGAGCAGTGCTGGGGTTTCTAGCCAGGCTGTGAAGCTACCCTCGAGTAGCTCCTGCAGTGAGGGTGGGATGGAGGATGGAATCCCGGGGACAAGGCTGTGTCTCTGCTCTGCAGGCAGTGCTCCTCTCAAGGACCTGGTGTCCAGCACTGAGAGCAACCCTCCACCCTAGGAGCCTGTCAGCCTCTGATAGCTGGG
The DNA here is from genome assembly GCF_964188355.1 of Buteo buteo. Lineage (NCBI taxonomy): Eukaryota > Metazoa > Chordata > Aves > Accipitriformes > Accipitridae > Buteo > Buteo buteo. Next base: position 7,501,849 of record NC_134180.1, read on the forward strand.
GTTTTGGTTATTCATCTTCAAAGAGTTGGTTATTCATCTTAGAAGAGTTACAGAAGTCTTGGGGATGCAAGTGTCGGATTGCTTTAACCCTGGGACAATCTTAAGTAGTGCATTTTTACCCCATGTCTGAGTACAGACATACTGTATTATTAAAAGCCGACACAGGGCTCTGTGTGGGGTGAAGAAGAGCCACCAGTCCACAATGCCCAGCATCAAACAACCCTGCTCATCTTGAGGGACCCTGTGCCGAGATGACAGGGACCGGCCGGCACTCACTAGCTCTGAGGCATCTGCCTTAGGGGACCAACGCTGCCCCAGGCTTGGGACATCAGGTGTAGAGGCTCCCAGGCTCCTACTATGTGTCTAAGTCAGCCTGGGTCAATAATTTTAGTGAGAAGGTACGGGGAGCTCTGCACAGCAGTGTTCATTTAGCTACCTGCAACTGGAGCTAGCCGGAGGTTGACAAAGCTCCTGCCCTGGATCTGCCTCTCAGCCAGCCCCACAAATCCCAAGCCCCCATTTCAGCAGGCCACACGGCTGAAGGAGAACCAGCCATCTCCATTTCGGAGGCTGGAGCAGCCCCTCCACCTCTGCTTTCTCCATGCCAGGGTCACTGTGTCGGGGTTGGGGCTCTCTCTGGCTGCTGGGGGAGTTTTTGCACCCGAGTGTGGCTCTCGGACGGGGGCCGTTGTGCGGCTGGGGCTGCCGGTCATGGTGGGCTCCTGGTGGGCAGTGGCGCTGCCTGCAGACACACACTCCACCTGAAAATTTCCAGCTGACTCGAGCACTTTTGTTTTTTCCATCCTATATTCTACACAAGTCATAGCAGTATTGATAATATCGCTAGGTGGAGAGACATGACTGCACTCGCTCCTAGCACTACGCAGATGACTCCACCACGTTATCAGCTGAACTTCTCTGGGATTTTTTTTTTTTTTCTTCAGCCACCAAATACCAGAAGTCTTTTTCCAGAAAAAATGCTGATTTCTTTGCAGTTAAACTACAACAAACCCATATCAAGCAAATGATGGAAAGTGAAGTGGATCAAAAGGCATCTCTTCAAATGCTCCTGCTGGCCTGTTGAAATGCCATGGGGACAGTGGCTTTAGAAAGTCCCCCCTTCACTCCAGTGTCACTGCAGGAGAGGGGGGCCCACCAGGCAGGGCTAGTGCATCACAACTTTGAGACAAGTGTGGGTGCCGCATAAAGCCATAGGGGCTTTATTTTCCAGCACTAGCCAGCATCTTTACCCAGATCTACACTAATTTTGTAGACGGTAATGGTACAATTGATGAGTCATAACCAGAAATATTACTTATCCATTTGCACAATTATAGCGCTAAGCCTGCCAGAAGTAACACAACCACAGAGAAATTAGCAGAGGAAGTAGAAAAATGACTGGAAGAACCTTTGCCCGAAAGATGGGAAAGTGGGCATGAAACCTGGCAAAGCACACCACAAACCATTTGAGATTTGATGGTACCTCACAGCTAGGTTTCTTACGGGTACCTCCATGCTCCACCATCAAAGCAGGATGGGACACCAGCTTGGAGGCAGTGGTCCACTTTCCCCTCTGTCCCAGCCTGCCTGGCCAAGCACCCCAGCCTGGCAAGCCGGTGGGCTTGCCCCCATTGGGGTTCATGTGGGTTTCAGTGCCCGTGGGGAGCTGTCAAGGGTATGTGCAAGATTGGACCTAAGTGTGTGTCGTGGTTTAACCCCAGCCAGCAACTAAGCACCACGCAGCTGCTCACTCACTCCCCCCCCACCCAGTGGGATGGGGGAGAAAATCAGGAAAAGAAGTAAAACTCCTGGGTTGAGATAAGAACGGTTTAATAGAACAGAAAAGAAGAAACTAATAATGATAATGATAACACTAATAAAATGACAGCAGTAGTAATAAAAGGATTGAAATGTACAAATGATGCGCAGGGCAATTGCTCACCACCCGCCGACCAACACCCAGCCAGTCCCTGAGCGGCCAAATCCCTGCCCCCCCTTCCCAGTTCCTAAACTAGGTGGGACGTCACATGGTATGGAATACACCGTTGGCCAGTTTGGGTCAGGTGCCCTGGCTGGGCATGAGAAGCTGAAAAATCCTTGACTATAGTCTAAACACTACTGAGCAACAACTGAAAACATCAGTGTTATCAGCATTCTTCACATACTGAACTCAAAACATAGCACTGTACCAGCTACTAGGAAGACAGTTAACTCTATCCCAGCTGAAACCAGGACAGTGTGGACAGATTTCCCATCGCTCCTGTCTTCAAACTGGGGCTGGAAAATGTCCCAAATTGATGAGAGCCTGTGGCATTAAGAGAAGAGAAGAGAAAACCCCACTTGCACCACGGCTGCCTCCCTGCTCGCTTGCTGCCTGCCTTCAGTTGACCTAGTTGAGTCACGGGGAGATGGTGAGTGAGAGACATCCTGCGCTGTGGTTGGCACTGACACTGCCCGGGGAGAAAAAGGTGCTTCTCCTGAGGGTCGGTCCCTGCCCCACGTAGGCAGGGGGAGCAGGGCCAAGAGGTGAGTGCCCCAAGGCAGGGCCGGTGGAAAGGGCTGGCTCTCGCCTACACCCATGTCATGCCAGCCTGGCCCTTTTCTCCATGCTGCAGTCCAAAGGGAAAAGCTGATTTCTCTTCCTCTGGCCAGAGCAAGGGACATTGCTGGTGCCTCTCTCCCAGCTGATGTGTGGGAGAGATGGGACAAGCTGAAGGCACAGGTTGGGTGGTGGGGAAAGGAGACGGGCTCTGGGTAAGCTCCTGAAGGGACCTGGCTGGGTGCTAAACGCCAGTTCAGACACATTAAGCGTGTTCAGATGAGTTCACTGCTTGCAAGTGCTTTTCTTGCTTGAGTTGGTGTGTCTTATCTGATCACTGCCCCTGCATGGGAACCATCCCAGGCAGACCTGGGGAGCCCCATGGGGTCAGGACATGTGTTTGACCGTCCTCCCGGGGCTGCTGAACCCAGAGCAGTGGGAAGCAGGCAGTGCTGCCACTGGCTGTGGCCCTCTCTGCATCCTCAGGCGGGCTGTGGCACAGAAAGCCTTTCCTTGGGGAAAATACAGATTTATTATTATTTTTGGCACTAAAGGTTACTCAGAATTGGGACAGAAAGGCAGAGGCAGGCTTTATTTGGCAGACTTTTTTTTTTTTTTTCCTGAAAAGTCTTTTATTTGTGTGCAGACCTTTTTTTGCAGAGAAGAGGATCAAAAAGAAAAAACCTCCGCACATGGGAGAGCTGGACTCGGGTTTGGCATGTTGTGGGCTGGAAAACAGCATTAAGAGCTGGACCTGCAGGGCAGGGCTGCAGAGGCTGGAGACAGCCTCAGCTCATTATGCATCAGGGGAACATCCCTGGGGCCAGCTGAGGCTCTCTCCAGCTATAAAGGAAGCGGGGCTGGGGGCCTCTCTACCTGGGGGTCTCTCTACCTGGGGGTTTGCCCAAGGCAGAGCTGGGACAGTGAGACTTGACTTTACCTGTTGAGGTGCTGCAGGTGAATCCCAGCAGCGATGCTGCTGTGTATTTCCATGTGAGCTGGTGGATCGGCCACCACAGCTCCCACCATGCCCAGGACAGACTCTGCAAAAGGAGAAGAAATGCTGTAAAAAACCAAGGTAATCTGGGCTCTTTCCCCTATCATCTTGAAGTGAGCTGAGCATGTTGGCAAGGAAAAGTAGTCTCAGGGGAATAAACTTTCTTCCTTGCTCAGATCTGAGTTACCTGTTGGATATGTACTGAAGATGCAACTGAAAAAAATCAGTCTTTTAAGGTTCTAAAAAAATTGCATACACTAAAAAAGCAAAGAATCCTTAAACACTGGATGAGGAAGAGATGATTTAACAAGAAAAAGATGTCACCAAATGCATGAGCTATACCTTACTGTTTTTGCAGTCTTGCAGTGAAAATATTCAGCAGTGTGGGAGCCTGTCTGGAGGGTTGTAGGTATCTGAAAGAAAATGAAAAGCTCCAAGTATCTGTATAACATGTGAGCTCTGGTGGCACTGAGGGGGAGATGATGCTGCTCGGGGGGGGGCAGGTAGTCATACACCCTGTGGGTTACTTTATCTGCCTTGGTGAGGATCTGGAAGACTCTCCCCATCTGCCTAGCAAAGAGGGTGATTGCCCAAAGGCATGTGCGGCTTACTGTGGGATGCTGGGAAGAGCCTTCTGAGGCTGTACAGGACTTATTGTGGGATGTCTAGGGGAAGGAGCAAACGGGGGAAAGGGAGAGATCAAAGCAGTTTGGGGAGGAACCAGTGTGGGAAAACAGAGGGAAAAGGGGACAAAAGGGACTGCTTGGATGTCTGGTCATGCCCTGTGCCTGATCACTGTGGTGTGTCCTGTCTGCTTATTAAACTCTCTTTAGCTGTTTTCCTGGTAAGGGTGTCTGCTTGGTGTGCACAGGTGTCTATGGATGTCGGAGTGCCAGTGATGGCAGAGGCATCATGGGGCCCAGCAGCTAGTGTGCTGGGATGGCAGCAGCCAGAGAGATGGTGGTGAGGGTGGGTATGTTGGTGTGTGCGATCACTAGCAAACAGGAAGCCAGGCCAGCGGGACACTAGGATAAAAGGCTCAGGAATCTGGAGGATAGACTGGAGTCACTGTATGTCTGAGACCAGCAGCTGAAGGAATCTATATTGTGTGTATATAGGTATATATTTTCTGCTAATGGGCTTTCATCCTGATTAGCCAGGGAAGGAAACAGGATGAGCCCACTGGTGCTGTTTGCACGAGGGCTAGGCATTTTCTGCCCATGCTGATCTGCCTGGCTGACTACGTGTATATGTGTTTATGTATATACGTACTGTGGGTGGGTGCATGTACGTATGTACTGTGTGCATGCGCACTCAGCCTTGCTGCTAGCTGGGCCCAGGGAGTAGGAGCTGTGGCAGCCTTACCTCTGTCGTGCTGCCAGATTTGGCAAACCCTAGCACAAACCAACCTCAGTGCAGGCTTCTCCAGCGGTACATTGGTATGAACCCATAGCTGCTTGCCTGCCTTCAGAGAAGTGTCCCCTCTCAAGCCCCTCCCCAGGGTGGCCAGGGGGTGCTGGCTGCAGGCAATGGAGCCCCAAACATGCCCCTGAAGCCCAGCTGTGTTCATATGTCTATGGGAGAAACTAGGCAGGGCTGTTTATATTTCATTTAGGGACTAGTGAAAGTGGTAGGTGAAAAAGAAAACAAACAGGTCAACTGCAAATATTGGTGTTGAGGGGCTGACTGCTCGGCCCCCTGGGTTTCACACTGCTGCACCCCTTGTACTTCTGCCTGCGTCCCTCAGGGCTGGCAGTGTGATGGCTGCATGGGAAGGGCAGGGAGCCAGAGTCTCTGGGGGCTCTGGCTGCATCCACAGCCATCCTGCTGTCCCCCTCTTTAAAGCCTGACGGAGCACAAGTGCTGCTGTGTGTAATACAGAGAAAACCTCCGGCCGGGGTTAGTCATTTGAGGCTCTCGATACTGCCTCGCAGCCCTCTGAACTGGCGCTGCGGAGAGGCTGGACGGACTCATCTGTAGAGCCCCTGCGCATACCGAAATATGCAGCATGATGGCTGTGAGTGTCCCCATCCACGGCACCCGTGGGCTGGCTGCTCCTGCAAGTGCACATGGCCTCCTGCCTGCTACGATGTGCAGCCCTTAGGTAAACAGGGCCTGGCCGCTTCTTTTAGTTGTAGGAGAATTATACAGCAGCTGGGAAACATTTCCTGCCCCTGCTGTGTTACTGGCTCATGTCACAAAGACAGTGCAATCAGCATTAGATGGGGCTGAAAGCCTCAAGGACTATCTGCTGGGGCACCCTGGGAGAACAGGCCAAGGACTGCTTGTATTTTGGAGATATGGGCCTTTTCTCATCTCACCCAAAGGTAAAAGTTTAAACCTATGGAAACCCTGTTGTAATAAGAACTTTTCAATCATTCATTCAAGCTGCATCTAGACAATTCAGTCTTTTGCAAACAAAAGGAATAAAGACTAAAAAGAGAAAACTGAGAGCAGGTTGTTTCTGTCTGTCACTTTAAAGCAGAGATTGCCACCAGGTCCCAGCAACCTCCCTCACGCAGGGTCCAAAGAAGGAAACAGTGATGCTGTGGGGAAGATCTCTATCGGGGCTCGTGCGTGACCAGGGTGAGTGTCAGGAGAGTTTCCAAAGGTTTCAGATGGACATTTCCTGATATAGAAACTGTTAAGCTCGATGCAAATGCTATATTTGGTGCTTTTACAGTGAGTAAATATGATTTAATTGTTGAAGAAATGGTCAGGGCTTGAGGAGTAGTGACCACAATCTGATTATAGTCAGTATGAGCAAACAGAGGGCAGCCCCAGCCAGTAATACAGCTATTAGATGTTTCAAAAGGGCTAATAGAAATTAGGGGAAATGATGAGCAAAACTGACCAGGTGGAAAAAACAATAACTAAATGACTGTGAATGGAAAGTTAAAGAGCTCTTTAAGAAGTGTTTAAGAAACAGTGAAGGAAACAATTTAACCAGAAGTTTAACCTGATAGCTGTTAAAAAATAAGAAAACAATATTCGGAAAACAAGAAAACAAAAGAGTTCATATTGTCTATGAGGGAGATGCTATGAAACATCATGCTGGTCAATGTGCTTTTGTTGACAACAGATCTTCATTGAGTCTCTGGAGTTCTATAACTAATGGATAAATCTTTGTTGATGAAGCTGATGTGAGAGGCAGGGGAAGCAGTATTGCATGCATCATCCTGATTAGAAAAGGATGAGCATGTCATCCCAATAAAACACCTGCAAAGGGATGAATTCACTCATCAAGTAGGAAATGGTGCTGCATGTGGGTCTTTCTTGCTGGGCTTGCTGTGGCAGGAATGATGTCTAACCCTTCTCTACCTCTTTAATGCAACAGTTGGAAGTAAATGTAAGACCATCACCACTGATTTAAAAAGCACAAGTCACCCCAAGATAGAGGGACACATGGTAGAGGCTGGGGTTTGTAGACAGAGCTGTTGTAATCTCCATCCTGTCTCTGTCCTAGAAAGGTCAGCAGCTCTTAATGCCTCCCCTTCTTACTGCAGTCTCTGTTTGCCCACCGACCATCTGCTCATGCTCCACTACAGCTATTTAAGGGAGCTAGTAAGAGGTAGTACCTCTGCCTGCAAATCTTCCCCCAAACCCTGCTTGCAATTCCTATCATCATGTTTAAAAAAAGTGAACAGGTTAGAGAACCACAGGAATAATCGAGAGCTGCAATAAAATCTCATTTTCAGGAGAGATGATTTTGGGAGCATCTTTGTTGGCCAAAAAACTCCCACGGGGGTTGTGAGGGGAAGGAGACAGGTCAATGATGACAGTGCCAGATAGGCAAGAGAAACCACTTCCTTAATGCGCGGCAGAGGTGTATGTGGAGTATCACTAGCTTCATGTCCCTCCCAGGGGTTTCTAATGCCACAGGAGTGACTGGGAATGGAGCTGGCTGAGCCAGGGAGCTCTGCAAGATAAGCTGCATTTCAGAATGTCAGCTGTAGAATTACTTCAGTTTTTTCGTAGATTGTTATTCCTCTTTACCAGAAAAATGGCAAAAGATGTATTTGATTTTCTCTCCTGATATCTTATGGTGTGATGGTATGGTATGGTAGGATTTCTGACTGAAGCAGCTACTGAGGAAAAGGAAGGGAGATTGGTATGACTAAGTTCACCTTGACATTTTAAATGTGTCACAGCGAACGCTTAGCCCCTACCCACTCAGCTGATACCGTGGTAAATGAAGTCTACTCTGAGGAACAGAACAGCACAGTCCACAGGGGCTCACTGAAAAGAGATAACGCTGAGGGCAAAGGTTACCACCACCAATGGAAAATCTGTTACGTCAAAAAGGGGGCAGCAGCTGACCTTTAGAAACCTAACAACTCTGGTGTGAAATGCAGTGGCTGCCAGCTGAGGGAATGCCAACTTCAGCTTGCTCAGAGGTCTAAAACTGCTGCCCATTGGGGTCTGTGCTGAACAACATGACACTGCCGTTAAAACCTGCCATTAAACACACAGCTCTTTGCCAGTCACTGTACCTGCTTACAGATGCCACCTAGCTTGTCCCAGGGTGCTGGGCATGCCGCAGTCCCTGAACACCAAGAAAAGCTGCCACCACTATGAGAGGGGCAGTTCCTAATCCTGCCTGGCTTTGCCATGCCCAGGGCAGCTGGAGCGCAGCATTGGGTCATCTTGGAAAAAAAGCTCCTCTTGGCCCGAGGATGGTGACAGCCGAGGAAAATGACTCTGTGTGCAGCAGTGAGGAACCAGCAGCTGCTGGATGTGTGCCCCGGGGAACACATCTGCCGCTCACCCCACTGCTCCCATAAAGGAGCTCGCTCAGAAAAATCACAGCGCAGCACTCTGGGATGAGGCACAGCGGGGTTTACTTGATGCTGACATTCCTCTTTTGGGATCGCCCCACAAAATCCTGGCTCCACATAAATGTCAATATTTTTATTTGTGATTTCACAGCTTTTTCACAATTTCCTTCCATATTTTACACTGCCAAAAGTAGCCTGACTAACGTAACTCCTTCCTACTGGCTCTGTGCCTCTGCTGGCAGAAATCCTTGATGCACACATCAGCCAAAGAGTGCCTGTAAGCAAGGAGCAAGAAAAAGCCACATGGAATTAAAATCAAGGGTGAGAAATAGTCCATGTGGTTCAGAGACACTGGAGCGAGCAGGAGTCCACAGCTCATTAGCTTTGATAAATAAATCTGGCTTAGTTACAAATATTTTATTTCTGGAATGGATAGAAACATTAAATGGCAATAGCTGGAGCACACACTGAGCAGCAGGACCTGGATGAAAATCTTGCCTTTGTAACACTTTGCTTTTTTCCCCCTCCTACATAACTGCAAGGCTTCCTTTGCTATTACCCACTGTTTTACTAAATCAAACCATGCGACCAGTTATTCTGGAGGCAAAGACAGCCTTTGTGGAAAATAAGCAACCACACACAAGTAGACAGCCCAACACCAGGTGTAAGTTTTATTACTTTACTGCAGCCACGAGAGCAACAGTACTGCTCTCCTAGTAATTTATTCCAAACGGAGGCCAAACCTTTAAATTACAGGCAAAGACTACCGGCAAGACCCAAGAGGCCAGATCTCGCCTGTGAGCATGGCGCTTGTGCTCCAACATTGCCTGTGGTGGTTGTGGAGAGAGGGTACGCAGACCGTCGCAGCTGCCCTCCAGCTCCCATTGCCGATAGCGGCAGCCATCTCGGGCAGCAGTGGTGTGCGGTGTTACTGCCTGGGTTTGCCTGTCCAAGTAATGCCCTGGTGTGAGGGGCCAGCCACGAAACCCCAGCTCCCAGGAGAAGCTCCACTGCATTGGCCACCAAAGGCACCACCAGGGCAAGCAACATCTGTCCCCATTGTGCATCCCAAAGAGCTGGCAAAAGCCGGGGCGGGGAGCCTATGAAGTCACACATTAGTGTCCTCATTCCTTCTTGGCTTGTCAGAGGGTCCAGAGGATCCCCAAGGTGAAGGGCACATTGCAGAAGGGCAGGCCCCAGGAGGACAAGGTATGTCCTTCCATTTTGACAACAAACCATCAATAATCACTTAACTAGCTCAGCTTCTGCTGAGCAGCGGTTTTGTACAGACCATGCTTCATGAATACTATGAAATAGAGAGTCAAAGCTATTACTGAAGGCACAGTGAATACCCACAGCTACTCCTCTGCCCAAGAGGCTTCCTTGCCCTGCAAGACATTAGGTTTTATTCTTGGAAACCCATACGGGTTGCTACTCATTTCCTTTTTCCTTCTAGATGTTTACAAACAGTTCAATCAGTTGTTCTACCGTTTTTCTGAGAAGTAAAGTTAAACTCGCCTATATAATTCCCCAATTCCTCCTTTTGGGGTGGTGAGGACACTTTCCCAGGAAATGGGAACTAAATCGAGGAGGGTGCCAGCAAGGGCTGCCAGGCCTCAGGCAAGAGGCCCTGCCCTGTGACTCCCACACACGGGGTGCTCCCTGCGGGCCAGGGGCTGTGGTCCCTGGTGAGAATGCTCTTTGCCCCATCCCGCCAACTGGAGCGCAGCAGCCTCGTGGCACAGGGGCACCAGCAGGATGGGGCTCTGAGCTGGTACAGCAATGACACTGCAGGACTTAGCCTGGACTTTGACTGACACTCTTCAGCCAAGGTTTTAAAACACTCAGCTCCCCAGTCTGGGAAAGCCCAGAAATGACAGCCTAAAGTAAGAGATACTGTTGTCAAAAAAAACCCCAAAACCAGCAAGACATACTGCCAACTAACTCTGGTTTCCTTCAGTCCTTGTTGGAATAATGTTGCTGCATGTGCCACCGAGAGGCATTTTTTTTGAAAACTACTGAGATGACCAAGTAATCAGGGTCTGCTGCAGAGCGCCAACAGGCTCACAGAGCCACCTCAGCCTACCTGCTTGCCCCGTCACTAGAATGGCAGGATGACTGCAAAGGGCTGAGAAAAGCCTCAAGAGACTCCAGCTTTAGGGTCCCTGTGGAAGAGGGACCAAAATAATTTTGATCAATGCAGCAAATTCTGGCAACTGCTGGATGTGTCCAGCAAGCCTGTGATGCGGCGGGGTTTCGAAGGCCAGGAAGGTTTCCTCTAGGAGGGAGAGCAGCACGTGTCTAAAGCCAATTTAGACAGCACATGTCTAAAGCCAATGAATTTGCGTGCACTTGGGTTTTCATATGCAAGGCAGGAGGACAAGCTGAAGGCAATTAAAACTGCGAAAGACAGTCTGTGCATAGGTGTTTATGATGCCTCTGAATGAGCTGTCCTCTTTCCTGTTTCGGACACAATGCCAGATACATTACTTGAAATGTAGCTTTCGATCCTCAGTGCTACCAGTGTTGTTAATCCAGGCTGAGCAACACTTGCACTGGGGGAGTACAGAAATGACGAAGCAATTTCAGAAATACATATGCACAACTTCCACCCACATTTTTTTTTAGGGTTTTAGAAACAAAACCAGCACAAGATCCAGAGTCGGAGAGGGAGGAGATGGAGATGGGTGAGAGCTTGTGTCTGGTTCAAAGGCATGTACTCAAAATGTGAGAATTCTGGGATCACATGAGTTTGGAACATCTTAGCTCAGTGTCCTGGTATTTTTGCAGAAACTAAGCAGCAAACGGCAAAACCAACTTTCCCTTCCTGGAGGGAGCAAGGGAGGAAGGGTGCAGGGCAGAACAGCCCAGGCTGTCTGCGCTCAACAGAGCTGCTCTGATACACAGCACTGCCTGCTCTTCCAGGAAGGCAGCTGTGGCGTGATGATCGCGCACTCTCGTTCTGTGATTCCCCACTGAAACACTGACAAGTTCGTTGGCAGGCTGTGCAAGACCTGCAGCTGGTTGCCTCTGCAGTCACTCGCTGGCTGCTCTCATTACAGGTAGGAATGCAGGAGCCCCTGCCCATGGGGGAAGGACCCAGAGCTGGATTTGTTCCCCACCAGGAAGCTGCTCTGAAGCCACATTTGAGCTTTCCTCGTCTCCAGAGTCTCCGTGGGCTCCCACACACCACCAAGCCCCTTATGGATGGACACCAGGGCTGAATGTTTTTCTGGGGACCTTTTAAGCAAGCACCTAGACATGGCAAGATATTGCAGATCCACGAGAGCAAACAATCTCCTTCCCTACATCCCCCAGCCTCAGCAGGCCTCCGCAGCACCCCAAGGCATCACTTCACTCCTCTACAGTACTTGGCCAAGCCTGAGCCTGGTCACAGCTGATGCTGAGCTTGGTGTGGGGCCACACGGGCTCCCAGGTGCTGTGTGACCACTAGGCATCAAAGTCCTGCCTCCACACTCATGGTCTAGGTCAGAAGGAACTGCTCAGAGGCAGCACAAACTCTCCTTGCTGCTGCTCCAGTCATATTTCTGGATGAGGAAGGAGGGTTAGGGTTGTTCCCGGGGCCTCTCATCAGGCTGGAGTTCAGCTGGGGGCTCCAGCATGCCCTGGCAAGTGGCCACCGGTGAAAACAGGATGAGAATGACCACGGACTCAAAAGCCAATGGAAAAATGTGAAAGCTGAACCTTCTTCAGTAAGTTTCCATGACTTTTGGTTTGCTCTCGAGACAAACACCAGGGTGTATTCCTGACTCAATCCACCAGGTACTGGCAACTCAAGGTTATTTTTCAAGAGCAAGGGTGGTGAAGGTGGGGTGTCCTCATAGAAGGTTGCTTGCCCAGCTGCTGTACCCCCCCCCGCTTCGTTTGGTTTATGTTATGCTTATAGGAAATATCCCTGCCTAGATGGAAAAACACATGAAAGAACATCATTCTTGCCTCCTCTGCATGCAGAGTGCATATTTGTCAGGACATGTGCCTTGTGACAGGTTGAGAGAGCACATTTTGGGGAAGGGAAACTTTCTGACAACTCATCCCTGAAAGACAGACAGACGATAACACTCCCAATGGGCTCGATCATGACCAGGAGGAGGCAGCGCTTGACTTCAGTCATGATATGCTAATTTGCAACAGAAAAAATTCTGGCTAAAAGAGCGGTGGAAAGAGCAGTGCTGGACTGCCCCCGAAAAGGATGCAAAGCCTGTCACCCAAAATAAGCACAGAAGATGGTCCCTGCTGCAGACAACTGACATTTAGCAGCTCTGTGCATCACAAGCAAATGTCACAAGGAGACCGAGCGAAAGGGAGGTGCTGGTGTCCCAAGGGACAGGCAGTCCTCTTCCAGGAGGGAAGCGTGGACGGCCTGGGGGTGCCCCTCCAAGTGCATTCCCTGGACCGCAGGTTTCACTGTATGCAAAAAAGGATGTTCCTTGAGCAGTTCTCCATTTTCTCCCTCGTAGGCTTCATGCAGCTTCCCATGGCTTTAAAGCCAGAAGTCAAAAGGGAAGAGAAATAGAAAATGCCTGTTTTCTCTCCAGCTCTTTATGCTGTCCACCTGTCCCACATCCCTTCCTATTCATTGCTTCTTTACAGAAAACAGATTTCAGCAGCATTATATGCTGCTAACAAGGGAGGGAGCTAGCCCTGTAAAGCCCCCACCTGAGGCTGAACAGAAAGATGAGAGCTTTTACTGACAAAAGACTGAGTGAAGACAAGCCCTGTCCACCCAACTCTTAGCTATTGTTGGAAACATCACATACCAAGACATCCACAGCTGAAGCTATGAAAGACATAAACACATCTACTTTCAAAGGCCCTTACTCAAAACTGAACTGGGATGCAATAAATCAGCCCCCACATTCACACACACACACACATACAAAAAAAAAAAAAGAAAAAAAAGAAAAGAAAGAAAGAAAGAAAGGAAGAAAGGGGAAATTCAGATTAGTCACAAAGAAGTTCCCCCGCCTGCTTCTCTGTGTGCATAAAGCGGTCTCCTGAAGGCACTGTCCTCACTTCATCTCTGGTCCCGGGACAGGAGCACCTAGCTCATCTGCCCCTGCTCCTCCAGGCTCCTGCTGTGCTCCTAGCCCCTTCCCCAGCAGTTGCTGGCAGTGCAGCTGAGATGGAAAGACAGCCAGATGTAGAGTCAAGAAATCAGGACCAGATGGATCGCAATAGGGAACATGCAGAGGATGAGTGGAAGAGCTGGCAAAGACGACAGGTTAGGAACACGCTGCACCTCGTGTCCGCGGCTGCTCAGTGGATATTACTGCTTGCCTGCTTGATTTACATTGGTATAGGTTCTCTGCAACCCTCAACGGTAAGAGCTCATGTTCAACCCATTGTCTGTTGGCCTGTAAAGCTTTCTATGGGCTTTATTATTTATCTTTTTAGAAAAGAAAAAAGCATTTAGGTTTATCCCTATTCAAACCACAAGTTTTTAATCCTTTCCTTAATGATTGTCATTCTGTTTTTTTACCTTGCCTGTCCTCAAAACAACATCCAGTATTGCCCAGTGCAGGGTTTGGGGACAGGTTGTCTGGAACAGGGATCATTCCAAGAATGCTCTTTGCACTGGCCTCTGGGGGACGGAGGTCTGCCTCCCTCCTGCTCCCTCCCCTATTTGCAGTGACTCCTGTGTATTTCCATTTAATTAAATGGGATCATCTGGGTGCATGTTTGCTTTCAACAAGTGCATGTGGAAGAATGAGAACCCAGGTTCTCATAAACACCTCCTAAACTTTTAAAATATACTACATGTGCAGGCAGACATGTGAGAAAGCAAGCTAGCTTGTGACAACTCTAGCAAGACCCCCTGAAATGTTTCAGCACTCTCAGTCTGCACATGTACTGGGCTTTAGGAGTAGTCATCTATATCTGCAGAGGACAACCTGTGTGTGTGTGTGTGCACGCGTACATGAGAGAGAGAAAGACTGATGTGGCCAGAGAGAGTTTTGTGTACATATTAACAGCACTGCAAACAAGATATAAGCAACAGAGATGCTTGAAACTCAGAATACTTTAGCAAAAATTGCAGCAAATACATTTGCCTCTTTCACGTGTTTGCAGGCTGGTGGATTGTCAACAACCTTTCACTGCCACTTACGCGCTAGCTACTTCTCCTCCCACATCTTCTCCAGGAGCTGTGTACTACTTTAAAGCTTGTTGTGCTTCATCTTTTCAGAGTTCATTCTTTCCTCCCACTTTGACCTGGCAGAGAAGCAAGCCAGGCATGTAACAATGCAAGGGGGGGATGGCCTCGTGCTCTGGGTCCTCTGCTGTTTAATGAAAACCCTCGTGCTCTGCACAAGTTTCACCGACCTGAGTCTTACAGTGGTTATTAAACTGCAGAATGATGACCCTGATAACACTGAAAGATAACACTTTTCATTCAGTTCAGTCCTCTTCTCCTTCCACTACTTTGGGAGAGAGAAGTCCCACTGGAAGCCAACAGAGAAGGGGAAGCTATCACACTGCTCAAGATGCAGAAACCTCTCCTGGGTCACACTCGGGTTGTGAATCCTCTTCTCTTAGTATCTCTCTTCTGTAAAAATGTTAACTCAAATTCTCCTCCAGAGGAAGATGGCAGGGGCTGGCATTGCTGCCTGTGAGCCTTACAAACCCAAGAGAGCAGCAGCAGCTGAGCAGGGGACACAGTATGTGTCTGGAGTTTCCCTTCCTCAACAGAAACAACTGAAACAGGGTGCTCAAGGAGCAGCAGCTGCAGCAAATGAAAAGTCCAGGCCCTGGGAATCACCAGAGGACCTTTTCAGTTTTAAACACTTGCTAACTGCAGGCTCAGAACTGGTTTATATTATTTTAACCAGATAACTATCGTGTCCTGTTCTGACTGCACCATGCTGTGCAGGAGCAGTCTCAGAGGCTGTACATGGGGGGGTTTCATTGCACTGGAATTACAGGGCTCAGTAGGATAACCATAAGCTGACCATATAATTGTCTACAGAAGAGGCAGCAGTGCTAATCTGACTTGACTCTCGGGGCAGTTTAGGGAGACAGACTTTATGGAAGTAGGGGCACAGCAGCATCAGAGCAGCAGGCTGGGAGCGCTGGTCCATGGGAGCAACTGAGAGGCTGTCCCTGTTCTTGGGATGAGTCTCCTCCTGCTCTCCAGGGCTGGAGAGTGCCACACTAACTTTAATAGCAAGACCGTATTTGATTACTTTCCATGGTCCTCACAGCTCCTGAAAAAACCTGGCCCGTTCTGTGAAAACACAGTGCAAATAATATCATGGCACATGCTCAGGAAAGTTAGCATCTGCAGCCCAGACCACGCTTAACAAAAAGGGGCAATGTTCCAGTCTCTGTCATCATGCTGCCTGGAAAGCAAGCCTCAGCTCTCATTTCCAAATGAGCAAGTTTTAAAAAAACGTAGTGCTAGTCTGCTTTTGCATCTGCAAGGCTTGTGAGTTCCCAACTCTGCTGGAATTACCTGCTCTTGCCACACTGGCTGTGATCAGGCCACGGGCAAGCCACTTACAGGTGTGATCAGGGGCTGTGCAACCCCCCAATGGCAAACACATGGGAGGTAAAAGCCTTGAGCAGCTGTTGGGAGTTCAAAGGCTTCTAATGATATGTTGCAGGAAGGTTTTGGCTGAACAGGGCAAGAAAAGGTGCAGGAGGAGTAATCGTGCATTTTTAATGTAGATAAGGAAAATATGGCCATAATCTTAATATCTCCCGGTGTGGAGATGGTACAAACCACTTCCAGTGCACAGCCATCTGCAATCTGTATGACACAGGGAGTCAGGCACATGATTGTAACGGTCCTCTCAAGCAGCATGTATTGCTACAGTCCCCTGAGATGTGCACTTTGTGCAGTGCAAACCTATTCCTGAAACTTCTGCCATGTGGCATGGCTCTAGACACAATGTCCCAGATAGGAGGAAGTCTTATATGAAGTCTCCCATGAAGACAGGTTGAGAGAATTGGGGTTGTTCAGCCTGGGAAAGAGAAGGCGCCAGGGAAACCTTATAGCAGCCTTCTAGTGCCTAAAGAGGGGCTACAAGAAAGCTGGAGAGGGACTTTTTACAAGGGCATGTAGTGACAGGACAAGGGTTAATGGCTTCAAACTGAAAGAGGGTGGTGAGGCACTGGAACAGGTTTCCCAGAGAGGCTGAGGATGTCCCATCCCTGGAAGTGTTCAAGGCCAGGTCAGATGGGGCTTTGAGCAACCTGGTCTAGTGGAAGGTGTCCCTGCCCGTGGCAGGGGGGTTGGAACTAGATGATCTTTAAGGTCTCTTCCAACCCAAACCATTCTATGATTCATGTTTGGGAATCCAGAACAGGCAAAAATGATGTAGAAACTGCATGTAAATGATATGGGGAAATGCGAAGCGGTAAGTAAGGAGCACCTCTGTGCCCTCAGCCCTCCTGGCATCCATTCCCACACACCATAAGAACAGAGAAAGAGGGTGACTAACTTTGTTACTAGCTCGCAGACATCCTTCCAGTCCTACTGATATGTTCTCTCCTCAGCAGAATTTACTAGTAGAGAATTGCAAAGTGCTTTGAGATTGTGCAATAACTGGCAGAGATATGTAAAATGGGTAATGTCCATTAGTGACAACGGGGCTGATATTCTTACCATTGCTACAAGTTTGTCACCCAACCTGTCTGTGTCTAAGATGCCCTAAGATGTCCACCAGTGGTCAGATCAGGACATACTGCGGTAGGTGTCGTTTGACCTCAGAAGCTCAGCAGTCCTGTGCTTAGCTATCATCTCGTTGGGTCCTATGCTTAACTATCAACTTGTTGGGAAACTACCTGGAAATCCCAGCTGCCTGAGCCAAAGAGTGAAATGCTCGTGAGTTTAGGTGTCTAGAAAAAGAGTAAGTGTAAAACTCAAGCTGCTGAGGCTTAGGATAGGATCAGTAACGCTGGGGGAGATAGATAGTTGCACCAGAGCCAGTGTGCAATAAAGGCTTGTATTTGATAGAAGAATCCACCCTTGCCAGTGGAGCAAGTGGCAAAGCATCAGCTGTGACAGCACTAGAGGGTGCCAGAGCAGACCTTTCCCACCACCAGCACGCAGCACCCACCTCACCCTCCGGCACAGACTGCACATGGCAGCCCGACTCCAACCTCCTTCCCTTGCGGCTTGCCTTTACCAGGGCGCAGCACTGAACCTGCAGATTTGCATGTCTGTGCTCACTCTCTGTTCAACACTTTCTGTGTGCTCAGAGTGAAGGGGCTGCTCTGCTCCTGTAACACAAAGCCAAATATATGAAAGTCAGCCCAACATACATCTCATCATCTCACCTTCTCCCTTAGGAAACCGCTGGCATAGGTAAAGAGAAGAACACGGAGCAGCCAGCCTAACCTTTCACTCTTTAATCAGGCAAATTGCTGAAGACTTGTGGTTGTGAAGAGACTGCAGACTTGGGCCTCCTGTGGTTAAGATGAGAGATGGGTTTGAGATGCAAAGTTCAGATTTAAAAATCTAATACAGAAGCTTGGTGTTGGGCGTATCTGATCAGTAAGATACACATTTCTGTATTTGCATTCACTTTTTCTGTTACACTCATAAAATGCAAATCAATCTTAAACGTGTCTTAATGCACTTCTAAGGGAGCCACACATGCAGTAACAGCCTGACCCAAAGTGCAGAAAACCATAAAGCCGGACCCACGTCTTAGTGCCCTGCAGGAGGAGAGTGAGACAGCGGGGGCATGTGTGGGTCCCAGCTCTGCAAACAGGCACCCCCAGCTGTAAGTCAGACTCGAGGGCGTCATGCAGAAGAGGCTCTGCACCCCGAGGTCCTTTCTTACTGTTTGGTCTGCCTCGATTACATTCACCAGGATGTTTTTCTAAACAGGACAAACGCTACCTGGCGTGCTCTGGAGGGCTCAGCACCGGGTTGGAAGTCGGACGAGCTAGGAACCACTTTAAAATCATATTTTAGAATAATGATATAAAAGCAGGTAAAGAGCATAGCTGGCTAGCAGCAGCCGTGCCAGCTGAGGCTACCCGAGGTGCTTTTGGAGGCGCGGTCCCGGTCGGGAAACGAGAGCCATCGCGGCAGCAGCGAGGGGCTCGCCGGGTGCGTTAACGAGGATTTCTCTTCTGTTTTTTTCAGCCTCGGAGCGACCAAGTGCTGTGGACCCACATCCGCTACACAGGTGGGTGGGCGTCGGGGCAGGGGGCACCCCGGGAGGGCTCCCGGGGTCCCGCAGCGCTGCCGCCGGCCCCTCGACGAGCGCCGGTACCCTCGGCCCGCTGCCCCCGTACAGCAGCCGCTACGTTGCCCTGGCACCCCGGGAGGGCTCCCGGGTCCGCCGGAGCGCTGCGCCGCTTACCGGGCGGCTCCCGGCTGGCTCTCCGGAGCGTTTCCTGCGGAGGGGGGGGGGGGGCTCCCGGGATACCGGTACCCCCGGAAGGCTCCTCCGGTACCCGGCGGCGGCTCCCGGCTTCCCCACGTTGCAACTCCCCCCAGTACTCCGGTGCCGCCGGAAGGCTCCCCCCGGTAGCCGGGAGGGCTCCCGGCTCCTCGCCGTGCCCCGCACCGACCCGCGGTCCCCGGGCACTGTCGTGGCAGCCGGTGGCCCCTAAAGTGCTGGAGGCTGTTAATAACGCGCTTTGTGTTACTGCAATGGCTATTTCTTCTGGTGGAGGAAGGTGCCAGGAGAGCTGTCTGGGGGAGAGAGGCCAAATCTGACCCAGTGCTGCAAGGTGCCAAAACCAAACAAAAGGGTTTTCCCAGAGCAGAAGAAAAAACCTGAAAACCAGCGTGGATTTCTGCAAACCTTACCTATCTACTAAACCAAGCTTTCACTCTGCGAAAGAACGAGAAAAGTATTTTTGAGAATTTACTGAATACGTGTGGTGTGCTCTTGGGGTATTTCTGAAACAAGTCAATGATTTCCTGATTTATGAAAAATGTAAATGATTTCCTGGGGAAGAGCAAGTGAGCGTACACACGGTAGCAGAAATAGCAATGCTTTGTGTGCTGACTACGTCGGATGTTTTGTCCGATGACATATCTCAATGATAGAAGCAAATACTAAAATTTTTAAATTGTACTAAAAATATTGTTGACGGCTTTACTTACAGTTAATATTGTAAGGTAGCAATTAGTGTAACCTAATAGAAACCCATGTTCTTAGAGAAAAAGCTTGAGAAATTTGGCCTCAGCCCGGAGGGGCTGTGCTGCCTGCCAGGAGACCTTCTGGGTCCCCTGGTCCCAGGGGTTTCAGCTGGTGTGCTGAAAACCCGGGAGCATGGCAGGGAAACATTTCCACCATAGCCCTGGCAACTGTTACTGCCCGTTCCAAGAGGAAATCTTTCATGCTAAGTTCTAGTTTAATTTCTCCTGACCCTGCTCTGTATTAATTTGTTTCTTCTGTTTCTGTCTCTACGCCGCTCTTTTATGCTGTCTCCTGTTAAAAAAACCCCCAAACAAACCCAGAGTTAAGGACTTATGTTACTAGCATCTCCACAGAAAGCACTTTTTCTCTTCCTTCCAGCTCTGAACACCTTTTCCTCTTCTTATTTACTGTCTTTATTATCTGTTCTCTTTAGAAACCTGTTCTTCCTAAACTCACATGTCTGTATTTTAAGAAAGACATTTAAGAAAGACAAGCATAAATAGAAACTTGGAGGAATAATTCATATAAACTGGAGTTGTAGTCCAAAAGGCACATCTCGCTCAGGAGTGGGAACCTGGAAACTTCCACTGTAGATGATGCCTGTCTAGAGTAGATGATATTCTAGCTCTGGTCTGCCCTATTCTCTAGTTCGCTCTCTTCCTTTCCTATATTTTTCCACCTTTCCTGCAGTCAGTCTGTATAAAACAACCCATTTCCAAGAAGACATTTGTCCTCATGGGATCATCTTTGCTTTCTTCCATTCCAGGTGAAAGCATCAAAGGAGCAGCTGTGAATCTCACTGCTGAAGTAGGCTCTATTCAGGTCAGAAATGGTTCCATCATAATCACCTGTGATGGCCTCTACCTATTGTCCTTGAAGGGCATTATCTTTTTGCCTGACTCAGAAAAGGACTTGCTGAAGCTGACACTGTGGAAGACGGACAAGATGAGGAGCACGGCTCTCTGGGAGCAACCTGTCTGGGTCAGTGGCAATGCAGTAAATCTCACCATAGTGCTCTACTTGTTTTCTGAAGATAACATCACCCTGGGGACCAGCTCCAATGCCACCATTGGGGATTTGTCGTTTAGCCTTGTGTTACTAAGTCCCTTCATTTGCTCGTAGAAGATGATGTATGAAATGTAACATGTAAATTATAGCCTTTCCTACCAATCCATTTGCATGTGGGAGGCTTGTTCTCACAGGCTGTACTTGTACAGGCAGACTGCTCTAGCCTCCCTCCTTGGGGCTGCGGAAGGCCTCAGCTGGAGTGCAGATAAATCACAGTGCAAATGGGCTTTATATAGTGCATGCCGTGTTCATCTCTTTGGAGCTCTGCGCAGCTGTTTTGCTACCTCGGATGGATCTTTCTAACAGTGGAGAAAGGGATGCGCGAAGCCCTTGAGGGGAACAGAAATGAAAGCCAAAGAAAATCACCTAAGCTTAGCTCATATTCAGAGAAACCCTGGATTTCTCTACTTACTTGACAGTATCCGTATATAGTACAAATGCGCTGTATATTTGCTAAAATAAAAGTCTGGTAAATTGGGAAGATACCTCAAGTGTCTTGAAGCCATTTGGAGAAGGAGGAGAACAGACCTGCTCAACAGCCCTTTGCCTGGCAAGGCAGAAGACAGGGAAGAGGCGGCAAGCAACTTCCTTTGCAGTGGTCCAGATAAATGCTCTCTGAGAGTTAAAGGCCACAAAAAGAAGGTGGTATTTCAAAATGAGCTAACAGGACTGCATTGGACAGCAGAAACACAGGTCCTGCAGTGACTATGAGGTTTTTAGGAGCAGCTTTTGAGAGTAGAGGCCCACTGGCTGTTCCAGCTATCTGCAGGCTACTGAAGCCTGAGCTGAGGGAATATCTGGTGGGACATTTACATCTTGACACAAGCTCTTGGCGGTGTTAAGTTGAAGGAGAATCTTCTTCAAGCGCACACACACAGACTGGCTTGACCCCAAAATGATCCAGGCACACGAAAATTTGGAAAAACATGAAGACTCTGGATTTGGTGGGTTCTCTCTAATGGACCAAGTGAAACCTGCAGGTCCGAGCATCCTTTCCTCTGGGAGGACTGAGATGGTTCTCATGAGCCTCGCAGTAGATCTTGTCATACAGGTATGCACCACAGAGAGATTCACAGGCACAACCTCCACGATGCACCTGTGTACCCATGCACACCCTGCCTGGCTCCTGCTGAACTCAGACTGCTCTCAGCAATCCTGGGCTGTGCATCCCTCTTCTCATTACAGCTTGTGGCTGCTGAGGACAAGTCCTGCTCTGCCTGCGCTGCAGGCAGCACGTGACCTGAGCACAGCCAGCAACTGTTGTATTTTTGGTTGAAGTGCGGTAGATTTCAAGGGCAAGTTGACTACCTGGCTCCAACGAACTCCAGCAACATTTCAGCCTCTCACTGCTTTTGTTAAAAGTATTTATGTATTTATACTATAGGCATAAGAATGTTACTTCAGATTTCTTAGAAACACTGCGAAGGGTTCAGACTTTGGGTTGTCAGCACTAAGCTCCTCTTTGCAGATGCTCCCAATGCCGCGGAGCATCCCTGGTACATGGGCACAGTGCTGCCGCCTGCCTTGGCTCCCCAGCTGACCCGCTCCGGGCTGAGCACTCCTGTGGGCTCAGGTGCCAAAGGTATCTAAGGAAATCTTTCAGGCCTTGGTGAGCTTTTCTATATGCTTTATGCTATTGTTATAGGCTTTATGAACTTCCCTACCTGGGGCCAGGCCACAGCCCCAGGGGAAACCGCCGTGGCCGAAGCAGTTATTCATGCAGTGCCCAGAAGGAGCTTTTTCTCATCTCAGGACTGAGAAGCTGTGGGCTGACTTGCACCCACAGGATGCTCCTCCCCAGCTGCAAGGGGCGTTTTGGGCTTTTACCTCTGGCCACTCTGTCCACCACAGGGATCGAAGGCAGCTGGACCCTGCCCCCAAGCTGGGGACTGTCACACTCCCCAGCTGAAGTGAGAATGTGTTTCCCTTCCTAAAAGCCAATAAAACTTTCCTTTGTAACCTTCAGGCTTGCAGTGTCCCTCGGGAGTAGGGGTCTGTGTTTGCAGACATTTTCACTGGTATGAAAGCTAAATGAAATTTTCAAATACTTTCTTTTTTTTTACAGTTCAGCTTCAGTTTCAGCTCCCCCCAAGGGCATGCAGGGCTGGTGCTTCCCAATGTCGGCTAACACAGGCAGGGCAGGCCCTGTCAGTGGTGTGGACAGGGGTGCACAGGACAGCAAGAAAGATTAAACCTAAACAACACAAATGGATTTGTACCTCAGAAGGGTGCACCCTTTCTTCTTGCTTAGAGCAGGAGAGGGCATTTCACACACTGATTCCCCTGCACTTTCAGGCTGAACTAGACTGACCTACACATATACATGTACATCATGCACTTGTCTTGAAATAAAGTTTGAAATAATTCAATTCCTGAGATTAGTTACCTTTGGGACTGACTATCCTCACCACTAAGGTTCCACACTATCAGCTTCTGTTTGTATTTAGTGACCCCTTCCTCCACAAGGTTAAAAGTCTCTTTGATATGAGAAACATTAGTTTTTGTTATTGGAGTTGTTAAGGCTTTGTGGGAGCTTGTAGATGGTGCTAAAGTCACATCATACAGCTCTGTTCAACCAGGTCAGTGCATTGAAGTTTTAGGTCACCCCTCAAAGCTCATTACAGCTGGAGGTGTTGAAGTGCAAGGCTGGACTAGGCAGTTTCTGGAGACAATCCTTAACTCTGGAGGGACAGTGTGTTCCCCTTCCCATGCTTACGGCCACTGAAACAGGACCTCATGGTCTGTCCCTCACAGGGCTTTTCACAAGACCCATTTCAAAGAATACAGTAGTCAACCGGAGATTACTGACTCCTCCATGATTTTAAAGCAATCTCCACTGCTGCTGTGACTTGTGTTTAACACATGCTACTGCATAAACTACCATGAGGTGGCCATGGTGTATTCCTTCCCTTCTCTCTCCTCTTTCCAACCTCCCCACTCATGTAAAGCAAGGGGACAGGGTGACAAACCTGATGTAAGAGCCATGGTCACCCCTGGTGAAGGAGCTGGCTTCACTGCACCCATCAGAGCCGGAGGGCTCTTGCTCTCCAGCCGAGAAGAAACTACTGAAGGCAGCGCAGAATGGATGGGGGCTCCTTTTCTTTACACGGGTACAAGAACAAATGATGGGAAACATTTAATTTAAATTCCATTCACGTCCCTTCAAAAGTCATCTCCTTTTCTACCACAAATGGTTACTAGTAATGGTGGATAATGAGCCTGTGGTTTTTAGATACCACTTACATGTCATCAGCAAGCATGAGTCACAGCTATTGCCTGTCCCCTTCACTAACAAGAGAGAACAAGAAAGCTGGAGTGTGCTTAGCAAAGTGCAATCGATCCCACTGCTGTAAAGCTAGCACTGTCCAGCTCAGACGGCAGAAAGCACAGGAATTTAGTTTCCATATTCAAGCATCAAAATGGGAAAGTATGATACAAAATCCAATGGTCTCCTACAGTAACTGGTTGGGAAAGTTTGACCTACTAGACTTTTCTCAGCAACATCCATAACTTCAGCCAGTAGAACTGTTCTCTGAGCTGATGATTATTGTTTTCCAAGTGATCCAGACCAGCCCCAGGGATGCTTGCTTCCAGCTATGTGGTGATCCACCAAGTGAACCAAACTGAGTAATACTCACTGAGGACTGGGAGAATGGGAGTTGGTACCAGACCAGAAAGGGACAGTGGCAAGAGAGCTGCAGAAGGATTTGTCGTTTGCCATTAGCAGCCTTGTATGCCCTAAGGCTAGGGAGGATCGGAAAGCTTATTTGCTCAGTTCTCTAAGCTGATGAGGAAGGCTGTAAAGAGCTAGCAACCCGGGCAAGCAGAGCAGAGGCTGAAGGCATGTCTCCCCATTAAGGTGCCAAGCAGTGAGCTCACTTGCTGGCAGCTGCTTAGCATCCCCAGGCAAAAGATATCCCAGCAGCACCCCACGTGCTGTGCCAGCAAGGCCTCACTGCGCTCACCGCACCAGGCAGCAGGAGCCTCAGGACTAGAAAACCCACAGGCCAAGGCAGGAGGGGGCAGTGGGGAGCTGAGTGCAGGGAAGGGCACTGGGCAGAAAGCCCAGGCAAGCACAGAGAAGGAGAGCTCAGAAGAGATGTGATGCTCATAGCAGGTCCATGAATTGTGCTTAGGACTTTGGGACCACAGGGTAGGACAGGTGGAAGACAGGACTAAAGGAGCGCATTGGACTTCTGCCTAACTTGGGGTCTCCCAACCGAGTTGGTGACCATGGAGCCCAGACTCTTCTCGGTGGCATTCTGCCCCAAACGCCAGGCCCCTGGCCCCAAGAGGGCAACCTTGCTCCCCCTCTGTGAGTGATGGAGAGGTAGGTGCCTATGAAGCCCTGCAGAGGGCAATCCAGTCTGCCTTGCTCCCACAACTCCTTCTCCTCTAGGAGGCTGGAGAGGGCCAGGAGGAAGCCATCATCTTTTCTTCCCTTCCCCAGACAGCCCTCAAGATCTCCACAGGCCACATGGGCTTCAGGGTGCCCGTCCTTTGTGTGTCAACACCATTGGAGACCAGTGTTCGGGTCCTACTAATTTGGAGGTCAGTCATCTCCAACCAGC
This sequence comes from Buteo buteo, assembly GCF_964188355.1. Lineage (NCBI taxonomy): Eukaryota > Metazoa > Chordata > Aves > Accipitriformes > Accipitridae > Buteo > Buteo buteo. The sequence continues at coordinate 7,526,928 of NC_134180.1, forward strand.
AGGCCATGGGATACTGCAGGCAAAGCCATGTTGAAGCGTTCCTCTTGCTACCTAGTATGCTGTTGTGGCCCTAAGCTAAGAGGTATGAGTAAGGAGAGGTTAGGATTGGAGTTCTGGTCTCTGTTCCTGGACCTGGTTTTGGTGCTTATCCAAAAAAGGGCCTAAATCAAAATTCATGAAGAATGTCCCACCCATCACAGCCTTTCAGCTGGAGTTGGGGTCCCTCTGGTTTATTCTTCTCCCTGTCCCATCACCTTTGCATGGTGACATGAACTCAACAGAAAGGTTGCAGCTAGCTGTCATACAGCAGTGAGGGAGGCCTCATTCAGCGTGCAGGTTCTCTCACAGGCTGAGTGATGCCTGCTGCTTGTCTTCCACATCAGTGTAAATCACCATGCAAAAGCAAGCCAATATCACTAGCTAAATTCTGGTCTTTCCCTGATTTTTCAAGCTTCCCTGGAGATGGAGGTTTAGGTGATTTCCTGCCTCCATCTGCATTGCAACAGAACTTGAACAGGGTGAGAAGAAACAGGCATTTTCTGAGAACAGGCACACTGAGTCACATCAGGATGAGAAAATTAGAGAGCTTCAGGCTGAATAGAGAGGCTCCTAACTACAATATGGCCCAATGAGCTCGGACAGTCATGAGGGAAAAAGATGCATGGGATGTCCCTACATTTATGAGGACTGGATATTGCCTGATATGCTGGCAGGTGGTGTAAACATGGTGAGTGGCAGCTCGTATGTGTGGGGGAAACATCTGGATCTTTGTAAAGAAAATAAGCCCTACATGGATGCAGAGGCAGGAGCTCCTGAGGGATTGCACCACAGCAGGAGTGAGGGGGCATGTTGCAGCCCTGCAAGGCTGCCCTGTCATCACAAGACCTTTCTCGTATCATTTTCCTGGGATGCCCTGAAGTCAGAAAGTTTGCAAACGAAAATACGCCCCCCTTCCGGCTGCACCTTCCCTGCCTGCTCCTCCTCTCCTTGCTTTCCCCTCAGAAGAGCACTGCGCCACATGAGATCATCCTGCCAGGTGTTGGGTGGGCAGCTGGGATCTGTCAGCAACCTGCCCACTTCTGCGAGCTCATAAATGACATCTCCTTTAGCCAAGGGGAGCAGGAGAAGAGGTTTCTGTCCTTTTGCCAGGGGAGATTGATGGGAGAGGCTTCCAAAGGAGGTTAATAATTAAACAGGGATGCAGCAGGTGCCAACTGGTAATGCCAGATCATCAGTTTCTGGGCTGGGCAAAAAACCCTCACTATGGCTACAAAACTGACTTAAGTCTTTTTATTTCTGGCTCTCTCAATCAGCTTTTCTGTTCTGAAAGTAAACAGAGAAGGCAGATAAGTAAGTAGAGTGTCAGTTTTCACTCTCAACCCTCCACGCACCAGTGGGCTGTGAAACATCAGGTAAGCTGCGCTTCAACCACTGGCTGTATTCTCTCGTGTGCTGTGCTTGAGGGAATTGCCTTGTTTTCCTAGCTCTCTACTGAAACAAATTCACTCATGCCTGTGTCGTGGTAAGGGCATGCAGAAGCCAAGCACGGGCTGCTGTGACTGCTGTCACAGGGGAAAAGGACAATTAACTTGAAAGTTCAACTGATCATCCATTTGACATTCCTGACACATAATCTCTGTACCCTTCTGTCCCACCAACTAAACACTGCAAGCTAAAACCTATCAAATAAAAGCCGGTGGGATAGGACGGTGTGCCTTTCCTGGGGGTGAACCTCAGGAGAAAGCTGTTAACTGCTGCTGCCCAATCACCCACCCACACTGCAGCTCGGCAATGCTAACACCGCCAAAATGACAGTCTTCAGATGGCCGTGTCCTACACAGCAGCTCCCAGCACACCTGGAAAACATGCAATTCAAATGTTTAAATCCCCACTGGAGTCCTGACACACTGAGCTACAGAGCTGTGGAGCAGCTCAGATGGGACAATAAGGGTGAATACAGCGATAGAGAGGCAACGGAGGAGGTGATGGGGAAAGGGGCCTGGGACTTGGCAAGTGGAGGGAGATGAGCCCAGTTGCAGGGAGAGGCTGGGTGTGCTGGGCTGTGAGCAGGGGTTTGAGCATATGGGAAGTGGCGGCTCTTGACGCAGTCTCTCAAGCATCATGCCCTTGAAAGATCCGCTCAGGGTTAGGTTGTAGGAAAAGGCTTGTGACTGTTCTTAATCTGAGCAAACATACTTGATTTGGGTGAAAATCCCTTAATTTCTGCCAAAACCTCTTCCCCCTGAATGCAATTCTGTGGTTCAATAAAATCAGTTAAGGGGTTGGACCAAGTCATGTTAACATAATTTGGATTCAAATTACAGCAGGCATATTCCCACAAGCAGTAACTTTCTGTTAATTCATTTCAAGATTAAATGTTTCCATGTTTCATGTCAAAATAAGGCTTCATTTCAAAACTAACAGTGGTTGTTTCAAAGCCAAATAAATAAAGACCCTGAGAGCAAAACAAAACATGTCATATGGGGATGACTGAACTTCTGATATTTTTGTCTGCAAAGAGGAACAGAGGAAGATGTTTTTCCTTCTTGTTCTTTACAAATTTTCAGTGAATTAATAAACCAGACACTCACACGGTTCCAGGGAACCTTCCACTGGTGTTTCAAACAAGCCACGGGGCCTGTCCAGGACATCTCCCAGGCACTGGGAAGTCTGCCTGAGGAAGCACAACCCAGGGAACTTGACAGTGATAATGCATGAAGGAGTTGGAGGGCTGCATTTTTGACTCACTTCTGGTCCAGGCTGAGGATGACTTATGTTTTCCTAAACCTTGCTTGAGATAGCAGTAACAGAAGCTCAGCTCTGGGAAGGCAAAAAGCAAATAAATGGAGATGGTAGGCAGCAACCCAGCTCCATGGAAAGGCTGTGGGGTGTTGGATGGCAGAACCGGCCCCTGGCTGAGCCCTAGGTCAGCGCTTGGCTGTTGCTCCCCCAGCTTCTTGACAAGCCCAGCATGAAAGGGGAAAGGGTTGCCTTGGATGCACGATGGAGATCCTCAGCCTGCTTTTCTTCATGGCATTTCCACCCTGCTCCCCTTCCTCTGGACAGAACTCAGAAACCATCTGCTAAGTAAACATGGGAAGGAAATTCCTGCAGAGGAGCTTTCAATACAGAGCCACAGGGTTTCTAGCAGCACAGTGGGTTTGCAAACCGCCAAGTAGAAACAGATCCTAGCAGGAGAGGCTGCTGCAGGTCCTGGCCCATTAGCTGAGCCAGCCAGGGGCAGGTCACGGCATCTCAGTTATTGGCCATGCGTGTGTGCATCCTGTCCCCAGGGAGCAGAGGCAGGTCCAGGGATGGGCGCCCAACACATGCCCGCTCAAGCCTGCGGTCCTCTTGGAGTGTGTTTGTGGATGCGTGGGCCGCAGCACAGTGTGGCTGCTGTTGCAGCAGACATTTACTATTTGGCTTGCTCACCACAAACTACACAGGAGACACCATTTGCTTTTCTGGCTCAATGCCACAAACTCTCAAAAACCCCTGCGCTGGGATATCCTCAGAAGTGGTATAGGGGTTTGGCAACTCCTCTCTCAGAAGGCTTTTCTCCACCACATCCCTGACTCCGTCCCAGGATCACAGATGGTCAGAGGAAAAAGGGGATACCCTGAGCTGCACCACTCCAGGAAGAACAGAGAGCCCTGCAGGTGCAGGACCTGGCATGGACCCTCGGAGCCATGAGTGGCAGGAGGGTGAGCTAGGAGTGATGCTTACTGCTCCTTACAAAGCAAGCTCAGGTAGAGGTGAGCATCTCATTAAATGGACAGATAGCAGGTTTAAATGGAAAACAAGGACTTCTAGGTTTTTTTCATGCAATAGGTAAATGACTTGTGGAAGTCATTGCCATATGAGGGAGCTGAAAGGTTGGATAGGCTCAGAATGCAGCAGATTCACACAAGAGAAATCCCTCACAAACTACTAAATACAAAGAAACAGAATACATTGCAGTCCTGATGTGTAAGGCAGGTTACCATGCTGGATGGGCCTCTGAGCCCACTCAGCTTGTCCGCTGTTATACAAGGTTGAATGGAAAGGTAAATACTTTGAAAATCAGGTCCCCAGAGCTTAGTACCCAAACCACAGCACTGCAAGCCCAGGCTGCCTCCCCTTGTGTGCCCACGTGCCCTGTGTGGGCAGGCTCACTTTGGTGTGCTGGGGCTGGCTGCCCCTGCAGCAGCACTAGCCACCCGCTGCCCTTGCAGAGGAAGAAATTCCCTCTTGCAAAGCTCATGTGATCAACGGAAGGGAGTTGTGCAAGGCATGGCATGAGAGGCTGCTCGCGCAGCCCTGTCTCCATCGTTTCCTAATGGCTTTGCTGGTAAGGCAGTGGTTCTTCAAATGAACGGAGGAAATCAAATCAGTGCCTGACAATGTAATGTGAAGGAAGTCAGGAGTGGGAAACTTTAAAAAACATGCATGCACAAGGCCATGAGAATACAATTTGCGCAGCCACCATTGAGCAATGCTGTGGGAAGCAGGGACAGACCAGGGCAGGGGTGGGCAGTGCAGGGGCTGGGGGGCTTTTGCTCACAGCTAGGCTCTGCCCAGTGGGAAGCATCGGGGAAGGCAGGAGCCACCTCTCACACAGGGTCATTCAGCCTGCATGGCTCACGCTGTGTAGCACGCTGCCACTGCTGAGCTAACAAGCAGCCCAGCACTGCCAAGGTTTTTGGAGCAGGGTGTCTTGGCAGGCTGGCCCAGAACGGACACGTGGCTCCAAGCTGGGCAACAGACAACAGGAGGGCCATAGTTTCGTTTTACTAGTGAAGGCAGAAGCGGAGAGAGGCAGGCTGCCAGATGGTGACGCAATGCAAGATGTAAGTCTCTCTGAAGGATTAGAAGGAGAATTTCAGTGTTTGGGGGCGGGTGATGCAAGCCTCCCAGCCCTGGGCTGGGGAAGAACCACACCAATGTTTCACAGCCTTCGGAAGGATTTCTTCTTTCACATCTCAGTGAGCTGGGATCTCTGCCAGATGAGGAGTAGGATGAATGAGTAAACAAACAGCACTTCACTTTCTTAAAGCAATTCGGGGGAAAGTGAAAGAGCTGAATGAGATAACAACTGCTCTTTTTCCTCCACTCCTCTCTCTCAGCTCCTTCCTATAACGTGCTCTGGGTATGCCAGTGCGCAGGGACTACTCCACACACTCCATAGCATCCCCAAGGGCTCAGTGATTACACATGAAAACCAGATCCCATCCTTCTGTACGCAACATCCCACGCTGCTAGAAGGAACATTGCTCCATACTTGTTCCACGCCAGGAGCGTCTGAATTTTGCACAAAGGAGCCAAATTCTGCTGTTAAAGAGACAGCATGTGAAAGAAGAGGGGAAAAAAAAAAAGAAAAAAAAGATGGGACAAGTCTGTAACTGAAGTGAATCCATCTAAACCAATCACCTGACCACTCTGCTGACAGAAATCCCAGCAGCTCCAGTAATGAATATGGACCAAGCTGATATCACAGAATCATAGAATCACAGAATGGTTTGGGTTGGAAGGGACCTTTAAAGGTCATCTAATCCAATCCCCCCCTGCAATAAGCAGGGACATCTTCAACTAGGTCAGGTCACTCAAAGCCCCATCCAGCCTGACCTTGAATGTTCCCAGGCATGGGGCATCTACCACGCCTCTGGGCAACCTATTCCAGTGTTCCACTACCCTCATTGTAAACATTTCTTCCTTATATCTAGTCTGAATCTACCCTTTTTTAGTTTAAAGCCATTAGCCCTTGTCCTGTCGCTACAGGCCCTACTAAAAGTCTGTCCCCATCTTTCTTATAAGCCCCCTTTAAGTACTGAAAGGCTACAATAAGGTCTCCCTGGAGCCTTCTCTAGGCTGAACAACCCCAACTCTCTCAGCCTTTCTTCATCGGAGAGGTATTCCATCCCTCTGATCATTTTTGTGTCCCTCCTCTGGACCTGCTCCAACAGGTCCATGTGTTTCCTGTGCTGAGGGTCCCAGACCTGGCCACAGTACTCCAGGTGGGGTCTCACCAGAGCGGAGCAGAGGGGAAGAATTGACCTGCTGGCCACCCTGCCTTGGATGCAGCCCAGGATATGGTTGGCCTTCTGGGCTGCAAGTGCACATTGCCAGCTGATATCCAGTTTTTTATCCACCAGTATCCCCAAGTCCTTCTCTGCAAGGCTGCTCTCAATTCATTCATCCCCCAGCCTGTATTGATACTGAGGGTTACCCCGACCCAGGTGCAGCATCTTGCTCTTGGCCCTGTTGAACCTCATGAGTTTCACATGGGCCTAGTTTAAGTCCCGCTGGAGCCAAGGTGAATGCTTTCCTACAGTGAGACCCCACAATTGATTCAGATTACTGTGGTATGTGAGGGGCTGGGTATAGAAGAACAAGTATAGGATCTCAAGCGTTGACACAAAACCAGGAGTGTTACGAAAGGGCCGGGTGAAGTTCAAGTGATCTGGATGTCTGGAGCGAGGATCTGAAAAAATGAGATGCAATTCAGAGAGAAGAACATTCAAGTTTATACTCTGCCTAAGCAAGAATGATCTGCAGTAGAAATGCAATAAGGAACAAACAGTTTGGGAGAAATGCATCTGGGGGCTACAGTGTGCTGTGACCAGGCTGAAGATGACACTCACTGGAAAAGGCAGACATCATGCTGTACATAAAAGCTTGAAGGCATGCATGGGAGGGCTGTGTCTAGTCCTAAATATCCCCCTTCCAGAAAGGGCATGAATCAGGCACACATAATCCAAAGGAAAACTGGGACATTTGGAGGTATAGAAAACATCTCCCAAGAAGTCCTGTTGTCCTCTGGACAGATTTCAGCTCTGTAAATGACTGATGCAAAGAAAAAGGAATAACCTGTTCTCTGTGCCCATGGTGGATATGAAAGAGGCCACAGGCTTAATCTGGGAGCCCATGGAAGACTGAGGAGAGGCTCCACATTTTTAAGGAGACCAGAGCTGTAGAACAGAGACCCTCTTTGAGGTCTTTAAGAGCAGTTTAGATAAATTCCTTTTAGGTACCATGCAAGTACCAGTGCTCCTGCTATGGAATGAGGTGAGGGGGCAGAGGACCTCCCTGGAGCATGCGATGCTTACATCTGAAGGAGAGAACAAGCACAAACTTTTGGGGACAGCTTTACTAAGACTTTGAAAACTAACTCACCCATCTGTCTGCAAAAGAACTGAGTCAAACAGTCTTTCCACGGGCGGTGCAGAACCACTGGGATTTTCTAGCTAAACCAAAACCACTGGTACTCACTGGGTGAGGATAGCACAAACATGATATCAACACTTCTCTATCTGGCCTCTTTAGAAGCCCTTGTGCTGTAATTAGAACTCTTTCACCCTGTCCTATTCACGCTATTTCTGCTAATGCTCACAGTCTCAAGCTACAGCTGCCCAGCTTCTGCAGCAAGAGGAAGCAGAGCGGAGAGTGAGGTTGCACCGCCTTTTCCAATCCAAGTGACAACAGCTGAGGGATCGGGAAGGACTTTGTAGCCTTTTGAACTAGACAAACCACCATTTTACTACAGGGTTTCAGACAGAGAAGTATGTCCCTATCTGGAGTCCCCTGCTCGTGTTTTGGTTTGAATGCAGGACTTGGGCAAGGGGAATGAGTGGGCTTTGTGATGGAGACTCTCGATCTCTTCACAAAATAACATTTGCAACATGAGACTCAAACTGTTATCCCTTCAGCCCTCCTCAAAGAGCACCAACAGCTTAGATGGCCCCGACACCCTTAGCTCTGAGCAAGTACTTCCAAGGCCCTGGAGACGTCTCCCTACAAGGTGTATCACCAAGCTTGGACCTGCATCCCTGGCCCAAAGGGCAACACTTACCAGTATCTAACTACTGGCACACACTGAAAACACATTCAAAGATAATTAATATTGCTCCATGGTTTCTCTGTGTTTTAGTCCTTTTCATTATGTTGATGAAGACACTCAAGCCTTGTCGCAATGTAGTGGTATCCAAACCACATGGTGCTGCCACTGCCTTTGTGCTGCTTCCTTTGGTGAGATTTCTTCCTGTTATGGTTTCTGATAGCTTGCAAATTAGCTACTTTAACAGTTAGTGTTTACAGGCATTACCACTGAAGGAAACAGAAGAGTTAATTAGAGAACAAGGAAAAGAAAGTGGCTAAATATAACTCCACCATCAGACATCTTCACATGAAAGACTAGGAGAACAGAGTGGACATGAAACAACGCAAGTGCTTTTCATTCTTCCTACTGAATGGAAACTGGTCAGAGTTACAGGCTCCTTCTCTTCCTCAGACACATCTTTTATCTTGCTGCTAGGGGATATTTGTGGATACTGCCCAGCTCCAGGTTAGCACACTCCTCTCACCATGGGCTGCTGAGGGGGGAAAAAGTGTGGGGGGAAGGAGACAGCTCCCAGGGAAAGCTGGCATCATTTCATGGGCTCAGTCTAGGACAGACTCAGCCATGCCCCCTCATACTTGGATCTGTGGCAAAGTTCCTTCAAAAGCTTCCATTTCGGCTCCTGCACAGCTGCTGTTGCTGCTGCACTCAGCAGGAAGCAGAGCAGGGAGAATCAGACTAAAGCTGGTAGGGGAAGGAAAGATGACAGCAAAATGCTGTCACTCCGGAGGAAGGCTTTGCAGGCTAGTGGCTTCTGGTAAAAGCATCACAGCTGGAGGGTATCCTATCTGTCACAACACACAATGCGTAATTTCATCAGACACCAGGAAAAAAGTGGTTCTAAACTCACATGAGAAAAGATAATTCTAGAGAAGACACTATAACCAAGATTTTCTAGTGTTCCTCAGATTACTCTTATTTTACTCTTTTAGATTTTTCAAGGATATCAGAAGCAAGTCTAATTTTCAGATAAGTTTCTAAGTTGTCAATTACTAATGCTTAACTACGCTATTCAAAAACATGCACAGAGCAGTCAAGAACCATACAAGGAAATGCAAGAAGCCTCTTGCACAGAAATCCAACAGACTGTGTACCTATATACAATGTGATTCTGGAGTAATTCATATGATACCACAGGACTCCAGATGTTTCTGAAAAATTTTCCTGAATAAATTCTGGTGAAAAGCCCCAAGTTTTAAAATGCTTACTCAGTTCTGAAATATTTCAGCTCCAGAGCAGCCAAGCAGAGCTTGCTGCTTTTCAGCTCCAGACCAGCAAGCATGTTTAAGTCTGCCCTTCAGCTCTCAGCTAGCATCTGCAAGGATCACAAGAAGCACTTCTGAAAATCTCTTCTCAAATGGTGCAAGAGGAGAGTCGGCTTCCAGCATTTAGGCCACATTTATGATTGCTGTGAGGGGAGAAAACTGAAGAAGCAAGTAGGAAACCCAGAGACTTGCTGGGACACTTTCTTGGTTTAAGCCTAGAGGGAAACTGGTGAGGATGCTTGAGATGAGACAGGATCCTCTCAAGCATCTCTCTCTTTTACCTTTGGACTTGCAGGGAAGAAAAAGAAACCCTAATGTCTGTGGTCATGGAAGAGTCTCAGCGATGAATGGAGATGATTCTGCAGAAAGCCTGGCCCAGTGACTCTGAGAGAGGTGACCCGGGAGGAACAGACCTAGTCTTCACACCAGTCATTGCATTAGTGGTAGTGATCTGGTCTCCTATGGAGAAGAGATACAGGGCTGCTCTTCTTGCAGTTTGCTTTGGGTGACACCACTGTATCTCAGGGACCCTACATGCTCAGTCCAGACTTAGAAGCAGGTATAAAGCAAGGCTTGCTTCTCTCTGCTATTTAGAGGAGTAAAGCCTACAGCAGCATGGAGGAAGCAGAGCCTGCACTCCTGCTGCTTATCCTGAACATATTACTGCAGAAAACTTTTCTTCTTGGTTTTGTTGCATGCTCACTTCTACCTAGAAGAGTAATCACAGCAGCCTGGACACACGGCCCAAGGTAAGTGTGTGACCTGGCAAAATGCATGCTGCATAATGGTTTGGGAGAAGCAGGAGGAACCGACCCAGTACAAACACCTCTTAAAGAAACAAAACACTGATGTATATCAAAGAGAACCTCACCACATCAGCACAAGTACTGACAACCAGCAAACATTAGGTTCACAGAAGCTGGCACTCTGATCTGCCTGCACATGTAATAGAGAACATGGAATTTCCCACCACTTGGTGAAATCCCTGCTGGGAAACACCATGGTATGGGACCACCTATGCCTCACACAAGTTCATCATGGTAGCTCTATCAGCTGCATCAGAGGAGAGTGGTTACCTTCAGTGGAGCACCATTGGCAGATCTGGCTTTACAATGCTAAAATGCTCACAACTGGAAAATACAAAATGGAAAAATGTTTGGGAGGGAAAGCAGAGGAAAGTTGGCACAAGGAAAGGAAGAGGAGGGTAGAGGACATGTCATCTGTGGTGTTTATGTATGACAACACCATCCTACATGGCTGCTGGTTAAGGGAGACCAAGAGGAAGTGAACATTAACTCTGAGATGATAGTGCAGAGATGGAAAGTGAAGGAGGCTACTGGGAGAGATGATGAGTGCAGGAGTAGAGGGGTGAGCTCAGCAGTGCAGCCCTGTTTTGTGAGCTGGCCAACCTGACACTCACACCTGGCACCAGTAAAAAGAAAAGATGTGGAAAGAGAAAACGCAGGGGACAGATGAACTGCATGAAGCTGGGAGACCCGCAACAGCTCGTTCCTAGTTACAAATAAATGCAGTTTGTCAAAGGCCAGCATAATGCTCTCCCTTTTCCACCACCCACATATGCTGCACCTTGCAAATTTTGTGATATATTCAACTGCCAGCAGGTGAAAGGCAGGCCAGGCAGGGCATGCCCACCTTGCTCACATTGCAGCAGTGAGACATTTTACTTGATGCAAAAAGGCATCACGCACCGCCATCCCCTTTCCCCGCATTCTTGGGAGCTTACCACTAACACAAGATGACTTTGCCATCTTGTAGTCAACACTGCAAGTCAGCCTGAACTGACAGCCAGCTTCTGCCTTAGCCCTTCTGACACCTAACAACACAGCAAGGAGGTGAGCTCAGCGTGGCTGGGGAGCCAGATAAAACCCTGGGCCAGCCCAGCTGCTGTTGGGAGGTGCCTCCAGCCCTTAACCTGCTCTGGCTCCATGAAAAGATGTAGGAGCAGTGCTGATACTGTGCGTCAGAACAAATGCTCTGTGACCTCAGATCAAAAGCTCTGAACGGGAATAAGGAATCACAACTTCTGGAAAGCTAAAACCAGAAGCATCTGTTGGGCAATGGAACGTTTCAAGCACAAAACATTTCTCTGTGTCAGTAGGCCCCCTGGAGTTATTAGAACGTGCTGTGGATGTCAGGTTGGGATTGGACTTGGCCCCTCTTCACGCTTCTCCCATTCCCACAGCTCTCCTCAGAGGATAGCACACTGCCCATGACCTCATGGCCTGGAGCTGCCTTCAGCCTTCTTCCAAGAGCTGCTGGCTTTGCTGGATTAAGGCTCCAATCACCGGTCACAGCATCAACTACACAGAGGACAACTTTCTGTCTAAGCTCCCATTTATTATGCAGCCATTGCTTCATCCCCTCCCGAAATCAGTCACTCTTCAGATCATACCACTCACTAACCTGGCAGCTAGTGGTGAAATGAAATACAGTGGATAGAAACTGAAGGCAAACAATGTGCAAAACACAAGTCTTTAACACTGAGAGTGCTTTTCCGAGGGAAAAGCATAGGTAGGTATGTCACAAATTTGGCACAGCCTGTAGTCCTCAGCTCAAGCACAGGCATCTCTCCAACAGCTGTGCTCTGGGGAGGCTCATGTGCCTGGGCTCCCTCCAAGGCCCCAGAGGAATCTCCCCCTCCTCTGCAGGCAGCTGCACTGCACGGGCGTCGTGGTCCCTCCTGCAGCGCTCAGCCCTGCCGTCAATCTCAGAAGCGCCACTGCTTTGCTGACAGCATAAGGCAAAATCAGAGGAATCTCCCAAACGCCTGGGAGAAGGCTGTGCCCCAGGGAGACTGCAAGCAGCATTTAAGGAGAGAGAGTTTGCTAGGTTGAGAATTAGTCTGTTGTACTCAGGCAAAGAACTGCGTTTTGGAAAAAACCTGCAGCAGGAAACACTAAGGGCTTTTCTGGTAACTACTGCTGTCCTCCCAACACCAGCTGGGGCCTTTGGCCAACACTGGTGCAAAAAGTGCTCCTTGTCAGATTATCACCCCCACCTCCCTGCTCTGCACCCTTGTTGTGGAGCCTGGCTTGTGCTAGCTTGGGTGGACCACCCAGTGGCTGTTTGTCGCATGGCGGGGTCTGAAGCACATGGCTGCAGAGGCAAGCTTTCCACTGAGCCTCCGTGGGTTCTGGTGTGTACCCTTAGTGCAGCCTAATCAAAGCAAGGTATTTTCAGTCAGGCGTGGAGTCACGCACTTCTAGCAATGTTTAGGCCTTAGAGCAAATGAAGCCTGAATCAGAGAGATGCATTAGGTGTTTGTGGCAGCTACCCAACATTAGAGATTTCACTGCAGCTCGCTCACATTTTAGAAGAGTACTTTTGGCGTGCAGTGGTTGCAGGTACCAGAAGGCAACACACACCAAGCCATGCAGGCGTTTCAGCCTGCTTCAGCGAGAGCAGCACCGGCAGCAGCACTGGCAGCTGCCTGCACTGGCTGCCAGGACAGGGTGCCAGCGTGGTCTGATCGCTTCCTTTGTGCCTGATGCCAGGGATTCATTCTGGAGGACTCACCACCATGGTCCCTGCTCCGGCTCCATGCCAACTGCAGAGCCCATGGCCCTGAGATGTGGGACTGACCAGTGCCCATGGGCTGCCCCAACAAGGCATTTCTTGTCACGGTTGCCTACTGCCTTTTTCCCAATGGCAGCCAATTTTTTCCAGTTTTGCCCATTGATTTTTTTGCCCCCCCCGACATTCAGTTTGAGGGAAACAAAGACAGCAGTAATGCCTGGACACACAGTGCAACAGATAGATCTGGAATTCAAGTGAATCAATCTTTATTTTTCTCTACTCCTGCAGACTGGGTTTGAAACCCTCCTAGGGCTTTTCTATGCTTCTTAAGACTCTCATATCCCTGGAAAGCTGTGGCAACTAGAAACACGCCAATCCTCCCACAAACACACATAAAGAAAGGCTGTACTGCAAAGTAAAGATGGGGCAACCTTTGTTGTCACTGAAAACAAGCTCGTCAGGACTTGGAAAACTTTCCCCAGGGTTAAAGCAAACTTCATACTTATATTGGGTGGTGCTATATTTGATGACAAAAAATGCACAGGCTTCTGTGACTGCTGAGACTTTGAAAAGCAGCTCCCCAGGGACAGGCTGCAAAGCACAGTCCGGTGTCTGAGTGAGAGGGGCTGGGACAAACATGCTAACGAAAGTCGTCACATAGCGTCAAGCAGGGTAAAGGAAAGCTCCTGCCTGAATATGTGGGTGGTAAATCTGCAAATCCCAATCTGTGCTTGAGCCGTGAAATTACCAAAGTCCCCAGGGCTAGGCTTAGGCAGAGGAAATGCAGTTAGGACTGCACAGCACTTGAGCATGTGAAATTCCCATTCTGCTTTGTCTTAACAGATATTTCATATTTAAAAACTGGCAAAGAGTCAAATGCCTCCAACAGTGCACTCCCACACAATGGAAATTCAAAGGCTAGAGATTATAAACTTTTTGTATTTCGAGCTGCGGCATTGCTAGTGTGAAGCCTGTCAAACACTTGCCTTTTAAAGAAACCAGGGAAGGGAAGCTAGGGAGAAAAGGCAGGCAAGAATCACATCCTGCTCCTTCATACGAAGCATGGTTGCTTCTACACTGGATTTGTTTCCATACCTTCCTAACAGGCTGTTAGGAGAGAGAAAGGAAAGAAAAGGAAGGACAAGACCAGTATACAGTGAGCGCCTTGTCAATAAACACATTCATTGCAAAATCATATTCCGAGAGCTGAGGCTACTTTTGAGAAGTGCTGAGAAATGAGGAAGAAAATGAGCCCAAATGTGGTGGTGATTGCATTCTCTGCACTCCTGGGCTTAGTCTGAGTCTGTGTTTTAACTGGGGGTAACATGGTTAAACACTGGCTGAACAAAAACTGCTGGGGTCTATAGGGAAAATACAGTTGAGATGCAGCCATAAATATTCTTGCAAACATTTTTAAGCCTTAACTTAAACATTACTTTCACTGCTCCCAAGCCTGGCTGAGGCTGGTGGGAACTGCAGAACAAAATGCTGCCGCTTGCTGACTCCTGCCAGGGCTCCTCCAGCCCTGCACAGGGCTTGCGGCATCACTGGGATCCTGGCACAGCACTGCAGCGCTGGGGCGCTCTCCCCTCCATGCACCAGGCAGTATATTTACAGATAACGTGATGGAAAGGCAGATTTACAGTCGTTCAGTGAGTCATGCAAGCCACCGTATCCATGCTTAACATAATATAAATATGATATAATTAACATGAAATAAACATAGTACTAGCTGGACTCTGCCTCCACCAAGTGAAATGCCTCTTTGAAGTCTGGAAGTTTTCAACTCCAGTCCCTTTCTGACCCTGTACAATCCCTCCCCTGTACGATCCTTCCCATTTTAACCCTGTATTCATCTAAGTAACTGGCAAATTTTGGGTACCAGGACTGACATTTTCTGCCCCTGAGCTCTATTTGTGGTAGTAATGATAATTTTTTGTTTGAACAAAAAAAGTGGTTGTTTTGCAGGTTAAAAAAAATTGCCGAAATTACTGTTGGTAGATCATCTTATCTTCTTGCGGTATTTTCTTGTTTGGGTTTGGCTCTTTTTAAATATACTTCTTTTTAGACCCTTGTCCTGGTTTCGGCTGGCATAGAGTTAATTTTCTTCTTAGTAGCTGGTACAGTGTGTTTTGGATTTGGTGTGAGAATAATGTTGATAACACACGGATGTTTTAGTTGTTGCTAAGTAGTGCTTAACCTAAGTTAAGGATTTTTCAGTTTCCCATGCTCTGCCAGCAAGCAGGTGCACAAGAACCTGGGAGGGAGCATGGCCACGACAGCTGACCCAAACAAGCCAAAGGGATATTCCATACCATAGGACATGATGCTCAGTATATAACAGGAGGCACTGATCATGGCTTGGGCATCGGTCAGTGGGTGGTGAGCAATTGCATTGTGCATCACTTGTCTTTTCTTGGGTTTTTGTTTGTCTGTTTGTTTGTTGGGTTTTTTTTTAATATTCCTTTTCATTACTACTACTACTACTACTATTATTATTATTACTATATTTTATTGTTAGCATTACATTTTATTTTACTTTACTTATTAAATTGTTCTTATCTCAACCCATGAGTTTTACTTTTTTTTTTTTGATTCTCCTCCCCATCCCACTGGGAGGGGGAAGGAGTGAGTGAGTGGCTGCGTGTTGCTCAGTTGCTGGCAGAGGTTAAACCACAACAACCCATTGCTGCCTCTGCGCTATATGGGATGTTACAGGAAGTCTCATTTGCGTGCTTTAAAATGAAGATTGCTTAGGTCTTTTTTTGTGGTCAGAGCCGGGAGTATAACAAGTGGCAAGCTTAGAATCTGGGGCTGTGGGCTTGGAACTGCAGGCCAATGCTGTTCTGGGGTCAAAACGGGGCTTCTAAACCAGCCTGCAGGAGTGCGCAGGGAGAAGCAGGGTCTCTGTCCATAAACAATGCCTGTTTGCAGCTGGTGGTATATATCTGCCATACTGGCATTGCTGTATTTCAGGGTGACTGCAGGGTTTGGTCCAGCTCAGAAGAACAGCTGGATCATTAGGGGCTCTTACACACATGGCTTAAATGAAGCAATTATTTAAGGGAGAGAGGAAAGGAGCTCATGCAGGGACAGCCATTTCCTCTTCCCTGGTGTCACTCCAGGGCAGGGTGCAGAGGAAGGCATGTGTCATAGAGGCTAATAGGTCTCTCCACACAGGCCAAGACCTTAATCGCTTTTTTTTAGGAAGCAGTTTGTGGAAAGTACCCTGTCTCCTTGACATTAGTCATGTGGAGTCACTACTAAGGCAGGCAGAAAACCTATAGGGGCTCTGGGAGGGGGGCACAGGAAAGTTGCTCTGAGGCTCTCTGGGGCTTTCCTGCCTCTTGCCCTGAACCTGCCCCAAAGCGTGCCCCGAGGGGCACGCACACAACACTGCCAGAGGCCAGCCCCGAGCAGGCAGCTTGCTGCTGCCTCCATCACTGCCCTTGCATGTTTGGCTTTACTCTGAGTAACTCCCTCCTACCTTTCCTCTGAGAAGCTCCAGGTTGGACTGCAAAAAGCCAGGAGAGTGGTGGGTGGCTTTGAGCTGGCAATGGTGTGTGTCGTGGTTTAACCCCAGCCAGCAACTAAGCACCACGCAGCCGCTCACTCACTCCCCCCCATCCAGTGGGATGGGGGAGAAAATCGGGAAAAGAAGTAAAACTCCTGGGTTGAGATAAGAACGGTTTAATAGAACAGAAAAGAAGAAATTAATAATGATAATGATAACACTAATAAAATGACAACAGTAGTAATAAAAGGATTGGAATGTACAAATGATGCGCAGGGCAATTGCTCACCACCCGCCAACCGACACCCAGCCAGTCCCCGAGCGGTGATTCCCTGCCCCCCCCTTCCCAGTTCCTAAACTAGATGGGACATCACATGGTATGGAATACCCTGTTGGCCAGTTTGGGTCAGGTGCCCTGGCTGTGTCCTGTGCCAACTTCTTGTGCCCCTCCAGCCTTCTCGCTGGCTGGGCATGAGAAGCTGAAAAATCCTTGACTTTAGTCTAAACACTACTGAGCAACAACTGAAAACTTCAGTGTTATCAACATTCTTCTCATACTGAACTCAAAACATAGCACTGTACCAGCTACTAGGAAGACAGTTAAGTCTATCCCGGCTGAAACCAGGACAGCGTGTCCTCCTGTACCAGCAGCAGCATGGCTAGGAGCTCCCCAGCAGCTCAGCTCAGCAGTTTTCTGGAGGCAGCACAAGCAGGTTTCCCTCTATCTCACCCTGAATTAAATGCGTGCTGAAGACCCACTATACCACTAAGTGAGAATTCAAAAGATGAAGCAGAGTATTAAAACAACAGTTCAGGTTTTTTAGTTTTGTTCTTGTGCCCCTTCCAAATTTCTGCTTCCATCCCACCCCTCTGCAACACACAGATATTTAACTTTGGTTCTGTGCAGCTGGAAGAGTTGAGGCTTCTTCCACAGGTTGGGAAGAGGAGAGGGAAGAGCAGAAGTGAGACTAAAGTTATAAAGGACATTTTCCATGCATCCCATCCCCAGCAAGGGAGTGCAGCAGAGCTGGCAGAGATCTCTAAGTGACATCCCTATGTGTCAGAGTTTCTTTTTTAAATAAACACCAACAAAGAACACTTTTTCATATTGAAAGAAAATTGAAAAGAATGTGCAGAATGTAAAAATAAAAACTACTTTAATGGTTGACAATTAAAGTTATATTTCTCCTAGGTGTTGTTTAGTTTTCCTTGTTTTTTTACTTCTCATGCCTATCTGCTTTTTCTTACCTTTTTGGTTTTTTTGCCTCCCACACACAGCTCCTAAATCACAATTTTGTTCCCACAGTAAGGAATTCAAAAGGCAGGTAAAAAAATAAAAAGGGCAAAACTAAAAATTATTTTGGGAAGACTTTGAAAAGCCTTTGAGAGTCTGCAAATTGAAAGCTATTTACAAAATTGCAACTCTTCTCCTACTCTCCCTCCTTCTCCTCATATGGCATCAGTGTGGAAGTCAAGGCTGGCGGTTGCATGCAACTGTTTCCATTTGCCGCTAAGGCTATACTTGTGGCTCCACATCAGTGCTTGCTCGCAGCCACATTTTTAAGTGTGTGTAGTTTCACTTTTACTGCATGAATCATGTCCTCAGAGAACTGCAAAAAAAATGCCCTTCCATCGCCAGTGCTCAGATCTGTGCTGTCAAAATGAGAAGCAGATTTAATCTGGTGCCAACTTAGCCATAAAAAACACTGGCACCTCCATAGACAGAAGCTGATCACATGCAGCCATGGGGAGGTTCCTGTGCTTGGGCACCTCGTCCCTTCACTTTGTGTTTGCTGGAGAGTTTGTAAACTTAACTCCTTGCATGAAAGTCCAAGGTGCTTCTCAGAGCCCTTGCAGCCTGTTGCCGGAGTTTCATTTTGGTCGTCCTGGGCCAGGAGCCAAATGAAAGTTCTCTGCCTCAGTTTCATGAGGAAATGTTAGCTCATTGCCTCTTAGCCCCAGCTGGTGATGAAACACACCATGGCTCCTCCTCTTGGCTTTATTAGCATGGGGAAATCTCCAGCATATAATCGTGTCCATGCTCCGCTGTGGCAATACGGACCTCAGGAATTCTGACAGTACCTTTCTCAACCGTGGTGCTGTTGGCATCCTCACCCCTAGCTGTCTCGAGGATAACCATCATGGAGGCACCAAAGTTGCTGGAGAATGGAAATATTCCACAGGAAAAGAAAGTCACGTCTTGTCAAGTGGCTTTTTATACTTTAATATTTGTTTTGATTATTATTTCAGCCATGGTTTCTGTAGTTTTCTGTTTGCTCCATCATAAGCAGGTAAGGACAAAGCAAAATTCCTAACTCTGGAGTATACAACACGCATATTATTCCTAATGATTAACATTGCTGTGTTGATGCTATCAACTAACTGCAACCTAGTCATTCTTTCTCTTTTGGAGACAGCTAATGCTTTTACTTTCCAAGATTTCAGCTGATAATATTTCCATCAATTCCTTGTGTAAATGTCTTCAGCATTTTGCTTTCATTTCTGTAAGTTTAAAAAAAAAACCAACCAGTTTTTATTTCTCTTTTGTTTCCTCTCCTGCACCAATGATATACGCTGTCCTAATGTAATATCAACTGATGATGTTCTGTACAGACAGGAGAGGCTGAGGAGTCCTGGTATTTCACCAGGCACGAAGTCTTTTCAGTCTTGGTTTTACCAAGTGCTAATACAATCTAGCCCAAATAGCGGTTACGGAGTCAAGTTGTCTTCTGCGTTTCATTAGCAGATTTAAATGGACTTTTTCTGTTTATATCTGTATGTGTAGTATTGAGCAGAAATACAGGAGTGAGACATGTGACTAATTTGCTGAAGGCCAGATTTTTATTTTCTGGCTTCCAAACTGTGAATCAGTCTCCTGGAGGATCCAAGTGCTATTTTGGTATGCCGGTTTATATATCCCGATGTGACGTAGGTCCCTCTGGTTCCAGTTCTGAGGAGGAAGGGGACAAGGAAAAAGTCCCCTTCTGTTAAGAGGCAGGATGGCTTGTACTCATGGTCTGCTAGCTTCTTGTGTCATAATGACGCCAGGAAGCCCTCTGAGGACTGATCCTACAAGGCACTGATTGTTTTTGTAAAATATGAAAACTGCTAAATTGCCATAAGAAAGGAGCCTGCTCTGCACCTTACAACACTACCATTTAGCAGGCAATATAAAAAAAATAATTAATTGCTTTGGTACTTTTAGTCCTGCTCCCACAGCCTTTTTCATCTATTTGGGAGCTGTGAAGCAGCAGCTCTGGTGACCTGCAGTCACAGCTGCATCTTTCTGATGGCAATGAGCACACGGATGCAGGCAGCATTTTACACATATTCCATTCCTCACCTTCTTTTTTTCATATTGCAGAAAGTTACTTTAGTAAGTGAAAGATAAAAGAACTGCCTTTAGTCCTGTTGATTCATATTAATTGGGGAAAGCAGGACCCGGTAATGAAAGCCTTTCACCGCAAGGGAGCTGACGACCTCCCCAGCACTCAGGACAGCAACTTCCTAAGAAACAGATAAGGTTGTGCTTCAATAAAGATTTTAGGCATTTCAGAGCTTGCATCCATTAAGATGTGAGACAGAATTGGGTCTGCAAGTTGATCCCAAGTCTGCTTTTTATGGGCTCTGGCCAGAGAGAGAACAGCTGCTGTGTAGGAAGAGCATGACCTCCATAAGCAAACACTGAGCCATGAGTCACAGGAACAGACTGAAATCTCTTGCCACTGAGAGTTTACCACCTGGGCACCCACAGAAATGCCCTTCCCTTGGCTGGAAGGGCACTGGAAAGCTGGTCTGACTAGTGGATGAGAAAGCACCGTGCCTGTCACCCCAAGCTAAGCATGGTGTAGCAGTTAAAGAAAAGTAGGCTTAGAAGTTAGAAGCTGTCCTCCCCGTTTTGCTTATCAAGTGTGACCTGGAGGGCATCACTTCAGGTCTCCATGTTTCCTTCTTCCTCCTTGCACAGGGGCTACAAAGCCTGAGAGCGACTCCAAGGAAGAGGTGACCACTGTCAGCATGCCTTTGCTGCTCCCAGAGCACAAAGTGCCACAGAAAAGCAGCATGTGCGAGTGTTGCATTGCATGGCTACTACATGGCTCTGCCATGCACCGAATCAGTGCTAAATGATTTCAAACTATGATGCACAGGAGGAAAGGCTGATGGTTTTAAGGAGGGTGAATTCGCACAACATTGCAGTTCCCTATGTATATGCACTGGCTTTAAGTTGTCCACAGAGACGTCACTTCTGACAGTCTGCAATAGCTGAGTCCAGGGATGATATGGAAGTCCTGTCACCCAAGAGGACCGTAGATCTCCTCTAGGCACTGCTGATGGTTGTCTTTTTTATTTTGTGAAAATACCACCAAAATAGATATGAAAAATACAGATCTATTTTAAACATTTCAAACTTTGTTGGAGAACAATTCACAACAAATCATTCTTTGTGTTTGTAATGATGGATAAAAAGGTTATTTCCATTCCTGGGAGAATGCTTTTGTGCTCTTGTAATGATAATGCTACTCTGTTGAGCTCACTGATAGATGGAAAAATTGCAGCAGAAAACACTGACTAAGCACTGCTTCTTTCCACAGGCACCAGGGTTGTGCTGGGCACATGGAATTTGTAAGTATGGAGATGATAGACCCGCTTTCTGGTTTTGTCAGACTTGTACTGTGACAAAGATGACTGTGTCACAGCCCTCATGCCTGGTTACAACTGCTCCAAGGACAGGCGTGAGTTCTGACTGCAGAAATATAGAGCCCATAGGGCACTGTGGCTACGACAAATGGAGCTCCTCAGCTCCTCATCCAGGGCTGTCAGCCAGCAACTGTCTGTCTCTGCCTGAATCAGCCACCTGCACCTCACTGAAAATGGCCAGTAAAATCAGTGTCATAAGGGTCAGATTTATTGCTGTCAAGTGTTAGTCATCAGTTGCCTAAGGTCAACCTAGGGCAGTCCTAAAGTATTGCCCCATATACCAGCTTAGACCCTCAGAGAGATTTAATTAAATCAGTGAAAAACTGCATGCATAAAACTTCAGCTAATGAATGCTGACTCTTGCAAGACTCTAACCAGCCAGAAGCTCCCCCAGGCAGACGCAGTGGCTGAAGGTACTGACCAGCACTGTGGTGTGAGCTGGGTGTCCCCATTATATGGTATTTGATCCATTCTGCATGGAGACCCGCATTATGTACCATAGATACACATGCCCTCATGGCATGCACAGTCTAACATTGTCACGCGTTGCTGTCTCCTTACCTAGTTTGTCAGTGCGCACAGCAAGGGGTATGACAGCTGCCACCCATCGTTAGCTTTAATGATGACAGTATTTGTTCATCCAGCACAGAGAGAGGGGGGAAATCTGGGAAGATCCTGCAGGCTCAACTCTCGTGAAGGGCTATAGCCACAGCAGCCAGTGAGCAGAATATTACTGTAACCGCCCTCATCATCCGCAGTTCCGGCTGAAGTTCTGCCCATGAATTTTTTCTTATTAGAGACCAGCTCGGACCCAATGCTCAGCCCTGATGGTTCCCCGTCTCCAGGGTGCTTTCAGCAGCTAACCTGTCCTGGCGGGGAGTCCTTCCAAGCTACCTATGGCCATAGAGGTCCTTCGCAGCCTCTCCTGGCAGATTGAGACCCCTTCCTAGCACTTCTGAGGAGTTAGTAAACTCAAAAAGATTAATAATTATAATTTAAAAAACCAAAACAAGTTAGGAAGGGAGTGAGGAGTGAGATGCACCCATGGGAAACCATAAAAAACAGGCTCATATACAGGACAAGGTTGCCCTTAAACATAATTAATCACCATACCCATTTTTTCTGTGTTTTCTTCAGTAAAAGAGTCTTCTACACCAAACACCAGAGGTACCATGAGCTGGGAGTGGAACTTAGAGCACTGCGACGGATTTGTGCAGGACCGTGACCAGTACCTCATAATCAAGCAGAGCGGCAACTACTTCATCTACGCTCAGGTCTACCGCAAACAAACTGTGAAAGAGTCTTTTACACTGATGCTGTGGAAAGAGCCAGAAATCCTCCTCAACAAGGTTGTGGGATCAAATATGGGAGACGACAAGGGCACAGTAAATTTTGGGAGACCCTTTTTCCTGCAGAAGGGAGATAAGCTGTACTGCCAGGGAATGAATAGTCTTAACTATACGCTGGTAGGGAATCAGACTTATTGGGGTCTGTATAAAATATAGCAGGATTCTGCTCCGAGTCATCTCCTCCCTTATTCTCTACAGGAAACCTTAGGGCATGGGTGAAGAGTCTGCAATTTCTCTTTGTATGAATTTCAACTTCCTAGAGTATGTGCCATAGTAGGCTGGTATCCTGCAGTGACAGATTAAGGTGTAAAACAAAGCGAATAGCAAACTTTGGTAATAATGGATGACACCTGATCATCACAAAGTAGGAGAGAAAGATGCTTCTGGGAGGAAAATTTCTTGATGCCTTATGGGGTTGACTCTGAGATCCTGGAAAACCAAGTCACTATATTCAGTCTCTTCTGAGCTGGGGAGGAGTTCTGCTCTGCAGCAGGATGCATTTCAGAGCTGGGTACGTCAGTACCTTGGGTCTCTTCTAACAAAAGGTGCTATGTAAAGCTAAGGTATTCTATATCCTTCCTGCACAACCTGCCCGTGAACCGATGTGTCTAGAGCAGAGGGACAAAATAGTTCAGAAGCAGTCTGTGATGGAAGGAAAGCTTCTCAGCCCCATCCACAGCCTTGCCACTAGCAAAAGAAACACCATGCAGGAGCTTACCCAGGGAAGCTTCACCTTCATGGGTAGTTCAGAGCACAAGGGCCTTTCCAGTCAAGCACAAGCAGCACTGCACCTCTGTGAATTCATGTCCGCTCCCTGCCATGGTCCAGACACGCACACCACAGTGAGCTTGTAGATCCAGCCAATGCAGCTGCTTCGCATACAGCTGCCATAAAGGATGCATCACTGCTGGCCGAATAGCACAGAAATGCAATGAAAGTTGTGTATGTAAGTAGAGATTGTGGAGAAGAGATAATGATAGAAAGATGCACATGAGGAGAGTGGGCATGGAGTAGAGAGCAGAGGATGGAGAGTTGGAGAACGGTTGCCAGCATTTTTTACTATGCTCTGTAGTGGATAGTGGGTGTTGCAAGCAGGGCAGGGCAGACACAGTCCTGACATGAAATGGGAAAGGGCTGAGCATCCCTCCCTATCACCTCCCCGCAACAGGCACAGCTTAGATATCCAGCACAAAGCACAAACTGTGCCAGTACTGCAGCAGGGAGGTGGAAAACATGAGCTAGCAGTGGAGCAGCACACCGTTCACCAGCTTGGGGAACCAGCAGGTACTGAAATGCTGTTTGCTTCAAGGCCATGGCTATCTGCTGTGCTTCCTGGGATGAGCATTGAACCACCTGCAGATCACAGGAAGGTCTCAAGACCTCAGCAAAGGCAGAGTGCTCTTGGCAAAGCAGGCTGCTGTGGCTGCAGGACAGCCCAGCTGCACCATGGCGTGGTTCCTCTCCCTTGCCTGGGCAAGCTCTCCCAAGGGCCCTGTGCTTTGCTTTCCTGCCACCCAGACCTTCATGGGTGAAAACTCCTCCACCATTCCTCAGAGCACGTCACAGCCTTGTGGATGGATTTTCATGGGAAAGCAAAGCAACTGAGAAGCTGTCTGGAAATAAATAGTGATTTGGTCTTGGTTGGGGCAGTTAGGGGTGCTATTTGCTCTTATAATTTTGTATTCTGTGTATTGTAACTCTAAAGAACTGGAGTCAACTTTTTGCAGAGACGTCAGCAGTTTTGTGTTTTGCTTCATACAAGCTGCTACCGATTAAAATGTTACTCTTGTTCTTACTTCGCTTTGTTGATTTCCCTTAGTTTAAAATAATAAAAAAAAACTTACAAACCGCAAGTGTATCTCACTTCTTTGATACAGACCGAGAAGATAACTGACACATTTCTCTACCCTTCATCTACTTTCACTAAACTGCCTCTTCTGCTTTGAGAGGTTGGCAGTATCGGCACGGAGTAAGATTAGTTTGAGCTGCACAGTGCTGAGGCAGTGCCGAACCCAGTCCTCTTCCCAGCACGCAGGGGAGCTGCATGTGGCCCAACCCCATGGGGATGGGGAGGAGGGGGGATGTGTGTACCCAGGGCACGCCACACACCAAAGCACATTAAGCCTTGGATGCAGGCAAGAAAAGCAACAGGCAGGAGAAGCAAGCAATAAAGCTTCGGCATTTGGCAGAAGCTGTTATGTCAAGACACACACCCCACCACCCTCCCCAGTTACTTTCTGAGACACAAAACAAGCCCCAAATGGCCCACTGGGGATGAAGGACTCCTTGTTCTACATGTCCGACTAGCAAAATCCCAGACCCTGCAACACCCTGGCCTCAAGATCCGGCTCCAAGACCCAGGCACCCAAAACAGGGATGAAAGCAGAAGACAGATGTGGAAATGCCACTGCACTGAAACTGCCTGGAGGCCTCCTTGCTCCATGGGATGTTTTCAACATGCCCATCAGAAGGTCGCTCAGAGCAGAGATGATGGATGACCACAACAGTGCTTCCCATGGATTCTTATGCAAGCTGTTGGTCCTCCCAGCCCTGCCCCACACTTCAGAAATAAATAGGAAAATCAGTCTGTTTCCCTCTTTGAGTCAGGCTGTGCCCATGACATGCCTATAAAGCCCTTCACACAATGGTACTCATATTCAATGGTGCCAGCATCATGAATGTCAAGAAATAATAGGAGTGCTCCAGCCCTTCCTCCCCAACCTGCCAGTAACCAAACTGTTCAGATTCCTTGAAAATTTAAATGTGTCTCCTTGCCTTGCCCCTGGCACCCAGGAATGTGTAGCAGACCTAAAAGACAAGGTTCCCTCGGGCTGGACATCCTGCCTTTCTGAAAACTGTTACACAGAATTATCAAATCAATGCAGTGTCAAAAAGTCATTTACATAAAAAACTTTCCTTTTTTTTGGCATTTTGAAATAATCACTTGCCACTTGGAGAGTGTTTTCACTGAGATCTGGGGTTATGAAAAAGTCATATATTTCTCTGTGCCATGATGCCTTTTAATTACATGTGCTTTATAATCTACGGGAAGTATGATTTAAAGGAGAGTGAATGCATCATGAGATAGCTAGTCATGTGCCTTCAACCAGGAAAAAAATGCCTTTTTTTTTTTTTTTTACGGGACTCGGGGAGTTTCTGCTTTCCCAGAAGCTTAGTACACTGCACAGCCCCCCACAGGATCAGAGATGCAAATGGCCCCTGAAGTACAGAGTTCTGTGTCTTCAGAAATCAGCCATAATGTGGCCCTATAAAAGGAATAATCAGATTAAAAAAAGCACAAAACCAAAGCTTGAATACAAGGAACCACAATGTATTCAGCAGTTTTTCTGTCCAACAAACAGCCACAAGCCACCTATCATCACCACACCTCAGTACACTATGCTCTCCATAGACAACAGAGGTTGCCTATTTTTTTGTTCTAGCACAATTTGAAAATTTAATTTGGACTTTCAGGCAAAACGTGCCACAAAGCACATCAAAACCAGCATGGCCTTTCCTCTAAGCAGGCACAGAGACACTTCAGATGATGTTGCACAAGCACACATTGTTTAGAAAACCACCATTACAGGGGCTTCTCAGGCTGCTTTGAAAGTCACTACTGGGCCTGGCCAGTCAGATGGAGTAGCCAGCAGACCTTGGGGCAAAGCAGTCCCGGTTTTGAACTGCCCAAAGACACAGTGGCTTCTGCCTAAGCTGACGATATGTTGAGAGCATCCCATGTCCAGAGCCATCACTGGCTGTCTGAGGACAGGTGATACCACATGCAGTAGTAGTGCCTGAAAACCTGCCCCAGCACAGCTCCCACACATTCTCTGCTTGTGCTGGTTAATAAATGTACTGTGCATTGAGAGTTTTTCTGTCCTCATTTCTGTCATGCAGAACCCTGTTCTGAAGATGAGGTACACATTATATAGTATATATGCATACATCTCAAAAACAAGGTAATCATTCTGATTGGTGAAATGAGTAGATGATGCTGTCCTCTCTTCACAAACAGGGAGACCAATCACGGAGGAAAGATAAATAACAACCTTTAATTTGGGTTGCTTGAAGCAAGCTACATAAAGACCTCATTTTTCAGAGTAGCTTCTATTGTATGAGCAGAACTATCATTAATTTTGGTTGTAATTTCCAGTGCTCAAGACTTCTGCAAATCAGTCCAATGAGGTAATGCAGCTTAGGACATTGGAGCTAAGGAAGCTGGCTTTGGTCCTGGCAGAAGGATGGTTACCTAAGCAGGGTGCTCCGAAAAGCCTTTCCTCTGGACACCATAACCTGTGCTTCCTGGGCAAGAAAGAACAGTCCTGATGGAAATTTTCTAGGGAAAAATTTCAGCCTGGCACAAAACCTCTGCACTGGCAATTTCAGCTCTAAAGATGAGTGCACGGGAAGCTCAAAACTGCTGAAAACAGTCTGCCAAGAGAACCAGTACAGAAGTATTTTTGTTATTCCTATCCCTGCAGAGTGACAACTGCTTTTACAGTTATATTTCTCATAAATCCTCTTAGTGAGACAGGGTCTTGTGGTGGTCTTACCCCTCTTGTTTCTCAGCTGGGTGGAGATTTAATGGTGCAACTCAAAAGGCCTTAGGCACCAGGCTTCTGGTGACAAGTCAGACACCCCAGCTGAGGTGCAGCACTCTGGTTTCCTGCTCTCTTCTTCCAAGTTAGGGAAGAGTTTGCATCATGCCCAGCCTCTTCACCTCCCAGGCACACCAAAGGCTGCCTCACCATGTGAGGTGGCACTAGCAGATGCTTTGGGAAGAATCACGCCCCCATCCATATCCAGGTTTCTGTGTGCTCTAGTACCTCCTGATTTCAGGGGTCCACTCTGCTGGGCATTTCACTTCCACATATAGCAAATGACAGCCTGTATCATCACAGATTTTAGCCTAATAAACCAAATATATCTTAGAGCTGAAGAAAGTATTATCAGCACTTTGGAGATAGGGAAGAAAGGCACAGCAAGATGATGTGATTTCCTTAGGGTTACCAGAAGTCTAGACACACAGAGTTGAGAATTTATCATGCGACTCAGGGGAAGGTATAAACCAAACATCCTCATGGCAGACAGTAGAAGCAGCGGTAAGAGCAGTGAGGAAATAAACCCAGAAAGCGCCACATTTGGATTCAATTATCAATTTATTTTTTTTCCTCTTTTGAAGAAAACAATATAATACATTCACAATATCCCAGAAGTGGACAAAAAAAAAGCTTCCAAATGCCAGAAATGTGACTGTGGTGCAGAGTACGGTGGCGTTAGCAAGCTGGCCAGCACAGTGCTCACCTACCGTTTCCTTTGGCCTTGTTGGACACCTGCCTGTGCTATGGATCCCTGGGCTTTGGCAAGCTGGAAAGCAGAAACCCATTTCTGCTTTATGTCTTTTGAAATAGGATTTTGTATTGAACAGCCCTGCAGCGTAAATTTGGCAAGTCCCACCTTTCATCTCATTTGAGATGAAAGAACACAACAGCATTTTTTTCCTTTGACATACAACATTAATCTGTGGGGAAAAAATTCTGATTTCATGCCATCCCTACACAGAAAGATCCCATAGCACCTCAGCTCCCAGTGCCTGCAGAGCAATCACTGGGTACTGCTAGCACAGGCTTTATGCACAAAGCAGAAAACACATTTGCTTTTAGACCTTTTGATAAACAGCACAAGGACTCAGCCACCAAATGGTGTTGGAGAAACTGCCTCATGGTATGGCCATGCTGCTGCAGAAGACATTTGCTGATGCTGCCCAGCACCCTGCGTGGCCCTCTGGCAAACCTCTGAAGAAGTAGGAAGGATTTGGAAGCAACAAGTCCTGTCTTTGCAAAGTAAACAATTCACAGAAGAGCCGCGGAAGGGAAGTCACAGGGGTATGACTCACTCCTGGTATAAAATCACAAAGTATTTTGTTACATGATAGCCTAAGAGGTGAGAGCTGGGTGCTGTTTCATCCTGCAATCCCAACCTCACTTCTTGCTATCACAGGCAACACCTTCCTCCAGCCCCATCCCTGTAGGTTCCCTGGCACTCATCTTTCCTCTGGAAGGCTTTGGGTCATCTCAAGCCCTTCAAACATTTCCAACCTGAAATAAGTTCTGACTGGTTGATAGCCTTTCCTCTACATACAAGGCTTTTGCTCCCAGTGCTCCTTTCCCTCCCTCATCTTAACTCTCCTACAATACTGACAGCTCACTGCCACCTCTCCTCAAACAGTGCCCCAAAACTTTCATCACAAGCCTTGCCAGTGGCTTTCTCACAGCACCAGATACCAGAAATGCAAGTTTCAGTTAAAGGGTTTGCTCTTTTCCTGAGAGGTTTTGGAGGAAAAGTGAAAAAATAAAAAGAAACCAAAGGTATCAAAAAGTTCCAAGGTAAAAGAAACTAAGCGTTTTGCTTCTGTTAATCTTCAGATTTTATAGCCGGTTTCAAAATATTTGAGGTCTCAGTCAAATTTTTTTAATATTTGAGACTAGCAATAATGGAAGATCAAGTAAACCGTATTAAAAAAATACTAACAATCTGAGCTGTATGGAAGCCATTACAGCACTGTCAACAAGCCACAGTTTACTTGTGTTACATGCCGTGGACCACATTATGAGATTTAACTTAGGAAAACCTATACAAACTTTTGAGATGCATGGAAGAAGTGTTGCATGACATGGTGGGGAGGAATACAACAGCAAGTTCCAATTTGGGGTGGGTTTGTGCTCATCTCAGCAGCCCATGAACTTACAGAGAAGACCTTGTTTCTTTTTCATGACTGGTATTTATCTCAAATGCTTTCAAATGTGAGTCAAAACTGTACAGCTGGAGCTGAATGTTGGGAAGAGCTTTCAAATTCCAGATCTAAAGCTGATCCCTAAACTTGCAGCTCAAAGCCAGGATGATTAACACCACTGGCTTTTGATGACCATCAGGTTCAAAGTTTTAAAATGTTTTCACATCAAGTTAATTGCATGTGAAGCCCTGCTCCTGAAGGGTCATTGTAAACTTTAAAGGCAAAATTTCTCTCCAATATCAATAGTATCCAATATATCTTCCCATAGGAAAGGGAGAGACCCTCCTAGACATTCCCTTCACATACACCCATGATAAGTGAAGTGAAGCAGCAACATGTACTCTCTCATATGAGGGAGACAAACCACCTGAGCAGCCTCTGAGCTGTAAGTCAAGAAAAGGCCTTTGAACGGATGAGGAAGCAAACCATATACTAGTGAACCCTGACAGGCCTCTGCAGCTCCTATTTATAAATTTAGGCAGCTTTCTTTGAGTACTGAAGGCTTTAATCTGAGAAAGTTAGAGTGGGTGCAGGCAGCTCTTCAAACTCTGCCTTTCTGCAGGTCTCTAGTGCAACTCATCTTTGTAGCTTTTCTTTCCTCCTTCATTATTCAGATCAGGGCCATAAGTGGAAATGCAGCTCACAGCACCTGATGAACTAGCCATTCATTTAAGTATTTGCCTAAACAGCAGAGTGGAAATTTAGGTATGTGTTTAGGTACTTTTCTGAAAAGGGACTATGGGAAAACTAGTGGGGATGGAAACCAGGGGTGAATCTGTAACAGTAAGTCTTTTTTGGCACTACTCTTTTCAAGAAAAAGCTGGAAAATCTCACAGTGCGCAGTGAGGAACTAGAGATGGCTGAATCCTTTCCCCTTTGGGCATGGGGGAAGCTTTGGACTGCGGCAACAGCAGCTTGGATCTCTTCTTTCTTTCAGTATTTGCTTTTCAGGAGAAGGGATAGTAACTCAGAACTTCCCGTTTATTGCCAGTATTTACAGCCATCACTGAACGGGTATAGCCACACAGCTTGATAAGCAGTGAGATGAACAAAGTTTACTTCTTCCATAAACCTTGATTTTGTGCTTGGATAATCTACTGTTGAAAATAGATACAGCTCTGAAAGAAGCCCTCCCAGGGCTTGGAGCTTACACTGTCCTGTGTGGTGGGGTTCAACCATTCCCTGATCCCTCTCTTGTACTAGTCAGCCCACCCACATCAAAACTGTAGTAATTTGAGATGATTTCCCTTCCCCGTTTAGCTGATACTAGCTTTACAAAACAGATGGAGGGGTTAGTGTGGGTACAGAAGATACACAGATGCATGCAGAGAAACAGCCTGATCTCAGACTTTTCCTAACCATAAAGAATTAACCCCAAGCAGCTTTTTCACGTAACTGGTGTTGAAATCTTTCCTGGCAGTTTGACACTTTTATAATCTTAATCTCAGCATACATATGCCTTTTGATCTGATGTTCCCCTTTACATTGGAAAGATGACAATTTATAGTAGCTTAGCCTTCCCATAGGCCATGAAGAAACACATCAAAAGATAGAACATTTGGTGGTCTAGAACAACATTTACCAAAATTTATTATTCAGCCACATGCTTTATGATGAACTGTTCTATTCTGTTTTGTGGTATGGGATTTTCTTTTGCTGTTCAGGCAAAACTGCATGGTATATTGAAGTGAATATAACCATCTTCATACTCCGTATGTCAGAATAACCTCTCAAGTCAACAGCGGACAAAATGTACAAAATCTTTACAACGTTTAGGAACCATGCACAGGATCACCTATCAGTGGGAACAGGAAGTTAGCTATTTATTGTTAAACATAATGCTCCATGAAGCCTCCATTACGGTCTGAAGACTGATTAACATTAACAGCAAAGTTCACATCAATTTCAGAATAAATTCCTTTTGTTGCTCCGTGTCTGCAACAAAAACCCTGCAAGCAATTGTCATCTCGCCCCTCTGGAGAAGCTCTGTTTGGCTTGGAAGACTTCAAATGACCTGCAGTCACTCTGCTCCAGTCCTGCTGCTCACAATCATATTTATATTCTCCCATACTTACATTCCGTTTGTATTCGTACATTAACATATGTCCTATCTACCTTAACAATGTCTCAATCCCATGACACAGAGCTTCTCTGTGCTATCTCCTTTTGTCCCAGAGCCACTGGAACAACTGCTTAGTTTACTGATAAACACAGCAGAGATGGATCCAGAGAAGTCAGCTTCACTCTCTTCTCACTGCAGATAATGGTCTAGACAAGAATCTAAGTTGGAAACCAGACTGGGACAAAGACCTGAAACCCCTCTGCAATGAGCTTTTCCTGCCACTGGAAAAAGAGCAGATCTTGTCTCTCACCCACCTGATGGACCTCAGTGCTGTACACAGGATACTGTGATATTGCCCAGCAGTGGTAGCAGGTACACAGGAGACCACAGTAAAAATGTTTGCATCCTCTCTGGAAGGACATGACCAGTGTTCAGGGATAAGATTCTTATCCCTCATTTGGAGTGTTCCACAAAGAATGTGCTTAGATGAAGCTGCTACATCAGACAACAGAGATACAAGCCATTAGATGAGCCTCAAAAGAAATTCAGTCCTGCTTATGCCCTCCCTTGGATGGAACCTCTACCTCCAAGATGGGCCAATACCTGCATAAGATCAGCAGAGACAACAAAACAATTTTGACAAAACAGCACTGAAAAAAGACCACCCTAGGGAGCATACCTACAGCAGAATTTGATCCAAATCAGTATGGATTTTGTTTATTATGGACACGAAAATGCTACCAGGTGCCACAGGCTTTCAAAACATTCAGGCTCCAACCATAGGGAGGACATCCAAACCCTGCTGGGCTGGAGCTAGCCAAGTACGGACCTCAACCCAACACACAGCTGGGCTACTGAGAAGGAAAGGGAGAATAACAAGGAATCAGAACAGGCTGGCTTATCCTTGCTTATCATCAGTATAAGTGAAACAATTTGTTTTAACTGTTGATGAAAATATATAAGGAAATATTTTGCCAGCTGTCAACATGTTTATATGCATGCTTTTTAAATATTGTTTTTGTTTATGTGCTGAAATTCAGATGGTTGCACAACAGCCTTGGCTTCGAAAACACAAGTCCAGTTATATACTAATATTATTTGTTGGGGAAATCCAATAAACAGTTGATCTTTAACTGTTTATAGTAACTCCTCTGTAAGTGGGGGAGACCGAGGACATAAGTCCAATATAGTAACATCTCCTGCTTAGTCATTTGACCTTTTAATATGTGGGGGCTGAGGACACCATCCTGCCCTTAGCAATGATCATCCTAAGCTTTCTGTTGACAGTTGATTTGGATAACTTCAATAGGAGCAGGGATTTAAGTATGCCTCTAGGGACAAAGGCTCGACTAATTGTTTAGTATTAACTATTAAATAATTAATTGTTATCATTAATTAGATCAGCAAAGAAATGCAATAAAAATATGATTCAGATTACTTTGTCGTTATTTTCTGGAATCCTATTGGAGTCATGCAGCCCTCCATGCATCCCAAAACACAGGACAATGGAGCTCTCCTGGCTCTGCCCCGATGAACTCGGACAGATGCTATTAACATGAGAACTGAGACCCAGGAGATGTTTTCAAAGAGTGCTCAGGAAAGTACTATTCCATTACTGGAATTCACCTACATACTTCATATTAGCTCTGCCTGGAACAGTTCCTGATGTGCCTGGAGGGAGCGTGCTTTGTGGGAAGTTATTTCCCTTGCAGAGCACACATGAAGCCACCTGGTTACTCTACCACTAGTTGTTTATTAATGCAGGGAAACAAAGCACAAAGTGGTTAAGTGATGAACATAAAGTCAGATGAGCCTGGGAGAGATGTGGGATTACAGTACCTCTGCCTTGATTCCTGAACCAGGACTTTAATGATATGAGGATGGCTTTCCCCTCTCTGTCCGCTTCCCCTCAAAGATCTGGATAACATGATTCTTTATCTCATTTGTTTGGAGGTGGAGAAAAATATGGGGACATGTAAATAACGTGGATGTCCAATTTTCAGGTATAGCCATGAATATACAGAAGCTGTGATCGCTGCAGCACCCTGCATCTAGCCTAGCCATAAATCCCTTTTGGATAATACTAAGCAACAAAGGCCACATCTTCCAGAGTGTGACTTTCCTGCCACCTGCTGTGGCACTCAAAACTAGCAGAGTGGGAATGTCAAGCTGCTTTGAGAAGACCCAAATCCCTTGTGATAAAGACATTTAGATGATTTGTCCCTTCAGAGCAGTGCTTGGGTCTCCTTTTCATCTCTGTGTTACCATTACATACCTTTGTGCACAGTCTGTTGGGGCTGCGTGTTTGGAATAAGTCATCAGATTTTCCCAGTTTTAACTCCTACTTAAGCATATATATGGGTCTGTTTCCACTTGGCTGAACTTTATGAGCAAAGCATATAAACAAGAGATTCTGTAAGTCTACCTCATAATTTTTCCTAGGAAAATAATTTAAAGTGGACAATCAATTCTTCTGAATGCCTGTGGCTGTTTCACATTGGCAACAAAAATGCCCACAAGTGAGGAAAAGGCACTGAACTAGAGATGTGCCTTCTTGGGGCTTTCCTGTTCACCTTTTGCCATGGCTTATGGTGGTGACTGTGTAGCTTTTCCAGAGCAGAGCTGATAGCAAAAGAGGGCCACTGCTGTCTTTTACTGCAGGCAGAATTAGCTGCTGTCTCTTCACTTGGCCAAAATTCACTTCTATTAAGATCCTGAAAATACTGACTGGATGAAGCCCACTGGAGAAACTGGCAGCCAGAAGGCAGGTTCTCCTCTGCCCCAGGACTGCCAGGGAGCAATGCAGCATTGTGCCGAATATTGTCCAGACTGGGCCACCCTAGGCACAAACCCAAGGAGAGCTTGGGGGACCTCCAGTTTGGAGACTGGCTCAGGCAGCCTCTCCCTCCCTGCACTGCAGGAGGCTGCAGAAAAAGAGTTTCAGGGGCCCACTTTGGGATTTTGACACCTTATTTCAATTTAATGAATGCCTCAGGACCCGAGTCCTGTTCTGCCTCCCTTCACCATTAACAGAGGGGCACAAAGAAAACATTTTAAAAGGCAGTATTTTCATGTCATCAGCTCAAGTATTCAAAGTTTAGAAAATATCAGAATGTAAACTGCTTTGCAAATGCTAATCATAGTTCTAGCTATTTGTGTGCATGTGCACCAAGACATGTCATGGCACAGTCTCACAGCACCAGGTCTCATTTTCTGCACAGCAGTTACATCCATTAGGGGTGGATCTGATCCTGTAAGAAAGGAAGATCTAGTCCATCTAAGTTCTGTTGTATTTGCTACAGAAATTGGGACATACATGGGGCACAGAACAGAAGACTGCAAGCTGATGGATGGTAACCTTACAGATAGATGACTTAGGGATGATTTGATCATTTTACTTTTGTCCCTTCTTCTGCCAACAGCATATTTGTGTGATGTTAAGCAAATAACAAAACTCAAACCTTTTGAAAGTGGCTGCTAATTGCACATTCCTCATTCTCTGACTTGAGATGCTGGACTCTGATTTTTAGAGCTACAAGGATCCATAGCTGCAGGTTAGATGAAAAGGTAATTCTGCACTCTAACAAATAAAAAAATTTTAAAAACTTAAGGAACATCATCAACCTGGCCCTGAAGAAGGCAAGGTCCTGGAGCATGCAAACATGAAGCAAGACCACTATCAGTGAATAAAAGCTTTCCCTGATTTCTGTACACAGGTAACGAAGCCAAAGCTGCAGAGGCAGCTCTAAAGCTGCATTTCCTGCTTTGTGAATGCTCGGCCAATAAATCTTCACAGTAATTTAACAACACAGGTGCAATCTCAAGTATTTAACAGAGATTTCTGCTTTGCTTTTGATGTATGGACAGTGGCCATTGCTAATCTTAATTTTCAGTTCTTTTGCAGCATAGCTAGTATTAGTATTAATTTGATATATTTTACAAAGACTTTTATCGTACACAAAGACCTGCTTACTCAGCATTTATAAACAAGAGAAGAATCAAGTCTCAGATTTATCTCCCATACTGAGCAGGAAAGATATTTTCTTTTCCAGAGGAAATGGACAGGTTACAATTCAATTACCATGCCCAAGAATTGCTCTCTATGCATATTTCTCTTTGACCACACATGTTACCTGCTGTGAGCTACCGTAAGTCCGCTAAAGAATGCTGTTTCAACAGCATCTAGTTCCTGTGTAGCCCATGTGCTGTCCAGTGCTTCCAGCTATTGGGTTTGGGCTGTTCACAGGTCTGCACTATTAGCTGTGTTTAAGGAGGTCTCTTTCTAAAACAACCATACTTGTGCTCTTTCTGTTTAGCTCTAAATATACACATTAATTCATATACAAAGTAAAGACCAGTCTTAGAACCTACCTTCTGCTAAACTCCTGGTATTCAGGCATCTAAAATTAGACTAAATTTTAAGTCCAAATGCTTAACAACCCCCTCCCCCAAACCCACAACCCAATGCCACACCAAACAAACCCCTACTCCTGCCCCAGCTTCTCTTCAATTTTCAGAAGAGCTGATCTCCCACCATCAAGCGGATGTCTGTGATCACAACCCCTGAGAAATCAGGCTCAAAGCATCTCAGATATTCAGAAAAATAAGCTACTCAAAGAAACAGACCCACAAGCCCTCAATGTCCCATTTAGATATTGGCTCACAGAGGTTCCTCATTCAGCATTGCTCTCTTTGCAAGCAGGTCATGGTGTTGAGGTACGGGCAGGGAGTTACCCACACAGATAACTGGTCCTGTCTATAAAGTGTGTTGCAGAAGCACCACTGCTGCAGTGTTGGAGTCCCACATAACTGATGGAGGACTTTCTCTTAAAAGTTGTTATCCCAATTTTATAGGAAGCAAGGGAGGCCCAGTAGGGCATAAATTATTTGTCTAAGGTTACAAAGTGGTTTTGCTACATGTTTTTCTGACTCTCAGACCGGTACTGGGACAGAGAAAAGTTTCATGTAGCCACCAGTGACCAAAAGCAGTTATTTAAGCTTCATCCCATCACTTTTCCCACACCTTTCTGCTAAGCAGATGCTGTGACACACACTAGCTGAGGAAACATGCCTGTTCCTCCCACATCAAACGCAAAGCCACATGATTTGTTTAGCTTTTCTGCTGTGATCTTACCTCCTATGGGTGCTTCTCTAGTACTGAGCAGCCCCTACCCACCCGGCAGGCTCTAGAAGTACTTAAAAAAGGACATGATTGCTCCTCAAATCTTTTTGACCAGCCTTGTTGTATTTTACAAGTAACCTGCCAGAGTTCCAAGAACCTGCCCGTTTTCCTCATTTGACCTAGGTTTTTGAAGAATGTCCTGTAGCTGCCAATACCACCCTTGCCTGGCTGTTCAGCCAGCTGCTTCCTTCAGCTCCTCCTTGGCTGTGGAGGAGTGCTATATGCTGGCTCAGAGTCTCCAGTATGGGGTGTAAACCCATTCTTCCTGGAAAGGTTAACTCTCTTACTGCATCTTTTATCACTGTTTTCCCAGCAAGCTTCCTCATTCTTACGTAATTTCCCTTTTTGAAGCTGACTACATTTGTGAGCGTAGAGGGGTTTTTTCTTTCATCTTCGACGGGTCCTGCAGGAACGCTGAGTGTGCAATGCAATCACTGGTATAGAGTGATTACAGCCTTGTGGACCACGTCTGATATGCAGAGAGAAAGGAAGGGACTCCGCTGCCTCTTGCAGGCTTCCTTGCTAGCTATTCGAGGAAGCCACTGCTAAATGCATTTCAAAATTTCTTATGTACATCATGTCGTGATGTGACACTTGCCCAATCTGTGAGTGTGGGGAAAAGGGAGAGGTGGTGGAAGTCTCCCATTAGTACCGCATTTCCTGCCTTTGCAGCCTCTGTGACCTCCCTCGGTATATCACAGGCAATATTCTTATCCTGGTGGGCACCTGTTAACACAGACCCTAGGCTATACTTTTCCTATCTGGGCCTGAAATTTTAATCCATGGGCTTCTGTGGTACTGCTGAAATCACTAGCTCATTCACCTGGTTTGACTCTAATTTGACTTCTAGATGTATTTTAAAGAAATATAAAATACATATTCTTTATTATATATTATACATATGTCTGCCTCACTTCTTCCTCAGGAGAAGATCTTGCTCTGTCTCTCCTCTCTACTTTTTTGCCATGGTGCTAACAGAAATACCACTGACTGTCCTTTTTCCGTCAAGTTTCTGATATGTGTAGTATGACCACATCTAGCTTAGAAATGGTTGCACCACTGTTTTGATTTTCTTTTTGGTTCCTTATTTAAACAGAACTTGGTTGGTTGGTCCCGTTTGTTTTTTCTTTTCAGGTTTGGCTGTTGCCATCCTCTGCCCTTTCCTTACAACACAGAACTTCTGTGGCTTCATCAGTAGTGGCTGCATCATCTTGAAACTTGTGTGCTTTGCTCCCTGGGAATTTTCCCCTGCTCTTTGGTTTGAAAGGCTCACTGGTGACACTTTTCTGGATTTGAAGTGGCAGCTGCCTGTTTCACTTGTAGTTTAAATGGAGTCTGACCTTTTGACACAGGCTTCCTCTAGTCCAAAAATATCCCCATTCCCTGATCAAGCAGAATCCTTCCTCCTCAAACCTTTTGCTCTGCCAGATGTCAAAATTTCACCTCCCTTCTTCCCTCGACCAGCCCTGCAGGGATCATTTCAAAGAATACTGCCACAGATGAAAAAACTTGGAAAAAAAGAATCCACTGATAATTCTTTACACTAGGACAAGCTGGGATTTAATGTTCTTTTTCCTCAATAAACAAAGACCATAGCAATTTGAAATAACTGAGTGTGGAGGTACTAAAAGACATGATGGCTATGAATCACAAACGTGGTACTGCAGTGCAAAAAGGGATAACTTTTGGAGCATGACTGCCAGTGACAACAGGGGACGAATTTTTGATCCCTACAGGTTCTCATCTAGAGTGGAAGGGGTGTGCAGGCCAGGAAGAGTTACTCTTGTGGGGAGGCTTTTTGCTTGCAGCACACCATTTGCATGGAAGTTAGCACAGGTATCCTTTCAGTTGGCTACTTTGCATTTATGTCTGAGTTCTTGTTCTGAGAAGAGATTTACTGCTTAGGGCACACAGCAAAACTAGCAACTTCAGCAGGATATCCTGTGTGGATCCCCTTTCAGATCCTCTTGAGGTAGGATTTGTTATGTTCCTCCTTTCACTACCATATGGTTTCTCTGAAACTACATGAGAATCGGTGACCACCAAAACTTCACAAATGATCGGCTCCTTTAGCTTATGAACCAAAATAGGTAACAGCATCAAAACAGCATAACAAGTGATGGTAAGAGACACAAACAGGACTGAAAGAGAAAAACATACTACACTTCAAACATAGAAAGCTTTCTATGTTTAAAACTCAGGTCTTAGGTTTATTCAGCAGGAAAATATCTCAAATACTTCACACTCTGTAATGTAATGACTAAGACTATGATTGCAGGACAGCACATAAAAGGGACGGAATAAAAAAAAACCTGTGAACAAAACTGAAGTTTATTGGAAATCACCTTGTACTTTTAAGCCATTTCAAAGCATTTGTTTGGTTTTGCTTTATTTTTAAAAGGCTGGTGGCTCTTAAACAACATCAAGCGGACATGACCAAATTCACTGTTCCACATTGCCTTTTATGGCTCAAATCTGCCAAATACAAATTACCAATGTTAAAGTTTGAATGTACTTAGATAAGATTTTAATCAGTTTTAGGCATAGGGTATTTGAAATAGTGGCAATGCATTATCCTAAAATGTCATTTTGGCTAGTAAAAAAAGGTATCCTCAAGGAGATATGGCAGATGCTAATGAAACAGTAATGGTTTTATCCATCCCTACAACTGAGATTCCCACAGGCCAAGAGCTGGTTTCTGAATCAGCAAGAAACGTGCCCCAGGACACAAGTCTGTGTCCTGTGTGTGGCTCAAAGCTTTCTTCCCAGTACTGCCGGCCACAGACAGAAAGAGAATACTTGACTAGGGACCATCAGCCAGATGGTATGAAAAATCCTCTTTCTAGCTGGTGAGCTAACTCTTTTCAAGCAGAAGATTTAGATTTTAAAAAACCCAGTGCTTTTAATGTGTAGGACCAGGTCCTCACCCAACTGACATCTGCTTCATTTAGAAAGCTTTCAGGGGAATGTAGTGAAATGTCCTCCCCAAAGTTGAAGGTTGCTGAGGGATATACTGGTTATGTCTCTGCACCTGGTTGCAGACATTTATATTTCTAACCCATTTCCACCTCAGCACTATCCCTGGCCTTCCTTGCAAGGCAAGGTACAGCGTGTTGATCAAGGCAATAGATACCAACATTGTTCAAAACGAGTAACATCTATGGCTTTTGCAGATGACTTGGTACTGTTAAGTGGATCATGGGCAGGAATGCAAAGTAATACCAAGATCCTAGAGGCCTTTTGTGATCTAACAGGCCTCAGGGGGAGAAATGTCATGGCTTTTATATACAACCTACTAAGAGACCTGTACGGAGCAAATGTGTGACATTCACATAGGCATGCCCTCAGTGACCTATCCAGCAGAGCTATTGTGTCTGGAAGCCAGACTAATTTCTCTTTTGCTGTCATTATACCTTCATCAAGCTCTCTGACATCCGCTTATTGCTGGAGTTCTCCCAGGTTTCCAGCTTGGTTTGCTCATTGGGACCATCTGATTCTGGAGCAGAAACCAGTAAGCATTTCTGCATGTGATTCAGGGTACCCCAGGACAGGAGGAAGAGATGCAGGGAAAGAGAGTAGTAGGAATAGCCTGTAGGAGAGAACAGGTAGCATTCCTCAGGATGGGAATAGGGAAGAGACTTTTTTCCCCATTAGAGAGGGGAAAGCTTAGGCAGTTGCAACAGGGTTTGTAAGGACCTTCGTAAGGACACGTGGCTCATTAGTATGCCAGACTTTAGAAACAAGGGTTAAAAAAGTGCCTATCTTTCAGAGTGGTTAGTAGTCTTTTACAGCTGCAGTATATTATATAAAACAGATACTACAAACATTTCTGTAGTTCCAAACTGTAACAGCAGCCCATATTTGGACTTTTTCATTGCCTAAGGGGGTCTAAACTTAATGTCTTCTTGGTGGAGGCACTATGGTAGGCCTTAGAAGGTCCTTATGGTAGCAGGGTGGGCTTCAAGGGTGGCTTCTGTGAGAAGAGATCAGGAGCTGTCGCCATGTTGGACAGAGCCAGTTCTAGCTATCTCCAAACCAGACCCACCACTGGCCAAAGCTGAGCCCATTAGCAATGCTGGTGGTGCCTCTGTGATAACATATTTAAGAAAGGGTAAAAAAATGCTGTGCAGCAGCTGTGAGAGAGCAGTGAGAAAAATGTGAGAGAAAGAGCCCTGAAGACACCAAGGTTGGTGAAGAAGGAGGGGAGGAGGTGCTCCAGGTGCCGCAAGAAAGATTCCCCTGCAGCCCATGGTGAAGACCACGGTGAATTGGGTTGCCTGCCTGCAGCCCATGGAGGACCCCACACCACAGCAGGTGGATGTGCCATGAAGGAAGCTGCAGCCCATGGAGAGCCCATGCCAGAGCAGACTCCTGGCAGGACCTGCAGCCCATGGAGAGGAGCCCACATAGGAGCAGGTTTTCTGACAGGGACTGTGGCCTGGGGAGGACCCACGCTGGAGCAGTCTGCTCCTGAAGGACTACACCTTGTGGAAAGGACCCATGCTGGAGCAGTTCTTGAAGAGCTACAGCCTGTAGGAAGGACCTGCGCTGGAGAAATTAATGAAGCACTGCTGCCCATGTGAGGGACTCTATGCTGGAGAAGGGGAACGGCATGAGGAGGAAGGAGTGGCAGAGATGAGGTGTTATGAACTGACCACAACCCCCATTCCCCATCCCCCTGCATGCCTCAGAGGGACAACATAGAAGAGTCAAGAGTGAAGCTGAGTCTGGGAAAAAGGGGGGCGGGAAG
Organism: Buteo buteo; assembly: GCF_964188355.1. Lineage (NCBI taxonomy): Eukaryota > Metazoa > Chordata > Aves > Accipitriformes > Accipitridae > Buteo > Buteo buteo. Next base: position 7,567,957 of record NC_134180.1, read on the forward strand.
AAGGTTTTTTAAATTTTGGTTTTGTTTCTCACTGTCTTACTCTATTATTAACTGGAAATAAATTAAATGAATCTTCACCAAGTCCAGTCTGTTTTGCATGTGACAATAATTGGCGAGTAGTCTTCCTGTCCTTATCTTGACCCATGAGCTCTTTCATCTTATTTTCTCCCCATGTCCTGCTGAGGAGGGGGACCAAGAGCACAGCAGGGCGAGCACCTGGCAGACATCCAAGGTTAATCCCCCAGAGTCTACAAAAGGTACACAAATTGTTAATCAGAACAGCAGTATTTTCCCTCATCTGAACAATGAGATTCATTCAAGTCACAGGGAAATCATGCTCTCTCCATTTTTGCTTTTCTTTTTGTATCTAAAAGAGACTTGTCTTACACTTAAGGGTATGGAAATGTCACATCCAATGGGGATGAGACAATGAAGAAATATATATTTAAAAAGTTTTAGCAACATCTCAATAGAAGCCTAGAGAAGGGTTGGAATTTTCTGTGTCTGTTCATGCCTGTCTGCATTATTGCACAAGTCCTGTGCAGTTTGTTATGATTATTTTTAATCTGTGCCAACTATTTTACGTACTACAATAAGGCCATTAGTCATAGAAAGGCACGCAGAAATAGACTTCATAAGTACCTGTAATAAAACATGAGGACAATAATTCAATCCCACACTTAATCATTTGCTTAAATAAGTGAGGCTGAGAACCCCTTCTTGAAATGTTTGTTTTCTCTTGAAGTCTGCATTCAACAGGTTAGCAAGTTGCTGCATTTGGGGAAGCAGTCTGAATACAAACTAAAAATCTTCAGGATAGTGACAAAGTTCCTCAGGGTATAATTTAATTTCTTCTTCCTTTTTTTTTAAACCATGTAAAATTAGTCATTTGCACACGGGTTTATAAAAAAATGACAAAGTAGGAATGCATAGTACATTTCAGCATTGCATCTGATGTCCTTTGTTTCTCAGGAAATAGACAGTAAGAAACGGAAAACAAGAAATCTTTCAAACGGACAGACTGCATGTGACCAAGCCAGGAGGTGAATGTGCTTCCTATGCAGTTGCATTATATCTTTAACAGACTGACGTCCTCCTCTTTTCCACCATTTCCAGATGATAAGTTTCCAAGAAACAGCAGCCATTCCTACAATTAGCCAAAAGAGTGACCTCGAATTTTGTGATACTGAGGTTTGTTGTAAGTCACCACCTAAGAGACGTTTAGAAACAAAAAAATGTTTTCTATTTGCTTGGCAATAGAAGGAAATTTATCAGGTGAAACACCCTACTGGCGATTGGAAGAAGGCTATGCTTCACACAGCAGTCGCTGCCAGCCTCAGAGAAAAAATTCCTTTCTCTTCTGAAATGTGGCCATCTGCTAAGCCGGAAGTGCTTAAGTAAGGCAGACCACTGAGCACCAGAGCATCTCATACCAGCAAAAGAGCCAGCACACCTCATGCAGTCTCTTGGCTCCAGTTGTCACCCATATCTGATACTTATAGAAAGGCAAAAACCCCAGATGCGGAATTCAGCTTGCACCAGGGAGAAAACAAGAACTTCCTGACCCCAGGATGTAGGTGTCATCTGTAGATAACAAACAGAATCCCAGAGCAGTAACAGAATATTAATATTACTAAAGATTAACAGCTGTTAAATAGTCTCCATCCCTTTCTTACCACGACTAACACTACTGCTAGTCCCAGGATTTGTACCATTAAAATTTCCAGCCCTTATTCTAAGATTACCCTCAGATAATCTCCTCCTTTAACTACACATAGAAGAAATCCCACAAGTCACCCAGAAAGCTGTTCAGCGGTTCAGAATGGTTACAAAGCTTTTGGCAATTTTCAACTTAATCTATTCATAATTAATTAGTTTTGGACTCAGAATTAATCTTAAACTGAAGTAGTCTCACTCTTTATATGTTTATAGAGAATTTTGGCATATTCTGTAAATCTACTCTCTGCTAGGCTAAAAAACAAACTCTCCACTCTTTTTTTCATAGGAATGACTCTCTGAAGGCTGACCTGGCCATTCTAGGGATCCTTTGGTCCTCTCCAGCTTATTTATTTTATTTTAAACATCAGGGATCAAAACTGTACCCAGTACCCCAGATGGGGTCTTAAAAACAGCTTCTACAATTACACTAATGCTTCTTCGTCTCTACTAGGAATTTAAAGACTCATGCATCCCACAACCTTAACAAGGCTTTCTTACAGCTGAGTCACAACGACAATCCATCCTCCTCTCTCCTACTCCACCCTCTCTCAGGAATAACTTCCCAGGGTATTGCAAAAGTTCTTGCTCCTTTTCTCTTAAAAAGTAACTGTGTACTTCATGCTACTGTTTTCAATCCTTAGTTCAAACGATCATCTAATTATTTTCCTGTAAGAAAAACAAAGATTCCTCCACAGTAATGATAATAATCTCAGCTGTGTCTTCTGCAGACTTCATGGCCAAATATCTATATAACCAAGGAGTATATTAAATAGGGTCAGTCCTAGCTTCAATACTCCTGGTGCCTCTCTTTAGCTTAGTCTGTCTTTATCTTGTAATTTCCATTATCATTTCCACCAAGAAAGAGAATGTCCTTATGGGGTTATGGATCAGTGTTTTACTTGACTCTTGATTATGTCCATGACATTATCCTTTTTAAGAAGCTAGTTACCTTCTAACAAAATATATTAAATTACTTCTGAAATGACTGACCTTGGTGTGTGTGTGTGTGAAGATTTTTATCTTTATCCACTTCCACTGCTTTCCCACCCTCAGCCATCCTTCCTCTTGCATGTCAAGACTTGATACTTTTGGCAGCAAATTAGGAAACATAAATGTCTGGGGGGTTTTTTGCCCCCATTTTTGAAGATAGGTACTGTATCTGCCACTTCTCTGTTCCCAAATTTACAGATTAATAAAAAAATCTTTTCAAACCCATCTGCATTTTCATGCACCACTTCTTTCAATAGCCAAGGAAAAAGCTTACTCAGGGACCATGGTATTTTCATACTGATTAGCCTAAATTTTGCTTCCACTCCAGATGCTGAATTTCCCTGACCACATTGACATTTTTACTACAGACTCTGACATTAACATATGTCAACCTTACTGAAAACTGAGTTAAGGCATTAATTATTTGGGCCATACCTCATCCTACGCAACTTCCTTAAAGTATAGCATCTCCACTTCCTCCCCAGCTGTTCTCCTGTTTTTGAGGCTGAAAATTTTTCCCTCCACTACTTGTTTTCTTTCCATGTTTCATTTCAACTTTTTATCCATGAGTAGGCTCCAGGACATGGGCTCCTCAGATATTCATTCTATCTTGGCATTCCATGTACTTTCTAGATTTACCCTTGCTTGGGGTGTTTGCTTAGCTGGGGAGATCCATTACTGTTCTTTATGGTAATTTCTTACTTCATGGAAATGAAGCTCAAGCTTCATGTTTTTGGCTGAATTCCTATGCTCCATCTCCACAGTCAGATACTGTCACTTCAGTTTCAAGGCCAGCCAGATGTTTCTGTATGCCATCCTAACCAACCTTCTTTTGTACTGACAATACCTCCTATTTGTGCCAGAATTTTCCTCTCCACCTGCCATCTACATGTAATGGCCAGCATCCAGAGTCTATCCAGAATTTGCATGGACAGCAGATCTCAAGTTAGACTAAATTTGTTATGATTAGACGAGGGCAACATTAACCTCACCATAGCTATTCCCAGCAAGCCACCACTCTCACTAAGAAAAACAGCTTTCTCACAAGTGTACAACAGCGTCAATCAGTTCTGAATGAGCAAGTCTGATTTCGATCTCAATGCATCCAAGAGAAACAATGAGGTTCACATTCTACAGTCCAAAGGCATACCTAGATGCAAAACCAGTTTGGGGTTAGGGCTTCATAGATCCTTGTGGAAACTAATCTCTCTCTTAAATCAGGACTCATCTTTACCCCCCTTGTTTATGTTTTTCTTGAACTTGTGATTCCACCCTAACACTACTCTAAAATAATTGATTAAAAGGTAGCATATAACACAGCAAAGAAACTAGGTAATTTTGCAGCCCTAGTATTTTTAGCAAACATGATGATAAACCACAAAGCAGTCGCTTCTGACAATGAAGCACTTTTCTCTCCTTTACATTGCTCAGGTTGGTACGGCACTAGCACTAAACCAGCGTCACAGACTTCTGCTTCCAGAACAGTCTGAACAAAATTAGCCCATAGTATGTCAAAGACTACCTCCCGTGTGCGGGGTGCATAACACAGCTGCTCTGCACCTTGCCAAATAAGAAATCCCTTTTCCAAGACAAGCAGCTGCTTATCTTCAATGCTTTACACATTATCTCAGCCTCCAGCCACAGTGCTGCCACCGCAAGCTGGAAACGTACCTGGCAGGTTATGGGGAAAAACAAGACAGGTGCACCCACCTTAGCAAACAGAAGCAGTGGGCCTGGGGGAAGAGTTTTGAGTCTGGCAGCTTGATGGGCAGCACGGCAGCATTGCGTGAGGCAGCAGTGAGAAGCAGTGTCCCAGCTCCTTGCTGTGAGTGCCCCCATGGCCCCACATAGCTGTCTGTGCTCAGTGGTCCCGTGAAACAGACTCAACCTGCTTCTACTGCGGTTGGTGCACAGGTTACCCAGCTCTCGCTGCCTCACCTAAAAGACCAAAAACTGGTAAATCACTCACTGTCTGTTTACAAATTCAGGAAGTTTAGCTACCTTTTTTTTTTTCACTTGCATCATAGGTCTCAGCAGAGAGCATCAAAGATCTTAGTCTGATCAGCCCAGGCTCTGCATGGCTGCGATATACAGAGTCTTGCACACACAACCCTCCCTGGGGATCCCAGTCTAGGGCTCATAGCAGCACACTTAACGAGACAAGGGAAATGAGCACTTTAATGGCAGGCCAATGCAGATGGAGTCTGCTGGCAAATGCTGACATAGTTTCAGAAGTCATGGGATTCTCTAGACTTCAAGTATTAGAAATGTACAAAAATGCTGCACAGTAACAGTTTGGAGGTCTTGAAAACCATGAGCAGAGTATTAGAAGTACCTCTGTTCCAGGAAAGAAAACCCTGGATGTTTTCTCCTGTCTTGAAGACTAATGCAGAAAGGGGATGTGAAAAACAGTGGCCCTGTTTTGGGAAGGAATGTCCTGGGTGGGAAGATTTAGGTCATGACCGTGGCATTCCAATTATGTCTACACAAAGTGAAGAACTTTGGCAGCAGTTTCAAAGGAAAAAAGTGCAGGAAGCCAATAGTTTTGAGACTATCTCATTCTAACTTTGAGAGTTAGGAAGGTTGAAGATGGAAACTTCATTAACTATCCCTCTCAAGTTAGTGCTCTCACAAAGAAGGTCAGAGAGAGGCCACAAGGCCCCAAGATCTTTCCACCCCATGAAGAGCAAGATCTCTGCCCTATTTTCTTCAATCATCATGCTGATTTTGCACACTCACCTTTCACACCTCACAACAGATCTGTGGTCCTTTGGAAGGACATACATCATCTCTGATGCCACCCTCAGCCTGTCTGTATTTCAATTGCTCATCTTTGACAGTCACCTACTCTGTACCAGTTGTGTACCCATCAGAACTCAAATCTGTGCAGGATTTTTGTTTACTTCACACCTGTACTGCATCTCACACAGAGTCCCAACCTCAGCCAGGGCATCCTGGCATCACTGCAGCTTGAATGCTACTAGTAAATTCTTCCTTATTAATACCTGGTTTTCAGTCTTGGCCAGAGAGTGATGCCCAGTAATGGAGTTGAAGTCTAGAGTGCTTTCAGAGAAGATTTAATAGAGTGTTAGGGTACACCAGACTCCATCAGGTCAGACCTAGAATGATTTTCAAATCTACTGTATTACCCATGACTTTCACTGCACCTCTTCCTTGGACTGCAGCTGCTGCCTTACTTCCCTGGCTTCTCTTCCCCTTCTAGATACTCACACTTGCTATTTCACTTGTCTGCTCCTTTCCATCCCTTCTGATCCTCACCTAATGTTTTCCAAAGCACTATGGAAACACCAACTCATTCTTGTATTCCTGCCTCCCTCTTTTCAAAGGGCAACTGTGAATCTCCAGATTCACTGATCTAACCACAGATAAATGATGCCATTCAAGCCAGGATGGTGAAAGAAAAACTGAGCACATGTGTTATCAATTAATAATATGATTGAAATAACCAGAGAACTGCTAAAGTCCTCTGTACAGCCCCCATCAGTTAATATTTAAAATAGGGAAACAATAACTAGACATGATTTAGGGTTTAGGAACTAACTATTAGACAATGGGGCTTTATGTTTATGTCAGAAAACGTAATGGGTTGTGGTCTGGTCAATAAACCTTGAAGAACCACTTGGAACTGCCAAGACAGAGTAAGAAGTAGGTAAAAGGTAATTCTTACAGGGGGAGATCGTGACCACTGACTCATTGACCACCTACTCAAAAGAAGACAATGATGGAAGAAGACAGAGTCTGTGCACTAATTTACATGAGAGGTGAAGAAGAAATAACTAAACATTAAGGGAAATAATAATGAATATGTATTACTTAAGTATATAAACGTGGGAATTTTTGAGACAAAGGTGTGCTGTCTTGAGACAGGCACCCATTCATGGGCATCAATGAAATTAATTTGAAAATCCCTCAACTCTGTGTGTTATCGGCTTGCACACCGGGTAAATGAACCCCATTTGAGGGACAACACATGGATGCCGGTAGCACAGAGGAGCTAGGAATGGCCATATCCCTTTGGAAGTAAGAGTCCTTCTCTAGCAACCTATGTTCCTAATGCCAGTACAGCTGTGCTTTGTCACCCCAGGCTGCACTCACAGCATTGATGAGGGAGTGTATTGGGTCTGGCTGAGATGGAGTTAATTCTCCCCATAGCCGCCCTATGCTAACCTAAACTAACCCAGTCCTTTTTGGTGCCTTTGGTGCACACCAAAGCCACTCTATCACTCCCCCTCCTCAGCTGGACAGGGGGGAGAAAATATAACAAAAGGCTCATGGGTCAAGATAAGGACAGTTTAACAAAGTAAAAGCAAAGGTTGGCACAAAAGCAAAGAAAAAACAAATTATGTTATTCTCTACTTCCCATCAGCAGGCAATGTCTGACCACTTCCTGGGAAGCAGGGTTTCAGTACGCGTAGTGGTTGCTCTGGAAGATGAAAATGCCCCCCTTCCGTCTCCCTTTACTTAGCTTTTATATCTGAGCTGACATCATATGGTATGGAATATCCGTTTGGTTAGTTTAGGTCAGCTGTCCTGGTTATGTCCCCTCCCAAGATCTTGCCCAGCCCTGGCCTGCCATTGAGGGGGGCAAAAATGTTGGAGAGACAGCCTTGATGCTGTGCCAGCACTGCTCAGCAGTAGCCAAAACACTGGTGTGTTATCAACACCTTTCTAGCTACCAATGCAGAGCACAGCACTACGAGGGCTGCTATGGGGAGAATTAACTCCATCTCAGCCAGACCCAATACAGGGAGCAAAAGACCCTCATTCCCTGGGAATTCTGTGCAGCAAGCTGATACTACAGCTTTCTGCTGTTATTCAGTCCTAGGAAACCTCTCAGGGCAAAGGGAGACCAAGTCAGCAGGTTTGCCTGGAGAAGTGATTTAGGACGACATCACTAACTACATCCCCAAGGCTTGATAGTCTTACAATGTGCTAGGGAAATTCCTTGGCAGAGGACTGGGAAAACATGAAGACAATTTCTCCAATCTTCTGATTCCCTTCTATTCACTTGGCTGACTGCTTCCACAATCTGCATTTCTAATGCTCAGTGCCAGAGACAGCTACACTCCCAAAGGCAGGAGTGTACTGAGTGTACCTCAGATGGAAGGTTAAATATGGCTCTCCTCAGCTTAAGCAACACAAGGACTTGAAGTCTTTTTGAATCAATGAAAGATAGATAATGAAAAGAAAGAAAGCATCCAAGCACAAAGAATGTAGAACATAGATACTCTACTAGCTGTAGTAAGATGACTGTGGCCGGTATCAGACACTTGATGCTTGGCATAGTCAGCTTGGCTCAGTCTCTGTAGCTGAAGTTCTAAATACAAATCCTCTTCACTCATGGATTTGAATCAAGATGGTGTGACTGCTAACCACCAGCCATCTTTGGCAGCAGACTCTTTTTGAACGAAGAGGAGGTGGATGGACAGAAAGAAGGGTTAGGCAGAGCAGCCCCATCTCCTCATTTACCACACATGGTATTTGCAACTCAAAGGTCCCAGGACAAATCCTAGCTTTCCTGTTCAGACAGCACAAGCAGGTGCTTGGCTGCTTGTGAGTTTGGGGCAGGACTGGTATCCCCAGGGACATTGCCCCCATTGCCCTGCATTTCTGCCCAGGTTCGTACCCAGAGAGTGTGATCCAGCCTCTGAATGTGTCAGCATAGAGCTGTAGCCAGGCTCAGCTTAACAGCCAAGGCACAAATATGAAGAAGTAGTGGCAGAAAGAAGAAGCGTGTCTCCCACTTCCCACTGCCAAACCTCCTTCCTTATCACACAAGAATAGGAATGCCTGCTCTGGAAAGCAGATATTTGGAGAACTGCAGATGAGTGATGAACCACCCGCACACACTCTGGCATAGTTTTACTACCAAGAGGAAAACCACCTTCACCCTGACTTCAACAGTTTTATACCATCGTTTTTCTCATGATGGGACAAAAGCCAGTTGGACACATTTATTCTCTAAGGACTGCTATTTAATAGAGGACCACCTGTTGCAATTCAGACCTGCACTGTAACCTGGTTCCAGCAGCAATCCTGGTGCAAGGCTGCTGGTGCTTGCTCCACCCACAACCACCAAAGAAAACAGCATACCAGCGTGTTAAACCACACACCACCTTCACACGTGTCTGTCAGTAGTGGCCTTCACAAGGGAAGGTAGATGGCATTCGGATGATGATTTCTATGATTCACAGGTAATAACACAAAAATGTTTAAGGTAGGATTAGTCTCCCCTACCTTTGATACCTGATAGCTTCTCAGCCTAACTAGTCATCTAAGTTCGCACTAAACAATGGGGAGAGATAAGTATCCAGAGAAAACTGTTTATCTCTGAAACCCCTTCATCTAGCTTAGGGTGAGAGGAATAATCCTCAGGAGATGACTTTTTCTTCCAGGACTACAGAGGAAGCCTAGAGGTAGCCACTGTCTAGAAGCCTGGAGGAAGGTGTGATGACTCACTGTCCTGGGACTCTCTGGCAGCATAGCTGTCCCGGGTCAAGCAATGCTGCAGCTAAGGGGTAACTTCCATTTTGGCAAAGACAGTAGCAGAGCTGTGGGAAGCTCTATCAAAGGACCTCTGCAGATGGCCTTTGGTACAATATTAAAAACTTGACATTTAAAAAAAAAGTCAGCTCTGTACGAAAGTGCAATGTTGTTCCACAGGAAAGATTGTGCGATGAGTGTCAAAAAGCTTGAAAACCACTGGTCTAATCAAGGTGTCACTGCATGGAACTGGGAAGATTTGCAATCTTACTGATTACTGGGCCCCTTGGTGGCAATCATGACATTGATGTGTTCTGGAGTAAGCTATTAACTCCTGGTACAACTTATTGGCGAAGGTGATGAATGGTCCATCTGGTGCTTTTTCATCCAAGACTTGCATACTCAACAAATACTTGATTAATATGAGCATAAGCTGTGGGTTTGTAACAATCCCTTTGAACACCAAAAGACTCTGCTTTTCATCATTAGCCACCTCTGGCTGGGCAACATTTTGCCACACAAGGTGTTTTAAAATCCCCACTCAAGCTGTTGCAGAGTAAACAACTGATTATACTAAAAGTCCCAAGACTCATTCAGATCCATTTTTTAAATATAAATAATGTTGAAAGCCAAAGACCAAGACACATTGGTCTTAACATTAATTGCAAAGAACAAACCAAGAATTTTTCTAAGACTTATGGGTGGATTCCAGCACAGACACGTTATATTTGCCACCATCCTTTCTGCAGTCATTACTAAAAATTTACAAGATACATCAAACCCAGAAACAAATTGAAAATAGAAACTGAGACACTAAGCATGTAGAAACCTGAAGAGGACCTATTATGTAATTATTGTTACTAGCACAGGAGAAACTGAAACAGATTATTTCTATGTCAGTGTCAAATAGGAGAAGCTGCACACAGAGTCCTTCATACACAGACAACTGTAAGTGGTACTGGAAGGAAATTTAAGCAGGATAAGTAAGCAGCAGAAGTACTGCACAATAGTATAGGTAGGCATCAGGACATGAAAGAGTATGCCCGATTTTAACTGAGCGCGTTGCAACCCATTTTGAAATCAATACAATTACACGGAGAAAAACAGGTTTTGCCCAGTGCTGGAAATTAGATTTGTGCACTGCAGTCCACCTCTGCACAGTAACACTTGACTTAACAACTCTCAAGATAACTCACACTGCTAAAAATACTCATCTTGAAGTGATGGCAGGGTAAAAAGAGTTAGGAGATTCTTAAAGAAATAGCAAGCCATATCAAATACTACAGAGTGGCACTACTTTCCTTTCTGCCTAGGGAGAGGGTTACCTGGAGAGTGACCTGCACCTCTGTGGGAGGGCATCGCACTGCACAGCTCTGCCTTGACTCCTTTCAGTACTATACATGGGGAAACCCGCTCCACCCGCAAGTCTCATTCATCCTTCCCTATAGCAGAGGTTCTGCCTGTCTGAATGCTGCTGCAATGAGGACAGGGCAAACAGCCTTCCTCTCCCAATGAGCTCAGATCTGCCTGCAGCTATAGACCATCCCCAAGCCCCCCCCAAAAGTCAGATGGAGGCAGGATCCATAGTGGATTGGATGTTGTAGACTAGAAAGTGACGACATTATTGTAAAGATCAAAGACATAAGCATACTGTCAGCAGTAGGATTGTTATTAAAATAGACATAAATAAAAAAAGGCAACCAGAACAACCAATTAATAGAAGGACTTATAGCCTGAATAAAGTGGGACTGTTTATACAGGAAAAGAAGTGGCCAAGAGAGACAGAACAATAAATAGATGAGAGAAAGCAGACTGGGAACCTGTGTTCTTCTCTCTTGCAAGAGGAAGGGGAGATGTATAGGGAAAAAATGATGTCATATGCAAAACTGGCAAAAGGAAACACTCCATCACACAATGCAGAACTGAGCATGGAGCCCCTCATCTCAGAATTCCCATGTAAGGGGCCAGGCGTGGAGAGGGAGTGGTGCATTTGGTCTCAGGCATGTGCTGGGAGGGCTCTATGCCATGCCCATCGCCTCTGTCCTCCTCCACAGAACTAACATCCCTTTTGTCCTGGCTGATCTGGTCCTATCTGGATAATAGTTCTCTCCCCTTCAGGACAGCTTCCCTCACCAGCACCCACTTCTCCACCCAAGGCCCCTATCCTGTCCTCATACTAAAGAGCATCTGGGATTGGGAGCCCTCAAGAGACAGTTTAAAGGACCAGGAGCCAGGTCGTAAGGCTGTGTTAATAGCTCTTACCTCCTCTCATACTGCAGAGTTTCTTGCCATCCTATATGTGAATGTCAGCTAAGAGGAGGAAGACTGAAAAGCCAAAAAAATGCCAAAGTGCCCATGGACATTCAATGCTGACCCCCCAGGCACTGCTGAGCTGCCTGTCTGGAAAGCATCACAGCCAGTGAGAATAGCAGGACACAGGAAACCTCTCCCATTCATTTCATTGCCAAATTGCAAGTTTGAAGCTGAAAAAGAGTTCTTTTTTCACAGATGTCAGAAGACCTTTTGAGAGTAGCAGAGCAGCACGTTATCTGGCTAATAAAAAGCCTCCTATAAATATAAACAGGAAAAATCACACACACTCTTAGTTTCTTCAGCTGAGCACACTCATAGCTAGTTTTCACTAACACTTTTGAGGCCTGAACCACTTTGGCCATATCTCTGTAAAGAACAGGCCTTCCTCAGAGGTATTCCCAAACAGCTTAGTGCTTACTGTGGTAGTGACTGCGTCTATACATCATGTTTGTGACCTCCAAAACATGTCTTAACCACATGCCATTCACACACAAGGGTCTAGCTTGCTTAAAACACTAGGGCAGAATCTGAACACTGATGCCCTGGGAAAACTGGATCCCCATGCAAAATTATAGTCCGTATTATTGTGCGGCCAATAAAGCCTCACCTATACTATTAAAACCCTGGTAATCGCCAGGTGCTTTATCCTTGGAGTTGAGATGCATTGGCTGCCTTGTGGTTACATGTGATAATTGGTTCAAAGATCATCAGTCACCAAGCTCAGCTTGCAATCAGATAATTTAGTGATGGGCAAGCCTCCAAATCTATTCCATGTTTAACAACTGGAGCATTACCCAACTCTCATGACATGGAAATGTTAAACATCTGATGAGGGGAAGTCTGGGATAATTTGTTACATTGTAGAAGTGTCAAGAGCAGCAATACTGAGAGCAAGAAATCTGCTCAGGAGTCATGATGATTCATGGCCGTAGTTGTGGTTTGTGTTACAGTTTTGGTTGCAGGAGATGGTGGATGATTAAACTTAAAGATGGAAGTGGGCCTTTCCCTCTGTCTTTCAGACCTTTCTTTCGGCACTGCTGCCAAAGCCCTGAAGGAATTCTGAGCTCAGACACACAGGGGCTTTTCTGCTTATTTCATCACGCAGCCTATGTATGTATACAAGCAGCACCACACGCAGCCTCAGGTGTGTTGCAAAGAAATGATTTTCTTTTAACAGAGGCTGAGCACCTCTCCCTGGTATCTCAGAACACCTTGTCTCTAGGTCACCGCTAGCTTGTATTGTGGCAGTTCCACTTCTCATGTGTAAGATGTTTTCATTACCTCTTTCCCTTCCACACTCTTGTTTTTCCCACATGATGAAATATTTGACTACAATACAAAGAGACAAGAAAAGCAGGAGACACTACCAAAGGTCACACTAGCTATTCTGACACTCATTCATACCAGGATCTTTCACTGCTGCCTCCTGCACTGCTTCACCGCTTGATTTCTTTGGAAATTGCTCAACGCAAGTACAGTTTGTGAGTGTATATGTGCGTGTGTGTTACCCACTTAGCCCAGCAGCTGGAGGGGATGGGTTCTGTTGGTGCAGTCTCTGTTTTCTGTGCTGAAATAGCAAGAAAAGTTGAAATAGCAAGAAAACGGCACCATGCTGTTTCACATAGGCATGCACTTAGGTACATGCACATGAAGAATACAGTGGGGTTTGTGACAAAGAAGCTCTTGCATAAGGGAAGCCAAGAAACTCAGAACTTCCTCATGAAGTGAAATCAGTGCAGAAACAGCACTCTGCCTTTAACAGAATAAAAGGGATGACACTGCAGCTGCATTTTTATGAACAATATTTGTTAATGAGAACATCTGCCCTGTGTATGAGCCACAGGTGTTTCAATAGCCTGGCCCTCCTGTGGGCTCACCTGGGAGACTCCTGGAACCTGCCACTGTGCCTAACTCACTTCTGACACCCGCTGCACTTGCTTCTTCTGGGAAAGCTCTGACAATGGAGGTTCAGCAGCTGCCATGGATAATTGATGACAGTTCCTCACCATCCTTCCCATTAAAAGATATCTCTTGGGTCCAATTTGAATGTACCTCCACCACGACAGCTCATGACTTTTTGCCCTATCCACCATGGATCTGGAGAACAGTTTATCTTCCTGCCTACCTGTGCTTATTTGCTTGTGCTTTTTTGAACACTGTTATGACCCTACTCAGCCTTCTCATGTGGAATAGACCCAGTTAATTTGATCTACAAAAGTGCATATTTAAGACCCCCTTGGAAGAGCAAGCAAGCTCCTATTCCATTTCAGAAACAAAAACTGTCAAGCTGAGTTCTGTGATGAAAAATTATAGTTGAGGTCTCAAACATTTGTTAGAGAACTTTGGTGGAGAAGATGACCTCTGTAAAACTGCTGGAGTTGTGTGAACAGAGAAATGTGGCTGGAGGAGAGGGCCCCACAGAGGGTGGGACTGCGCTTCTCCAAAGCCATAATTCCTTATCTTAAGTGACCATGAGAAGCAGCACAGTGTATGCGCCTGGAGGAGGGGGGCCCACAAAGGGTGGGACTACGCTTCTATCTTAAGGGGTCATGCCAGCAGGGAGAGAGAGGCAACTCCCCAATGACCTCCCAAGCCCACCGACCAATTCCAGAGAACCCCAGAAAGGTGAACTGCGCATGTTGAGACCACCAACTAACACTCCTGAGCTATAAAAGAAGGGAGGACAAGTTCTCGGTGCGCACCCTCTGGAACTGGATCTCTAGGCTGGCTGGACCAACGCTGGACCCAGGACTGGTGAAACCCTTTTTCTCTCTCTCTCTTTCTTTCTTTCTCTCTCTGTCTCTTCCACAGTCCCTACACCTCATCCTTTTAAACATAAATTTTGACCAAGTCTGGGACTAAGAGTGGATCCAGCCACCCCTGGGCTCTTCTTTGAGAAGGTGTCCAGAAAGCAAGGGGGTCCACTCTGAACCTTGTGACTCAATGGGAGGGCTCTCCTTCTGACACAGTTTCATGTTCCTCTTTTCCACTTCTTTTTCTACACTTCTCTTCTCTTTTCAAACAGCCGCTTAATGACATGATCCAATGTTTGTATTGATAAGTTCACTTGTACTTGGGCAAGGTTAGCTAGATTGAATAAATGTGGATTGTGAACTCCCTTGTGTCGTTTCACCTTAATTCTGACAAAGGAAATCCACGAACCCAAGTCGCTCCAATCTTGGGTCACGACAAGTTCCTAGGACACAGTCTTTATTTCTAGTAATAATGAGCTGTGACAGGAGCTCAGGCTCCAGATCTTAGAATGAAGCTAGTAGCCAAGAAGCTCTTACCTTAAAATTAAACATTTTTGATCTGACATTTGATCTGACGTTAAAGACAGACTAAACATGGAAATCCAGACTCATTCGTCTCTGCAGGGCCTACATTAGGCGGGTGCAAAGGAAGTGTGCTGCTGACAAATACAAAATGAGCTACTAGAAGAAATTAATTTATGCTTCATGCAATTATGTCTGGGTCCTGAACTGGTAACACCACTCAGGAAAAGTGCAGGCGGGTCGTCTCAGACAGTTCGAAACAAAACAGCTGCTCAGGAGGCAGCTATAGGCAGAGGAAGGCCACAGAGAGATCAGAAAATGCTGTCATTACATTGCCCATGTATCCCAAAGGCTGCACAGTGCTTCTCCACTGCACTTCCCAGCCAGCTTTCTCCTGACTATTGGCTTTCTCCTCCCCATCTCCCCATAGTGTGACCCATTGCTCCCAAACAACCTCACTGTCAATGCTAGCTCCCTCTCCCAGACCCGCACACACAACTCTTCCACATCAATATACTGCCCCTCTGCTGTGCATTTTATCCTACTTGCCTCTATATGATTTTCCCTTTTTTACTTGGAAACTAGCAGCATTGAGAGTCCAAGGCAACTTTGTGCCCCTTGGTTCTGTAAACAGTAAAATTTTTTGGATGCAAAGGAGAAATTACATGGCAAACCCACAGCCCAGACATGGAGACAGACTCACTTCAGACACAGACACATTGACAGCACTTGGCTGCCAAACAGGAACACATTCCTGCTAAGGAGATGCAGACAGATCCTCATATTCTAGTTGGCTTTGGATTCATTTTTGCTTTAATTGAAAAAGTGTGCACATGGTTTCTCTGCCAAATTCAAACGGGCACTCCAGGGGCAGAGAGAAAACCCTGATCAGTGCAGTAGCTGCAGAGGGAATGACCTGATCAGCAAGGAACACTCCCTGCAGCTCCAAACAGGAGGTGAACTGAGCAGTTGCAGCTAGCATGTCAGGCTGACAACTAATTGAAAGCAGCATTTAAATGGAAATTATTCTCATTTCACATCATTTCCCAGCAAAAGATGAAAGACCAGGAAAAAGTCTAGTAATTGCTAACACGTACTAATACTGGGAATTTGTGTGTGTATCAGAAATAAGAAAAACTCACAAGTGTCTTTACAACTGACAAATAAGCAGAGGTATTTGTGAATGCTTGAGGCACACCTACCTATACCAAAAACTTAGTTTGGGATTTCTTTGTGGATAGTTCCAAAAAGACACTGGCAACGAAATAAGACATCAGAGGCTGAAGTTTAAAAATGTCTGTCTGTCCCCACATATTTCCAAATAGTTTCAAGATACATTGTTGTTCTGATTTCAACAGGTGAAATGTGTGTTCCTCACATTACAGATAAATTAAATTCAGGGTGAAGGGTGAGATGATAAAGTTGGCTCAAATATTCACAATAGTGAAATCTGAAGGTGACTGTCAAGAGTCACAGAAGGCTCTTGTGGTCCAGGGTAAGTGAACAGAAAACCAGCAGAGGAAATTCAAAATCAGTAAATGCTATATAATACAACTGGGGAAGAAAACCTGCCAATATACACCTATGCTAATAGTTACTAAATTAATTGGGAAGGAGAACCCAATGTCCTTGCGCAGAACACTCTGAAGACACAGACTCAGCACTCATGAGATATGACAGAGCATTAGGAATTATCTTAGGGAAGATACACTAGAATTAGAAAGGTGAAGAAAGGGACAAGGTGAAAAAGCAAATGCTTAGAAGCTGAGCAGAGATTAGGTAAAGAAGGATTTTTCAGTTTGGAAAACTTTACTAGAGGAGGAGCAGGCAGTAGGCAGGCATACAACTATAAGTGATAAGAAGATAAGTAGAAAAGGATTATTTATATCTCATTGCACAAAATCTAGGGGCAGCCAAGGATGTTTTCAGGCAGCAGATTTATAAGAAACAGAAATAAATGTTTTGCCTTACTGCATACTACTACACAGACTGTGGAATTTCCCATGGAAAACTGCAAAGGCCAAAAATAAAAGCAGGTTTGAAAAACCACTGGACAACATAATGCAGTCTCCTAATATCTGTAAAAATTACACCCATAAACATGATGCAACCACTGTAAATCAGAGACTGCTGAATGGAAAACGGAGCATATGCTGCTCTCTTCCGAAAGCATTCCCCATCATCTGCTCTCAGAGGTAGAATCAGGGGCCAGGTGGGATTTGCTTTGACACTGTGTGGCTAGGGGGCTCACAGAAGAGCCCTCTTCCTCAACATTGTACGTTTTTGTATTTTTCCACATTTGGTAAATAGAATCATAGAATCATTTAGGTTGGAAAAGACCTTCAAGATCATCGAGTCCAACCATCAACCATGCCCATTATACCATGTTCTGAAGTGCCTTGTTGTCTACGTGCTTTTTTTAATACCTTCAGGGATGATGACTCAACCACTTCCCTGGGCAGCCTGTTCCAATACCTGACAACCCTTTCAGTAAAGAAATTTTTCCTAATATACAACCTAAACCTCCTCTGCCGCAACTTGAGGCCATTTCCTCTCGTCCTATCTCCAGCCGCCTGACAGAAGACACCAGCCCCCACCTCACTACAACCTCCTAAATACATTTGCTTTTTCCCTTATTAAGCACAGTTCTTCACCCAGCTTGAATTTTCAATTCCTCATGACTCTATTATGGCAAGAAAAAGCATCTACCTCCCAGAGAAGGGAGGTGTCTCTTGTTATACACACGCAGATACAAACCTATTTTCCTGAAAACAGCTGCTTTCACTAGAAAACGCCTTTGTGGTTTTTGAAAGCTCCGGCTGGTATCTGAACACCAATTTTCATTGTTTCTACTGGAGAGTTAACACCATCAGGTATCTTACCTGGAAGGAGAGCATGGACTGTCAGGTGTTCAGTAGTCCATATTTCAGGCAGGCCATCAGTTCTGAAAGAGAGAGAACAAGGAAAGATGGAAGAGTAAGCACAAGAGATCACAGAAAAATACAGCAGGAGCTCTTGGGAAGCTCACAATACTGTGTGTGGTGTGAACTCAGCTCTGCAGAGGGGTTAACAGGGACACCAGGAGCTGAACAGTTACGAGAACATGGAGCACCAAAAGGCTTATTTTCTATGAATTAAGCTGAAATATTTTTCAGGCTATGAGTTTTGCAAAATCATTCAATCTCAAGCAGCATTTCAACCTGGGAATATCTGCCAAGAAATAGAAACTTGGAGAAAACTTGAACGATGGACAAGTGGAGCTAACAACTAGTATGCTTTTCTGCCCACTCTGCAGGGACTGGGCTGTTCTTCAGGCTACCCCAACTTCAGCAGTAACCCTGGGAGCCTCTGAAGGCAAGACTTCATGTCTTGGTTACTCCTGAGCTCTAAAGAGCCCAAAACATCTGACAAGCCTTTGTTATTTGTGTTCTCTTCACAATATGGAGATTTTCTTTCTGGTTTGAAGACAGAGTGATTAATAAATGTAAGTCACTCAATGGCAGAAGGAAGTCTTCAAAGTAATGTGGAGCACCTCCCTCCATTTCCCACAGCCCAGGTCCTAGGGGCTGCTGTGAGATTGATGCACAAGCAAACTGGGGTTTGCAGCTGCAGGAGCGTGGGCAAACTCTCAAACCACAGAACAAACTTTCTTGTGTGTGGGAGGAAGATGCCAGAAAACTGTAGGTGTGTAAAGCATGTGAACGAAATACTAGAAATCTCAGCTAGGTCTTCCCTTGATAGGGGATATGACATTCCCACTGCCACCTCTACGAGCAGGTTAAGCTTTGTTAACACAGGTGGGGATCTGTCTGACTTTAGGATGGGTTGTAAGGAACACTGGGAGGGGGAAAAATTCAAATGGCTAGTTTGGTATACGCTGCCTCCTGTTGCCCCAGGAGAACAGGGCCAGTCTCCCCATTTCCTATTCACTCTGCCCACCACAGTAATTTATTTGATGACATTCACCCAATGGCAATAAATAGACAAAGAGGGAAAGCAGAGGTGTCTTTTCACAGACAACCCTGAAAACAAATTGGTAAAACCACATGCCAATTCCTAAATGCCAAATCTCCAGAACACCTACCAGCAATGCTAAAACACGACAGAAATTTTTCTATTACCATGGCAGGCCCCCATGGGATATGCAGTTCCTTAACACAGCTTCAATAAGAGTATTCAGAATTTACAGCATAAAATACAGAATGAGTCTCAGATTTATTTGTAGGACTCCCTAGGCAGCTAGACTTTCTCTCTCAGAACCAGTGAAACATAGGAGGATTGAAACTAGAATTACACAGGAACTTAAAAGCACTGTAGAGTAGTTTTATGACAGCTAGGATGTATTTCATTATACCTGCCACTACCAAAACAGAGAACAGATCCCTTCTCTGAAAGGAAATCAGTGGAAGTTTTGGCATTGACTTGACTAGGGTCAGGATTTCAGCCCATACAAATAGAGGGACAGAGAAAGATGCAGAAAGGCAGGCAAGTGGCAGATGACGTTCAGAAGGTGATGCATTAGTTGTAGTGATTCAGCGCTGTACCGAGCATTTTAAATTTTTGCTTTGCTTTCTTTAAGGGAGAAAAGATGTGTTCCTTGTTATGTTTGGATAAAACATAATGGCAATACAATTTTCAGACAGGAACTGAAGTTTCCACAAAATCAAATAATCAAATGCCCTTCTTTTTTTCTTTTCCTTTTTTTTTAATTTCAACTTTTTGTGAGGAAAATTATGAAGCATAGTTTTGGTCGAGTCACTCATTTCTAACTGAGTATTTCACTTTGTTGAACTGTGCTGCAGCTATTTCATTTCCAGGCAGTATCTGATAATGCAGAGCTACACTTCTTGCGGTCTGGAAAATGTTGCTCTTGCTAGGCTCTTTGGAGGACTGTATTTCTTGTAATGTTAAATAAACCTCTAATTGAATCAAGCTGTTTATAATGCTGCAGGAGCCAAAAAGACTCTGTAGTCTTTTTGGCTCCTGCAGCATTATACGTAGCTTGGAAATACAATCCTTCAAGACAGAGTATATCAAAAGTTAAAATAGCAGCAGCATGCTCAGGAGCTGTAAGACTCATGAGCTAATGTGTTCTTGGAAAAATTGTACTTAATAGTGAACTAGAAGAAAATGCACAGGTCTGTAACTCATTTTTTTAAAGCAAACTATTTAGATATGTGAAAATGTCAAAAATATCTCAATGTTTTTAAATGCACTCTTTTACTTGACACATTTCAATCTAACAAGAACGTTTCAGAGTTTTGTCTTGATTCTGAAATTCAGAATTTTGTTCAGCTTATTCTGTGATTTTGCAAGTCGTTGTGATGGGCAACCAGACATAAAGCACACAAAGCATAGCCTCCTTGAACCCACCTGAACTCTCTGACCTTTCTCTTGGGAAAAGAATGACAAATCTAATCCAGGGTTAACATATTTACTAATTCAAGGCAATCAACAGATTTTGTTTCTTAATAGAAGCAGTTCCAGGATGTATTTATTCCAGTCACAGCAAGAAGTGAAATGATTGCCTGTCTAGACAAGAACACTGTGCTTAAGAGTAGCTACTTGTGATGGCTCAGAAGCAGACAAAACCTTCCACACATCCAATTCACCTGACTGTGCAACTTCTTCCTCCTCTTCCAATGAATCACAGGCAGCTTTTTCCAATTAGGACACAGTCCTGCAGTCTTATTTGGACTAAAATCTATAGGACTGCTGGGCTACATTGTTAAAGACTGCCAGTACTTTTTACTGTTACTTTTTCATTTTTCCTTCATGAAATTAACGGAGTCTTTAAAGCCAACACTCACCTGCTGGTGGCTTTGTTCTGGGCAGAAGCATAATCTAAGACTAAATGGACAGCAGAACAGCAGTGGTGCCCATCTTCTGTGTGACAGCTTGGTGGCTAGACCACTTGCTGACAAAGTGACAGATCTGATCTCTAAATGTGCCTGAGCCTGAAAATCAGTGGAGGTACTTTTACATGATTACAGGTGTTGAGATTCTAACCTTACAACTGTGAATTCAAACTGCACTAAATTAGCACAAGCTGAGAACAAGGCTTATCCAGCTGAGGACATACAACTGGCTAAAGCGATGCCTGCATGCGCAGGCAAATTGAATGTCAAAACCAACTGGCCTGCCAGATTGCCCCATTCAAGTGCATGAGGATGCTGCAAACATGGAGCTAAAATAGGAGGAAACAAATGCCTGTGATTTGATTTGTTGGCAAGAAGATAGGTTGTAGGCACACTGGGGAGCAGACACAGGTAATCTACCTCCTCCTGGGGAAACTGCAAAGCTCTCCATTTGAAGTCCCCTCAGCCGAAGTGCTCAAGAGATTAGAGGAACATGTGATAGGAGAAGAGCCAACAAGTGAAATTAGTTCTGAGTTATTTTCCTTAGTCCCCCACTTCTCCAGCTAAGTGGAAATACCACTAGGAATGGTCTCCTTTCAACAGAAAAATCTTGAATCAGAAGAATTAAATAATTTCAATCTAGTTAAAAACTTTTAGATGTGATGGGTAACAATTTAATCAAAGGATATCCTCTACATACAGTCATTAGGAAAGTTCACCAAAGTCACAGAGATTGACACCTTCCAGCCTATTCCTGGAACTTCTTGTTGTGCAAACTGGAAGACTTTTCCCTGCACCACCCGTGTCATTTTCCATGGTGGTGGTGTTCAAAGAGATAGGGTTAAACACAGGCGCTAAGTAACAAGCTGTGATGTCCCAGCACTGCCACTCTCCCAGAACCAGGAGGCTGTGTGTGGCAAAGTCTTAGGTCATCTTGGCAAGGACAACTACTCAACAAGCATACAAGAGGGGTAGAGAAAAATCAAGCACCTTCTGATGTCCAAAAAATGACTTCCAACCAAAGGCAGAATTATCCAGTGAGGACACAGACCCTGCAGCTGCACCAGTTAGCACAGGATGCTCCTGCAGCGGGAGCACAAGGTGACATGGCTCACTGCATCTACTTGCTCCAGAAAACCAGACTGGTAGGAGACAATGGCAGCTTGAAAAGGGAGTTCGAGGCTACCCTCGATGTTTTGGGATGCTGGGGTTCACATGGAGAGTTCTCAAAACATGTCAATAAGTCCTTTGATCTTCCACACAAACCAATAAGAAGGTGAGACAGGTTTCAGCCCTCATTCTGCCTTACCCCTTCTGAAAAACCTCAGTTGAGTTGGAATGAGTCACTGTGCCTCTGCCCACTCAAATGTTAAAAAAGAAAAAAAAGAACAGATATTATTCTGTTCTGTGTAGAGATTAAGTATAGTTTGATATTTTCAGGTTCTGAGGAAAAAATAAAAAGCATCAACTAGCAATAGAGTCTAAATGTTGGAATAAGACCACAGAGGTGAAGAGCAGGTTGTATAACTCAACAAGTGGCTCCTTCTGCCAACACTGGCCTGACTGGTGGGCTCCAGCTCTATTTTGGAGACAGCCTGTAACCCATACGCAGGACAGACTAAGGATACTCCTAAAGAAACCATACCACTCAAGAAAATAATCTCAAATCCTTACCACACAGTAGTAGCCCTAAGAATCAAATGGATGTGGTCCTAACTGTCCCCTATTCCTGACTAGATGAGCAGCAGTAATTTCAGGTAGCAAGAGCATGAGGTGGATTTGACTGACCAGACCATGGCAGAAATAGACAGCATCAACACATTCTCTATAGACAAGCAGAATTAACTGAATAGTCTGTTTTCTACTATTGTGTTTAAGACTGGTGGTTGGCAAAACCAGATAGAGATAGGACCCAGAAAGCAAGTTATCAAGAAAGATTATCATTACAGGCCATTGTTGATCAGAGCAACCAGAAAACACTACCTAAACATCTGCAACATTTGAGGAGAAAACTGATGAAGGTGAATACAAGGTCCTAAACACCCCACACCTGCCATGGATAATACAAAGGCTAAGGAGAGGATGGACAAAACCTGGGAAGACATCTAGTGATGATAGGCAGGGTATGTGAGCAGAACATGAACAAAATACTACATTAAGTGGGGCAGGAACTGGTGTAAGACTGTAAAGCTTATTTCTAACATCTGTTTCTGCTGAATAGGTAGGGAAGAATCTGTGTTAGCAACTCTAGTGAGGTGATCACAAATTTTACTATGTCTGAAACAAATACATATTTTTAAGTCCCAGCTGCTAGAACCAGAGATACTCTCATGATACAGCAGAACTCTAGAAAACAGAGGGAAGCAAGTAGAATCTAAAAGACCAGACATCAAAACAAAATAAAAATTTCCAAATGCATTACTAAAAAAGAAGAATTTCTTTTTAAGGAAATCCCATTGTTTTGGTGTCCACAAAATGGTATTTAAATATGATTTTGCTCATACATTTCTACTCACACCCCACAGAAAAACTTAAGACACAGACTTTGCTCCTAATTGTTGAAGAGGGCAGAAAGCTGCTAATATACTTCTCTTAGGCTTGAGTCAGAGCAGCTTTACCGTTTCAGAGAAGGAAAGAACTGTGAACAGAGACTTGCACAGAGAAAATTTCTTGGACAAAAAGAGAGCAAAGAAGAACAAGGATCCTAATGGCAACATAGTTTCTCATGGGAAACTTGAGAAAGGGGAAAGGCCTATGAGAGAGGTAGACAGAGGCTGGACAAGTCAACAGGGACCAGCCTACAGTTTGTCTGGAAACACTTAGAAAACGAAACAATCAGAAAAACAAACAAGCAGCATGAGATCCTAAAACAACGCGCTAAGCCCATCACAGATGCCAAGCCGACCATGCAAGATCAAACCCACAAGGGTGGAAAGGATGAAGACAGAGCTATGTTCCCTCATGGAGGCAGGGGTCTTTCTGCACAAGAGGTGATAGCTTCTTTGGACATATCCCTTGAACAGGAGAAGGAGACCTATCAAGGAGGTGGCTTGGGCACACTGTGATAGCTTGTAGCACCAGCCTGATCTTCCCTATTCTCCTATGACTTCCAGAGTTACCAGAGGAGGAATTGCGGCCACACTACCAGGAGGGGATAGCACTGAGAAAGTCACATGAAAATGGGCCTGGCCTTGTCAGACAATTTGACGACAAGAGCTTCACTCAGCGCTGCATGGGTTAAGCCACACACAGCCTACACAAGGAAACCATTCAGCTTATGCCCAGACAGCTGAAAACTTGCTTGTACTGTCTTGGAGGGATGAATCACACAGAGAGAAACTCTGACAGGTAACACAAAGAAGGACCATCACAGCCAGAGTTCCCAATACAGGCAAGCAAGATTTAGGCAGATAGAGAAAGCATGGCCTTACAGGCTGTCTAGCAAGAGCATCCATCTGCAGAGTCCATCTAGCATAACTTCTCAGATGTGCCATGAATGCCCTAAGTGAGTTTGCATAGCTTTTTGTTTGATGCACCGGGCAGCCATTGGGGAAACAAAAGCATTTCTGTTTTACCTGCTCAGGTTGCTACTGCTTGGTACAGTGCTCCTCACTATGCAGTTGTCCTGCCTCTAGAGCATGGGGCTGGTGCTGTGACCCAGCACTACTGGCTTCAGGTGGGAGCAGGCAGCTTCCACAAGGGCTGAGAAGGAATCTGACACCCAAAAGGCACTACGATCTCCTCAAAACGTGAAGTGAAGGAGTGGAGCTAGGCCAGACACTGAAGAGAATGTAGCCCATATTGAGCTTGTCTGCTGGGGAACCCAATTCCCACATGGCAGCGGAAAGGGCAGCACAGACTTATAAACCCGTCACTGTCACAGTGGCTGAATCAGAGCTTGGCTTTACTGGAAAGGCTTCCAAGAGGAAGTCCTAGAAACTTCTAACCCCAGAGAAAAGGAGACATGAAGCATGCCTTCAGCCACTCTTCCCAGACGCTGTGCCTGGCTGAGGGACAAATAGCCTGGGCAAGTATAACTAGACAAAAAACAAGCAAGAAATGTCTGCTAAGCTTCCCAGCAAGGTCACCATCTGTTATTTCTCCCAACATTAGCTCAGACCTCCGGAAGGCAAAACCCTGGATGTTTCCAGGCACCTAGAAGGAACAGAGAAGCACATTCCCTCCATGCTGTGCATGGGTAGCTGGGGTAGTAGTAGAAGCAAACAAGCCCAACTTCAGTGTTTGGGAGAAATGTCACATTAGAACATGACCAAATCTGACTTACTGAGTTACAGGACAAGGTCATGACTGATCTAGTGTTTCTCACTAGCTGAGAAACTCAACTCACATCCTCTCATGTATCAGCAGCAGAACTGAGTGTGATATTCCCAACACAACTGTGCCTCACAGTGCATAAAGGTCCCCAGGGTGCCTGTGAGGTCTAGATTATTAAGTGAGCCTGAAATCATGGTTCTTGCTCACTTGGCTTTCTGAAATATGAATGCCTATTAGTATATCATTATTCATCTGAGGAAAAAAACCTCCAGGACTGCTAATAACCTAGTAAGGACATTCCATTGAGAATGAGGTCTTTGGGGATTCTTTTGGTTTTCTTTGTAAAGCTTCAGAATATATTACAAAAAAAAAAAAAAATATCTGACTATTTGTCCTGGTTTCAGCTGGGATAGAGTTAATTTTCTTCCTAGTAGCTGGTATAGTGTTATGTCTTGGCTTCAGTATGAGAAGAATGTTGATAACACACTGATGTTTTCAGTTGTTGCTAAGTAACATTTAGACCAAGTCAAGTATTTTTCAGCTTCTCATGCCCAGCCAGCAAGAAGGCTGGAGGGGCACAGGAAGTTGGGAGGGGACACAGCCAGGACAGCTGACCCAAATTGGGCAAAGGAATATTCCCTACTGTATGAATCATCATGCCCAGTATATAAACTGGGTGGAGCTGGCCGGGAGCGGCGGATTGCTGCTTGGGAACTGACTGGGCATCAGTTGGCGAGTGGTGAGCAATTGCATTGTGCATCACTTGTTTTGTATATTCTAATTCTTTCATTATTATTATTATCATTATTATTTTCTTGCTTTCTGTCCTATTAAACTGTCTTTATCTCAACCCACAAGTTTTACTTACTTTTTTTTTTTTTAAATTCTGTCCCCAGTCCTGCTAGGGGTGGGGCAGGGAGTGAGCAAGTGGCTGCATAGTGCTTAGTTGCCAGCTGGGGTTAAACCATGACACTACTACTCAACTTCCGTAACACAAACCTGCTATCTCTCTGCTTTTTCCAGCAGAAGCATCCAGGAGCTGTGTGCCTGCTCTCAGTGCAGAACACATGCCCCAGTCACACTCGCTTATTTCCATACAACTGTGACATATCTGCTGCATGCTTGTTCCCAGAGACACATGATGCACCTAAAAATTTGTTCCTCAATACCTGCTTTAAATTGAGTAGTGTATTTCCAAATAAATGGTTTTATCATTCATATAAGCACTTGGTAGCTGCTGAAATAATTAAATGCTGACCACAGCTTTCATCTGAATTTCTTTTGGTCTGAAAGAAAGACTGTTGAATGAGATCAGCAACGTATGGAAATGCATGCATGATAAAACTGCCCTCTAGTGGGAAAGTACCACTCACATCTACAGCCAACGTACAGAGGAGGATTTGGGGTCCCACAGCACGTCACTGAGCCTCAGGGGCTGGATCAGACAGCATTCCCATCCTTTGAGACTGTCCCTGTGTCTGGCTTGGCTGAGGCCGCAGCTGGACAGACTCTGAGGGGCTGCCTGCTGTATTCCCAGCACAGCCACACCAGTGCGACCAGAGGTAACACTGCTTTGGCTTTTTGAGCCAGGCCCTTGCTATAATGCCATTCACCGGGGCCTGCAGAGGACATCCTCTGTCAGCTGGCTCCACCTATTTGTTGGGGAAGAAAGATTATTGGAAGCAAACTGAAGAAACATCGGTAAATATCAACTGGCAGACAACCTAGCATTATTCAAAAGCCTTGCATTCACATGGTGCTAGCACTTGGCTAGCACCAGGGCTGAATGCACATCAACAGTGAAAGCTGAAGCCCTACAGACTGAGAAGTTTCCCCAGGGCCCCATCCACAGAGATGCCATCATGCTGTACCAAAGAGCCAAGTACACCCACAAGCCCCACTCTTCTGCCACATGCACTGGACAGTCCAGCACCTTAGAGATGTTCATGGTGTTAACCCTTTTTGCAGTACAGTGGGATAGGGCTTGATCTAAGGATGGAGATGTATGACCAGCAATGGCCCAACACTGGCTTTACAGAGCAGCATCTCCTCTACTAGAGGAATGATGTGACAGCTAGGCTTCAGGAGGTCTATATGAAGGAGAAAACAAGGCTCCTTATCAAAAGGAAATGAAGTCCAGGTAACTGTATGTCTCGATAGTGGAAACATTTCAGAGAGGCTGGAAACAGGAATAGAGAAATTACAGCACAGGAGCTGATTGTGCAATTACGTCAGCCCCCTGCTTCCAGATGCACCTTAGCCATCTTTAATTTTCAAAGCAGAAATGTTGAGCTTTGGGGTGACCACACACTGTGTTTCCAAGGATAAAATCTCCCTTTCTGCCCAGAAATGCTGTCTGGCAGGCCAGGTTCATGACATATGCTCAAATCAACTTCCATTCATCCTGAAGGCACACATCCAGACATCCCCACGTTTCTCAGCTGTATCCAATTCACACTTCCCACTTCTGCCTCAGACATGTGGGCCTGACACATAGAGAAACATGGTGGTCCCTCTTTAATACCTGGCTTTTCATTAACAAAACTTCACACTCAACGCATTTGCCATGGTTTTCTCCTCTGGGAAACTCGATCATTATCTCCAATGCCCTCACTGCTGTGACCTTCTCAAGCTCCTCAGCTGTGCTCTCAGTCAAATGACTACAGAGATTAACCAGCTAGTCCCCCTCCAACAGTGCCACCCAGCCTTTCCTATAGCCATGACAAAGCTGTTAGAGCTGCCATAGAACTGCAGCCCTTGTTTTCACCAGTCATACCATCTCCTCCTTGCAGGGTTCATTGCCTGTCTCCTTCAAAAAAGGTTAGTTATTTTTAGCACTAATTACTCAGTGTAGTCAGGACCTTTGTGTCTTTCCACGTTACTGGAAAAAGGAAAGCAGTAATACCTCACTCTGCCCTTTCCATTCTCATTTGCTCTCTTTACGACAAGAGACAGAGCTCCTCTTGCACTCCCTCACCATAGATTCAGAGATGCAACAGATGGCTTCCTCAAAGTGCTGCCTATCCCTGAGGAGACAGGCTTAATCACTGCACCCTTACAGATGGTAGGAAGCAAGCTGTATACTGTGCTCTCTTGGCCACATTTCACAATAGCACCTTGCAAACGCTAATACATCCATATGCACTCTCTGTGCTGGCAGCACAACCACACTGTGATGTGCAAGCCTGTGGTGGGGGCCTAAGGTAGGAAGATGGGGCACTTTCAGACCTTGCAGTAGGGTATGTCAAACACGCTTTACACAAGGTCATTCACATCCCTTCAGCAACCTCTTTTGTCCAACACCCTTCAATAAACCCTATTCCAACAAGATCACATCCAGCCAAAAGAGAGATAAAAGGGACAAAATAGGTGCAGGGTCTAAAATTGGGTTTCACTGGGATAATGCGAGATTGCAGCACCATTTACTCCCCCCTTGCGCACAGATGCATGCAAAAATGAGAGTGTATTCTTGGCAACATGAGTCAGACTAGTAATATTCCTGCTGTCATTAGACTCTGCATTTAAACTCTGACCTGACATTTAAATGTAACCACTACAGCAATGTCACACCAGTCCCTCTGGTCCCATCTGCCCATAAAGCAAAGTGAGCAGCAGAGCTCAGACTACCAGGGCCCCATACTCCCTCATCCTTCAGGCACCCCCAGGGAAGCTCTTTCCCTGGCCCTACTTTGACTCTGCTTATTATTTCTACCCCACAGGATCTGAGGGCTCTGGCCAAGACACCACACAGACTGACAGAGGCCTTATGCCAGAATTTGAGTCCTGAACAGGACCATCTCCTAACGATGGTTTGTTCACATGGCATTAGGCCAGGTAGATGAAGAGCCACCATGACCTTTTCCCATAAACAAGCCATGGATCTATCATCCTGAGCAGCATTCCTCCCTTCCTCCAAGAGCCTGGGACCAGCACATATGACTGTGCTAAAATGCTTGCAGATATGGCTCTCACCTTGAGCTAAAATAGCCACTGAACAAAAGTGCCTACAGGAAGACTAGTTTCATACTGACTGAACCTTGCAGTTAAATCCAGTATTCTGCAGGCCAATTTGAAGAGCTTTTTTCCCCAAAAATTTATTCATATTTGCTCTCTTCCACTTTTAGAAACATCTTCAGGTTGTACCAGTAGTCCCTTATTCATGAAGATGGCAGGGCACAGGCTGTTAGCATTAATCTTAGAACAGAAAATGCTTAACACTCTGACTTGGACAATTTTTCAGTGTGTGACTCCAGAGCTTCAGCTCAATCACTTCAGTAGGCCACTATATTAACAAACATTTACAAAGTGAACTCAGTTTAACACATATTTTCAGGTGGGTAGGTTTATTTTTCCAAGATGGGATCGTTCTGTACCACATATCCTGTGGTTTCTTTTGATCCTGATGATATGATAGCCCTTTGGGAGCAACCTAGAGCTGGCCTCCAAGTTAATTCAAAACCTGATATGGCCAAACTACACATGACAATTCAAGCATTCAGATCCAAAAGCTTTTTGCCCCAGGCCATTGGCCACAGCTGTAGAAACGGCCAGTTTCATAGGGTGATATTGCAAGGTCAACAGTCCTTTCTTCTTTGAGCATTTATTTTTCCTATGGGTGTAAAACAACTGTTCTTCAGGAATACCAGAGGAGAGCCCTAAGGTCTATGCCAGTACTTCCCTGCTTATCTTGTGCTCTTAAGAGTAGCTTCTGCTCTCCAATATTTAGGGCTAAAGCTTGCACCCAAAGATAGCATGCAGAAGTTCCATAAAGGAAAGGGCCTGCATAAAGGAAGATGTGCAAACTAAAGCCTCCACTTCTTCCTCAGCTCAGACTTTAGTCCTCTACTACCAACTTCAAAATAACATTGACAACGAAGAAAGAAAAGCTGAAGTTAAAACTTTGCCCCAGACTTTGTCTCCACATTTGTGATTTTAGAATAAGGTTTGGATAAAGATATTTCAGTTTTTAGTCTTATATACATTTAGAATTTAATTGCAGAAATATTTGCCTGATCCACAGGGGAGCAGTATACTTTGAAATATGAGGATTTCAGAATAAAGAGGGTGTCCTTTCTCCAACAACAAAGACAGACTGATCTGACATTATTTCTTACTAGAGAGTTTTGCTTTGCCAAAGTGATAGCTGTTTGTCTCAAACCATGACCTAGAAGCTTTCAATCCAATTATCACATCTCAACTGAAATGCATCTTTGGTTACTAAATAAACTGGACTAAACCTATCTACTGCATTGACTTGAAGAGAGGAGGTGTTATCAGCAGTTCTTCATTCAGCAGCTACCCTGGGTGAGCTCCCATCCACTCTGCCAGCCCCACTGTCCCCCTCCAACAGATCTGCACAGGAGACAGAGGGGAAAGCAAGCACTGAGTGCCCATGGGGATTCACCAAAACCCTTCTGGACCCCACAGCAGTGGCTGTTTTTCCCCCTTCCCCAGGGGCAGCATTTGCCAATGGACCTAGGACAACATAGACACCCAGGGGATGTAACTGAATGAGTGGTGGACTAGAATAAAATAGAAAACACAGACTTCATTGTGACTCCAGTGCCAGCTCAACTCTAAGTCATTTTGAAACTGCCCTATACCACAGTGGGAAACTCCTCAGGGTTAGCAGAACAGCCTGGTCTACCCTATCTGATCAAGGTACTATATTCTTTACATATTCATGTTCACTGGCTTGGGGATCACCATTGCATGTCAAGTTTGCCTTTATCGTTTAGCTTTCTCCCTGTAACATCTATGTGTGGCAGATCATAAATACCATGATGGGGAAGATTGTGTGTGGGGAACAGCTGGGAATAGCCAGTAACAGTGAAACTCAGATACACAAAAGCAGACATTGTCATGTCTCTGGAAGCTGTACCTGAAAGGAGGGCAGGGAACAGTGGAGGAGGGGCTGCCAAGGGGACCGAAAGCCCCATCAGGTGCTTGGGCCAGGAGGGAGACACCATATACTGAAAATGCACTAATAAGAAGAGGCCCACTTTAAAAGGGCAGGTCCTTTGTCTTCCCTGGGATTTTAATCACACTGTGGTGGCTGGGTAGAAAGAAGGACTTGTGTTGATTTCAAGAATAAGTATTTGCTCATTTAGAGTAGTTCTGCAAACCTCAGGCAGTATTGCAGTCTGACTAAGGGATGTGCAACTCTCAGATGGATACTTAAGTTACTTTGTAGAATTGGGACAGGTCCTGGGATGGAGAAAAGAGTTTCAGTAATGGGAGTTTCCAAGGTTAGGGGGATTTTTTCTATTTTTTTTTTTTTCTTCTTCTTTCTGAGAATCCATATGAGGAGGAAGAGCTGTGGCAAGGATGGGAGGACTCCCTCTCCTAAACCCTACTAACCACATGTGACAGCATGTAATCAATAGCTCATCAACAGGGAAGTGGGGCTGTCCCTTAAATAACCTGTTCAAAGCATTCCCTTGCTTTCAAGGAAGAGGAAGGAAGATTAGCCGTTTATGACCTGTCACAGGAAGGGGAAGAAGAGTGATGTATCCCTATCTGCTCTTGCTACATACCCAAACAGCTGCCTCCTCCCTCATCCTCCCAGGCACCTACCAAAAGTAAGAACACCCCAGATGGGAAAGCTTTGTAGCACCAGTAACCAAGAAGCCTTGCCTGAAACTAGAAGCCACAATGATATTCTGCTTTGAAGCCATGTGGCTGTGTGAGAGCTGTCAGGTTCATCAGAGATAAAACAATGACCACTCTGCAGGTCATAAAATAAAAAGGGGAGGGAGGGATTGTTTATAAAACAGTTTGTACCCATTTGGATGACATGTCACCAGCCAATAGTCCATGCAGCTTTAAGATGCACCAGTTACATATTCACCTTCAAAACGAACCATCTGACAGGGTGCAAGCACCACCGCCTTTCAACCCCTCTGGAGGGGACTTAGCAGTTTTTCTGGGATTTTCCTTGGAATTACCTTTGGCTACTACAAATGCTTTCAGCAGCATTTTCAAAAGTCAGTAGCACATACAAATATTTCATTTTCCACTTGTCTCTGCTGGAGACACCACAGTGAAGCTGATTTTTCTAAAAGTCCACCACTTGGCACTGTTTGGAAATGAGCTCCATTTCAAGTGTTCTCACTTGGGCACCCATCATCAGATATGCTTAAAAAGCCCTTCCTCTACCACTGCCATAAAGATTAGGTAATAGCACAGACCCAGGGAAAACCAACCATGAGTAGGACAGCCCTACACACTCACTAAATTCAAAGGGAACTTTTGCACATTTGTAGTTAAGCACAGACTGTTTTGCTGAACTGGTGCATTATGGCCCAAGGCAATAAGGAATATGCCCAAAAAAGATTATTACAATGTCTTAGTCTTGTATTCTGCTTAACACAGAGAATTTTACTAAGTGTTCCATATGTTACACCTTCCCCACAGGAATTCCTCCTGTTTGCTACTGATTCATCCCATCTGAATTTTAATGCTAATAAATGATACCAGCATTTAGAAGAGAGAATCCCTATGTTCTTTTCATACCTCTGCAGGATAAAAAGTACAGAGAAGAAATGAAGTTCTGTTGCTTATCAGTGAAAATACTTCAATGAAGTTTTGCCACGCAAGCCAAAGCTCCTGCTTATGTCAGCAGGACTGCACCAAGGCAGTAACCAGAACACCAGGCAGGTGCAGTGTCACAGGAAGGAATTAGGAACATGCTCTTCTGTTTCCACCGTTCATGGATTAGACACGTGTACATCACACATACCTGCAGCATCCTCAATGTGCTGAGGCTGGAGCTGACCCCTTTCCTAACCCGAGGGCAGGAAAAGGAATGGCTCAGCATCCTCTGCATGGGCAGACAGTCATGGAAGAACCAGAAAATAACCATTACAGCTCTTTCAGAAATGTGCACACATGCCTGTGCCTCAGTGAACTCCAAGCATTCCCTGAAGAGGAAGATGCTACATGTTCCAAAGCAAAGGTGCAGTGTAACCTGTTTGCTAGACAAATTTGCAAATATCAGAAGAAACCACAGTCCCCCACTGTGGTCCCCCCGATCCAGCTCCAGGGTAACTTCTTCTTGCCCCAGGTTCATCACCACCAAAGAATCCTCTGCTTCTGGGAAGAGGCACAGTGCCATCAGTGACTACACTGTAGAGGTTAAGCATATGGCAAAACATTCATAATCATCTCACTAGGCTGCTCCCATGTCCCCAGCTGTTTGCTACCTGCTGATAGTTACCAGCAATGGAGAACTTAACAGAAAGATGTACTGCTCAGCAACCAAACTGGCTTTCTAGAAATGCAGTGGAATTGCACTGCTCTCTCCCTGCCTTTTCTCCTACTACATTTTCTTTCTAGTTGTTACTATCCCCTTTCCCGCTCCCTCTCTTTCCAAACCATAGCCAAATTCTGACATTTGGACAGCACAGATTTGGCAGCTCCCTTAATGAGATAAGACACATAGCCTAAAAGAAGTAAAGCAGTTTTAAGCAACAGTTTTCAGATCTGCACTGGGCTCTGTTTTCCCCTCTGCAGCAGAGTTGGTCCTCCTTACTGCTCCCTTGTCTCCCTCCACAAGTAACAGGCATATCTATTTCTATAGTCCCTTCTCTGGCCCATCTCAACCACCATGCCCTAATCTCCTGGCTCCCAAGGGGTGTGTCTTCCCTGCCTCTTCCCTTCACCTTAAAAAAAAAGGGCGGGGAGGGGGCAGCAAATGAAAAATTTCTTTTAAATCACATGCCAGCTAAGCCACTCCTGCCTCTCTCTACTCTAGCCCCAGCATTTAGCAGGCTCTCCCTCATTCTTCCCTTGCCATCTCTCTGCTTAACAGACTCCCTACAACTCTGGTGCTTCTTTCACCCACCGCCTTCCTCCAAGGCAAGCCTGGCCTTCCCCAGTTTAGGAAGTGTCAAGCTACACAACCAAGATTGGGGATAACCTGCAACACTTCTACACAAAACCAACCCAACCCAAACACATGGGAGTGACAAGCTGGATCCCCAGCTACTTTATATCAAACGGACACTGCTAAATGGCATGAAGCTTTGTTCATCTGTGCCAGTGAAGTCTGGCTCACAATAAGTCCAGCAGGCAAGAGCATAATAAATGTTAAACATAAGTGTACCACAGTTCTATCTGGGTCACAGGAAGCAGAGATCACACAGAAGTATATACTACGAGAAATGTGTGCAGGGGAGGAAGGTCAAATTTCCTGATTCATGCTTTGCAAAAATGTCAACAGAAGGTTGTCCCCAAGTGTCAGTGCTGCTGCAGCAGCTATCACTTTCTTTTTTGGTGTTTTCCTTACTCACTTCAAGATGCTTGAAGGAGAACTGCTAAAGCTGCTGCTGCATCATCAATGCAATCTGGGGAAGTTTCTTATTACAGACTGGAGACGGGCATCCACAGCAGACAGGACAGTACTAGCATGAGTGGCAAGTCCCAGGGAAGTTCCCTATGACTGCACAGGCCGTTTCAGTAGGAAGTCCATAGTGAGTTGTTGAACATGTTAGTTACAAGGTTACCTTGCAAACACAAAACCTTATAGATCCTCCTCTTCAGACATCAACTCCCCAGGTCACCCTTCTCAACCTGCCTTACAGATGTCAAACAAGTCCCTGATCCAGAGTTGTTTCTTCTGCCTGATCAGGGTGGAAAGTGAGGCCTGAGGACATAGAGCAGCTCTCAGCAGAGTTGGTAACAGAGGCGGCAGCCTTCTTGGCCTTGACCTGCACTGACTTCATAGCACTCCTAAGTGATTCCTGGGTTCCTGAAAATTTTATTCTAACTGGAAAGAGCCTGGCAAGGTGGGTTGATAACTGTTTTGGACTTCTACCCATGAGAAGACTATAGGAAAAACCATGCAGGAGTGCAGCCAGGTACAGGTAATTCTGTTCGGGGCTCTGTTACAGGGACCTAACCCGGACAGCATCCCAGCAGGCCCAGAACAATCCATTTTGCAGGGGTGTAAGTGGCAATACCAGACATGAGGTGCCAGAGAAGCAGGGTCTTGAGCTGTACAAGAAGAGGTGAGTGGAAATCCATGCAGTCAAGATATCCATCTGGCAGTGAGGGTTTGCATGTCTGTGATTAATTCAGCAGAGGGCTGAACCTTACTAGTTCTTGGAGCTCTTTCATCCCATGTCAGTCTCCGCAAAATCACGATTACACAGAATGAAGCTATCATTTCAGCTTGAGTGTCTAGTAAGGACAAAAAGGCCTCTGCTTTTGAGACTTGAGCTCAACTTTCAGTTAATTTCTTTCCACTTGGATAGCTTAAAGATTGTGCAACTGCTCAAAGAAGTCCTCATTGTGGAGCAGTGAGGCAGCCACAGCCTTCAAAAGACAACACAGCACTTCCCAGACTCCTTCATGTTGACCACTGATTTTAGATACTCGGGTCGGGGTGGGGTATGTTTTGGTTTTGGGGCTATTTTTGCTCCATTAACTGCAGTCTAAGAAATTCAGGTAAGACAGGAGCAACACGTATTAAAAAAGCACAAAGTGTCCCCTGCAAGAGAAGATGCTTTCTAGCTAAATAGCAGCACTTAGACATAGATTTACAGGACAGGCCAAAGTCCACAATACTCTTCATAAGTCCACAGCTCCTGCCTACCTGCTGCTGGGTTCCCCGTGGACACACTGCCACTGGCACCACAGAGGACAAAGTCTTGGCAGGGTGAAAACAATGACATGAGATTTACAGCAGAATGAGGATCTATATCAAGGTTGCTATATCAAGGATTTAAAACTGAAACTCTGCAAGAGATCTAGATCCTTCTTCTCCAAGACAAATGTTAACTTCAGGCCAAAAAAACCAAAAAGCAATCTCCTTGCAGAACAACTCAACAGTTTCCCTAGAGTTTCTTTCACTTTTCTCTCAGGCAATTTGTTGTTGCCAATGATGAAGATGATAACCTGGGGTAGATGGAGAATGTGCTTGATTCAGTCCAAAGACACACATACTCGTATACACATAACAGATCTGTTCACCTGCTGCTTCTGCTCTCACAGTGAAACAATTGCCATAATATTTTCCATAGCCTTTGCATCTTCCAGCCAATAATCTAAAAATGGATTACAAGCTTTTAATAACCTCCCACAACCTCTATCCAGTAGAATAAAGGGATTTTAGCACCCCAGAAACTGAAAAAGAGAGAAAAAATTACTTGGACCAGACCCACTAACAAAACTACAGGGAAAGAAGTAATAAGCACAGTTTTATTTGTTTTAAGGCCAGCAGCCTAAGATCATCAGAACAACAGGCAGCACACATCGCCTCATCCACAGCTGGTGGGTTTGACTTGATACTCTCCTATAACACACAGGCCACGCAGGTCCTTGCAGATCAGAGGTGGGAACATTCCCACTGCCTGGTGCTGGATGTCTGCACTGCACACACACCGCTCAATCCCTACAAGGTGCAAAGCCCAGTTCCCAAAGAGGTATAGGCATTTCCCCCAGGGACAAGACACTATTTGCACCAAAATGACGTGGACAGGAGTTGAATGACCAGGTATGGCAGGCTGCCACATACAATGCATTGCATAGCATGGGCATACTTGCCTGTAAATAAATGGGTGGGTGATGGTGGGCCTTACACCTCCTTATACTACAACAAAATGCGAAGGGGTGAAAAATAAATTATCTCCCGGACTCCAGCACTTTGAAAACCTTGTTCCTGGTTTTGTCACTGCTGACACTGCCAGGTGATGCTGCTCCCCCAAAAGGCTGCTAAAACCAAGGTATTCATTACAATGACAGACTTGCCATACTGCAGAGCTGATGGAGCTGCACTGATTTCCCTGCTGAATCACTGCATCCCGCATTGCAGCAGGAAGAATCCTTGCTGTTGGAGCAGCATACATACCTCTCGACACCACAGATGCAGCTGAAAGGTGAGTGTTACTCCTAGGGGCACAGAACGGGGATTTTACACAGCCACAAAGAAGAAAGGAAGTTTGGTAAATGAACTATTCAATTAAAAGGAAAATTACCATGACAAAGGTCAAACATTACTACTTCATGTATTTTTTGTATTTTTCCCCACTCCCCCGTCCCATCTCCCTCCCTCCCCGCTTCCTTCCTCTCCTCCCCCATGTAGCACCCCAGCTAACACGAGGCTAGGTAATAAATAGGTAGATTAAAAACTGTATTTGTTGCTATCTGCATTAGTAGATGGCAGTGACGGATTCTGCATCAAATTTGCAACTGCTAAAACTGAAAGAAGCACTAGTCCAAGGTATAAGTAGGGATGCACATAAATGCAGCTGGGATGTTAAAGTAATATGCAAAAATAAAAGGAGATGGCGGTTCAAGTTGAGGAGTTTGCAGTTTAGACAAGAGATCACTACAGAAAAGATCTCTAACTACATCTATTTCAGTGTGTGAGGATTGGCCAATTTGGGCATGAGAAGAAGCTCTCTCCGTGCTCAGATCAAAGTCAGAACCAAAGCAACCAAGTTAGCCTAGTGGCACAGGGCAACAGAGACTCCCTGCCATTTGTAGCTGCCACGTAACTGCTGGCCAGCTCAGCCACAACAACCATCTCTTAAAATTTACCACGCATGTTCTCTCTTGACCATGTGTGCAATTCCCCACTGTTATAATCCAATAAGCTAAGAGAAGGACAAAGATAAGAACTGGCCCATGGAGAAGAGGGAAGTGCCTGATGGAGTGCTGTAGCATATACATAAAACTTATTATCTCTTTCCTCTAGCCCCATTAAAGACAAGTGGCATGGCCACTACTGAAAACTGTAGAACTGCTTCTATTAATAGTCCTGTTAACATTTCACCAGTTTGTGTAGTATTTCTTGGGAAATCCCCATGCTGATCCCAGGAACAACAAATACTGTGGCAAAGGCAGGGAATTCTGAAATGTAAACACTGAATACTCAGCCAGATCAACTCCCAACCAGATGTACCTGTCCACATGGGGCTTGGCAGGCTACCCACACATACGTGATGAGTGAAAAAACTGCTTAGACTTCAAATTGTTACACCTGTCCTATCTCCTAAACAGTGATAGGTTAATCAGAAGGAAGCCTGCCAATTTCTGAGTGCCCTGCTTTCTGTGGCTTCATTTTGAATGTCACCCATGAATCAGTTCACCAAAACACAAGACAATATACAGTCCACTCATGGCAAATGACAGAAAAGCTACTCCATACTGAGCTTCGAACAAGAATGTGAAGAATTGCCTTCTTGCTTAAGAGAGGAGAAAGTACATAATTTTTCAGAATGACTGTAGATCATGTTCACAACACAGCCTGCCAGCATGGCCCTTGCCAAATGCAAACCACAGTGCTTAAAAGCCATTGTGGCAAGGAATTCAAACGAGTAATAACAGCTCTGATACCATGCTAAATGAATAACATCTGAAATGTACACAAAAGGACAAGAGGCCAAAACACAGTCAGTCAGTGGAAATTCACAGATTACTGTATATGATGCTACCAAACCATTAAGGCTGGGAAATACTGTTGCATAAGTGTGCTATTAGAAGAATTTTTTTAATTTACAGTCAGATAACTGAATTCAAAGACCTTAAATGGTATTATCTTAATTTATGTTATATAACCACAGGCTAGCTAATTCCTTCATTAAGCTCTAGTTTTATGGTTTAATCTAAGCTTTTCCTCTAGAAAATTATATGCTTTGGTTTAAAGTCTTAAAATGACAACAAAGTCAGCTCATTTCTATGTTATTTGCCTCCATGACTAGCTGCTCTCTGATAAAACGTAATGTCTCTTAATTCCAGACAAAACTTGTCTAACTTCTTCTTCAGACAAAATATTTTTGTTACATCTTTTGGTCTTTAAGCTACTAAATTCTTTTTTTGAAACAATGATAAACATTAAAAATCTGCATTTGGGAAAGGCTGGGAGAATTACAAAAAGGTCATCCCACTGAGACCACATCCTTTGAAACTTTGCTAAACAAATGTATTCTGGATATTTTCAGTTATTTTTTTCCCCCACCTGCTGTAATTCTCTTTGTCCAAATCAGGCATCAAAACAGCATAAAGCCATAAAGGAGAGTAATATCTGAGGCCTCCTAATAGTTGTTGCACATCACCACTTCTCATATATCTTCTCCCTCCACCATGGAGGATTTGGAGGCTCACTGAGCTCATTACAGAATGGATTCTCCTCCTTAGAGCTAGTACTCCAAGTATGTGCTGAGAGTCAGTGCCCTAAATAAAATGTGAGAGAAACCTTTTTCCACTAATGAATCATAGAAGAAGCTACATCAAAAGTAGGTGAGTAAAAGAAAGTTTACCTGAATATGAAAGAATAAAAAAATTGTCAGAATACTGCACTATACTATTTAGCTATGAGATGAAAAATGGTTAAAAGCAATATGGGAGGCCATATCCCTAAAACAGGCATGACACATGCTAACCCAACATATGATGGGGCTAGCTCATTCTCAACTATTTGCAAAGTTTCTGATAGGCAGGCCAGAAAGGAGTAAAGAACGGTTTTCTATTTGTTTGCTGACCAAAGACCAACACGAAGCCAAGAAATAAAACTTTTTTAGATGTAGAAAAAGGCTCAGTTCCATAGGCAATGTTTCCTACTTAATCCAAAGTATTTAATCCATCTCTGCCTTCTTAAAACTTCCTCACCCCTGTAACCTTATCATAAGAAAACCA
Source organism: Buteo buteo (assembly GCF_964188355.1). NCBI lineage: Eukaryota > Metazoa > Chordata > Aves > Accipitriformes > Accipitridae > Buteo > Buteo buteo. The sequence goes on from NC_134180.1 coordinate 7,607,531, forward strand.
TTACCACATGTTTGGTTTTATATTTAGAATACAACATTACCAAAATAGTCCAGTATCAAAAACAATTGCAACATAGGTCTGCAACAATTTCCACATGCATAATAGCCAAAATACTTCAGCTAGTTTATGACAAGCAGCATTATTCACAATTAACTATAATGACCACTGATCGTAATCATAATTTCTGAATAAAAGAATGCTTATCAGTCCTGGACCAGAGGAAATCATGAGTGTTGTGGGTGTCAGGGTTTCTGAACTTAACCCCTAGAGGTTGTGAGTGGGGCTGATCTCAGTCCTAAAGCACAATAGGGAACAACAGTTCCTCTGCTCCTTGCAATTATCTAGGCTAACTTGTAAAGCAATTTCGAAATTCTTTGCTTAAAGTATGTGGAATGAGAGAAGCTTCAATTTTTGGAGTGACAGGACATTCCTACGCACTTCCCATGAGTGTACAGTCTTTGGAAAGGGGTTGCTGCTCTCTGTGTAGAAAAGGACTGTGACAGACGGGAAAAAAAGGTGTAAAATGTGTATAAAAGCCAGAGTAGATTCTTCTCCTCACTGAGTTTATTTTGTATGTTGCCCTTGTGCATGGAGGATTTGCCTCTGGTGTGACAAGGCAAACAAAAAAAGCTTTTCACAGCAGCAGTTGATTTTTTGATGTATATTCAAATGTGACTGAATTTGCAGTTGAATGCATTAGCAAATGGAGATGAGGACAAAAGCAGACTGCCAGGAGACAGCAATTAGTGCAGCAAGAGGCAACTTGGCTGTAGCAGCTGTGAACTCTCCTCCAGGGAAGAATCAGCGACAGGCAGAATTACATTAGGGAGGCTGATCTCACCTCCTTAAAACTGCCCACAGCGACTGCCTTTGAGGGAACCACCAGGTCATCCACAGAAGTGATCCGCAGTATTTAGAAGTCTAGGGAATAGTGCTTTGGACAGAGCTTACTCATGGGAGTATGAAACAGGTGGCTTTTTGCGGCTCAGGTGCCAGGTAGCACAACTGCAAAGTGATAGCTCATCCAAAACAGTCAGGTCACCACTAACAAGTCAATGCATCTTCCATCTAACAAAGCATTCCCTGTTGCAAGGGGACCAAGACACACTGTGGAAGCATCTGAACACTTCCCTCTCCTGCAAGTGTTTGCTGAAGGTTTTGGTATAAACCTTTATTCAGCAATTGTGAGTTTTTGCACATCTTACCAAAGATCTGAGCTAACCAAGTGTAGGCATTGAGGAAAAGCTGGAGAAAGTAGCAACCCCAGAATTATGCAACCTCAGTAGGGAAATGAAATTGCTTGACATCACTAAATTGAAAAGAGGAAACTTCCACAAAGGACACTCCTGTTGTCACCACTGCTTATTAAAGTGTCAGTTCTTTTCAGAGTTTCAGGCAGCACAGGCTGAGCACTGGTCTGAAAAAAAAAAAAAAAAAAAGGACAAAAAAACCAAACAAAAAAACCCAACCAAAAAACCACCTCCGTATCTCTCACTTGGAGGAATCCTGTGCTGCTGGGCAGTCGGAAGCACAGAGGTGATATGAAAATCTGAAAGTAAGAGTGGGAAGACTGTTGGATATTGCATCCATCTAAGCCAGCTTCTAAAAGCCTTTTTTACTTTTGGGTTTGTTGTCCCCAAACAGGGTTCTTCACCCGGTATGCAAAGAGCCGGTAACACACAGAGTCGAGATATTTATTTCATGCCTGCACGGGGATGGGTGGTAGGTGGTAATTCCAAAAAGCTAGCACACACTTGAAAGACAAACAGGGTCTCATATACACATCAGGATCAAGGAAAAAGCAGTAACAAAACACACGATTGGTTACTAACAATTTATATTAAAAAAAAGTACTTCTACACATCTAAAACATTACCCAACTCATTATATTAAGGTGGTCTTACATTTACATACTCACTATGCACAAGTGGGTGTTGTTTTTAATATTAAAATCAAGCTAAGTTAGCTAAGGACACACTTTTTTCTTGACACTACTCCAGAACTGGGCACTTATGATATAAATCAGAAGGCAATAGTGTTGACAGAACCTCATTGTTTCACCTCCTTACTTCAATGGATTCAATGTAGGGACCTTCCATTCTTGTTCCTATAGTTTCAATACCAGATTGTCCTTCTGACATCAGGTTCAGACCAGGAAAAATCTCATTCCAGAGCCATGCTACTTAGAATATCCACTGCTTTTCTAATAAACTGGTTGAAATAGCACAAAGCAGAGGAACTGTTCTTGCAACTAGAACAGGTTTCCCATCTTACAAGGTTATCTTTTTATAAAGATAAGAAAGGCTACGGAAGAAGTTGTTAGTTCCTTTTATGAAGGGTACAATAAAAATAAAACCACATTGAAAAAATATTATTAATGGTACAAGATTCAGGAAACGCCTGAAATAAGTTTGCCTCTGCCACTTCAGTTTGGCTTCCTTTTGTGCACTCATGATAGAACTTTCAATTACCCCTAAAAATAGTGTTTTCCTCTAAGCATCATGATGTCATCATACACAGGACAGTGAAATGATCATTTACTCAATGTTAGTTCACATTTGTTTCCTCCCCATTGCTTAATATACAACCCTGGTCTTATTAACGCACAGTATTTAAAACTTCCACTAAAATGGGGTAATTACTCTTCTCTTCAGAGGATTTTCTGTAATTGTCACTACACAACAGCAGAGAACTTTATAAGCATTACGACCCTGTGAGATGAAGACAGACATAATAGCAGGGAAGGAACAATACAGTTTGGAGGTGGACAGACCAGATGGCACACCACTGACACAGGTGGCTTGTCAAAAAAAAACCTGACAGAATATACTTTTCTGGGAACAGTGCTGACCAGCACTGGCAGACACAAGAACTAGGCTGCAGGCAGCTCCCTCCCAAGAAGGCACAGCAAAATGGATGGGCCACACCAAATAGACTGAGCTGCTCTCAGGACAAAACAATCCCAAACAATCCTGTTACGATGCAAAAGTTCAGGACTTCCCTGGTCCTGATCCCCTGCTATAGCTCTCATTTTAGCCTTTGGACAGCTCTGCTTTGGCACTTGCTATCCAAAAAATTCAGCTAGGTCTGAACACCACTAGGCTGTTGGGTTCCAGTTTCCTGGGAAAGTTCTGCTGCAGGACAACTCACAGTATTAAATTTCAGCTGAGACAGTTAAGGTGGTCCAAGTTTTAAACAACTGAAAATAGGGTTTTCCAGCTGAGGCCTCAGCTGTTAATAAGAAAAGGAACCCAGAACTCCTGCCCACTCTCATTACTGCCCAGGGAGCCATAAGAGTAAGCACTGGCAGGCAGGATGACTTGGGAAGCACCCAGCACCAAGTTGAAAGAACACTATGCAACTTTTCCACTTCCTTTCAGGATGTGTTGTGTCTCTTTACCTTACTGCTGAGGTATTCAAACACAAGGAGAAAGGGCAAGCTTAGATTTCAAGTGCCTGTATCCTAACAGCCCATGGTGTCATGATCCAGGCACACCATCGCACATTTTCAGTGTCCACACGTGGGTCTTTTACAACAAAGGCATTGACAGGAAGGGCACCCTGTGCAGCCAAGTAAATCTGCAGTTATGCTGCAGAGGGCTCAGGCAAGTACCTCCAGTGGTATTTTTGTTCTCAATGTCACTCACTTCATAGCCCAGATGCATTCTACATACCTGCAGCACCAGGGCTGACTTTGCAGGGAACACCTGTGCTAGAATGAGGTGGGGTGGCTGTCTTGCTTTAACTCTGCCAGGGCTCCCTCACCCTCTGAGCAACATGCACAACGGGAAATTCCAGTCTCCAAGTCCCATGGTGAGCTTAGAGAAATCCGTGTACTGCAGTCCCAGCCATGGTCCTTGTCTACTGGCTCTAGAAACCCAAGTGGCACTCTGCATATTACTCAGCAGTATATTACACTGACATTGTTCTCAGGCACAGTTCATACAACCAAGGAAATAATGCTGAGTCACACCACAGGGAGAGGGGGTTTCCCTCCATCCCCATCTCTTCCGCTCCCATACAACAACCTGACAAATGGTCATGTTGGGTCTGTGAGTGGTGGGGCAAGGTCTCTGACATGGCCTGAGGATGTCAGTGCTCCTCTGAAGAGGACACACAGTTACTTCCCAAAGGGTCATTCCTTTATTGTTACCATCACAATGTTGCTCAGTCCATGGTTTCCTAGAAGACACATACTTGCTGTTCAGGATTAGATGAAGCAAGGCATAAGTTCTAAATGCTTCGACAATCTCACTCCCATTGACTATCATCCGATGTAATACAAAACTGAGCTTGTCTTGAACCACCCTAGCCAATGGACACCAGAGCGTTTAGAAGAGAAGACAGCTAGCACTGTAAAAAAACATTGCTGCCTTTTCAACTGCTCAGACGAGTTATCCTGTGTAGTTATCAGAGGACTAGCAAACCCTAAGACAATTTCCTGCAGGCTTGGAATTAATGATGGAGGTCCTGAGCCCACTTAGATGGGTGTGAGGGCAGGGGACAGCAATACTGGGACAGGGTCCAGAGCTACTATAGAGACTGCTTTGCCACATGCTCTGCTGCACTCCTTTGTGACAGTTTGTTTGGTTGAGAAGATATGATATGATTCTTACACCGTGACTGTTTTAATTCTTCATTGAAAACTAAGATCTACTACTGCATCAGTACAAGAAGTTGGATTGGCACAGGTAGACGTGGAAAATGCACATGGTTCTCAGGCATTATTGCAGCAGGAAAAGGAGTCTACTATAAGTTGGACCTCTAGCTCCATGAGCTCCTGGCTTGCAACAGGATCTAAATTATGAGTCCCTGCAAAAATAAAGAATTATTTCAACTTATCAATATGTCCCTAGTGCTGGTAGACACACTGTCTTCCTGCTCAGATGAGCTGACTTCCTAAAATTCTAACTCTAGCCATCCCAAGGCAACCTTCCAAAATTAGCCTGAGTGATGAGCTGTTCTGTCAATGCACCTCCAGACAGAGTGTCCTAATCCTCCTGTTCACACTCACAGTCTTCCTAAGCAGCAGATTTCCCCTTCCACCTGAAGGCAGGCAAAGGTTTTGTGTTTCCCTAGCATCTGTTAACCAGAGTCAATGTGGACCATCCAGATGATGTAGGGGTGGTTCTTGCAGAGGCTTTAAGCCACCCAGTGTTTCTGCCAGGATCCAAGGGAATGGGCAATATCATTCTAAGCAAATATCTCTCTCACAGGCTTTCTCTTCCATCTCCTCTTGGTAATGCAGGCTTAGGCCCGGGAAACTTTCCCTTGGGGAATATTTTTCCCCCAAGAAAAACATACAATGTTCAATTTTCCCTAGGAAAATTCAGAATTTTTTGCATCATAATTTTTCTTTCTAGAAAGCTTAAGAGCCGCATTTCTGGTTAGGTTCTCCAAGGCAGAAAAATGGCAGTTTCTTGAAGCACTTTTATTCTAGGTCAATTCACTATTCAGATACACTAACTTGAAAGGCCTTGATGAAACAGCAGAGCTGTCTTCCAAATGCTTTACTTGTTCATCTTATGAGCAGACCAATGCTCCCACAGTGCATCACAGCCTCCTCTCTAGTAGCACCAGTGTGAGACTTTACAGGAATTGCTCCTAAATGCAAACTCTCATACACCACATCCCTTAGAGCATGCTGAAGCAAATTAAGAAAGAAGGCTTCAGCTGGGAGATCACAACATGCTGTTTTGCTTGAGGGCAAGGCGAGCAAGGTGATTTTCAAGTAACTGTTGATATCTCTCTTCCACAAATAGCTCTGAGATTGTTTATTCCCAGTGCAGGACAAAAATGGTATCTTTAAACTTTCACATTTTCCATGGGAGGAGAGTAGTTGGGTTTTTTGTTGGTTTGGTTTTTTGTGTTTGTTTTTTTTTTTTTTTTAAGGCTGCCTCTCGAGTACCTTCTGTTTCTACAGCAGGAATCATACCCCTGCTCACTGAAAGACAGTGCATTCTCTGACAAGCAGGAGACACCAGCAGGGCCATCCTCTGGGAATGCATGGTTTAGCAATCCAAGGCCTGTCTTCGTAGATACGTTTATCAAAAGAAAGCATTGATTTACCTTGGATGAGGAAAACAACAGAAGTGATTTGTGCCTAAGAGATCACAGTGTGTTTCCTCTATGTGAGCTGTGTCATCTCATCTGCCTTGCAAAAGGACTGCACCTTTCTGTGACAAAACTTCTTTGAAATTCAAAAAAGACAGAAAATAAAATAATTCTTACTGTTCAAAAGCTCTGCTTACACAGACTGTTCTGAAATACTTCACCAGAAATTCAGGTAGCAGGGGGACACCCTGCAAGTGCCAACAGGCATCACACCTCAGCAGTGGAAGGATGACATGTCAGAAAAGCAGGAAAAAAATGGTTTCTTTTCAACCCCTACATTTAATAAAAGGGTAGAAACATAACATAGGTTTTATGTTCTGCCACAGGACATCTTAGATGCTGTCACAACTGTTGCACAGTTAACCTTAATTTCCCTGGCATACAGACAACAGCACAGCTCTAAGGATGGACCAGAGCAAGTACAACAATGACAAGACAGTGTTACACAGCAGTCAGATCACACACCTGGAAACAAAAAATACTTGCCTAGGTGCAACACAGCAGACCAAAGCTTCAAACCTCAAGACCAAGAGAGTCTGAATGGAAAGCCAAGAGGTTAAATCTATTGCAGAATCAACATGTGATTGCCTGTTAGCATCAGCAGAAGAGACATGAAAGATTGGAATGACTCTTAAAGAACAAAAACTGCATGTGCATAAATACATCTTTGTAAATTTTTGTGCTGGCAACACCGATGAAAGGAACAAATAAGTGAGAGAAATAAATGTTAGCTCCTTCCTCCAGTAAGTAAGAAGCAATGCTCCTGAAACAGAAAATAAAACTACAAAGATGTAAAGCTAAAGGAGAAAATGAATCAGTCCACAAGGCGACAACAGGCAGGAGGGCACAAGTTTTGGCTGGCAGCTCTAGAATGACAATCTTGTGGGACAACTTGCTCTGGTTTAACCCCAGCCAGCAAACAAGCAAACAAGCACAACACAGCTGCTCACATACTTCCCCCCGCTCAGTGGGATGGAGGAGAGAATCAGAAGGAAGAATTAAAACTCATGGGTTGAGATAAGAACAGTTTAATAGAACAGGAAGGAAGAAACTAATAATAATAACAAAATGAAAATAATAATAAAAGGATTGGAATATACAAAACAAGTGATGCACAATGCAGTTGCTCACCACTCACTGACCAATGCCCAATTAGTTCCCGAGCAGCAATCCGCCCCAGCCAACTCCCCCCAGCTTATATACTGGGCATGATGTCACATGTCACCCCTCTGGCCAGTTTGGGTCAGCTGTCCTGGCTGTGTCCCCTCCCAACTTCTCGTGCCCCTCCAGCCTTCTTGCTGACTGAGCACGAGAAGCTGAAAAATCCTTGACTTAGTCTAAACACTACTTAGCAGCAATGGAAAACATCAGTGTGTTATCAACATTCTTTTCATACTGAATCCAAGACATAACACTATACCAGCTACTAGGAAGAAAATTAACTCTATCCCAGCTGAAACCAAGACACAGCCACACTACTCTCTCCGAGATAAAAAACATTAGAGCAGTCAATTTCAGAGGTAGCTTTAATACACTGTGTACTATTAAGTTGATCCTGGGGCAGGTGGAGCATATTGATCACACATCAACAAGGGCTTAGCAAGCATGTTTACTGCAGAAGAGCTTCAAGACCAATCTGATCTAATTTCTTTCATACTAGAGATACTTCTCTCATAACAATAATGCTGCTTCATTGACTCCAGTGGACACATCCCTGATCACATCAGAGCAAAAATGATGAAGAATCAGGCTCACTCAGCTTCTCTCATGCTTTCTTACTTTTTCCCCCCTCTGGTCCAATGCCATCTGTTTGTTCCCCAATATAGACTGCGCCAACTTGCACCTCCTGCTTTAGACCAGAGATGTTTATATGTACTACTTCTAAAAGATATTTTGAACACAAATTTACACAATGGTCAGAAGAGAGCAGTGATAATGCTTTTATTTCTCTAAAGCCAAACTTAACAGGATGAGGGACACTCCAGTCATTAAACAATTGCACAGAAAATTATCTGCTTGTATGCAAGAGGAATGTCAAAAGACATTCACTGGTCATGCAAAGAGCTGAGCTGGTGACAGTATCCAACACACATAAATAAGCACTCACATGCACATAAAGAGGATGAATGTGGTGCTCTCAGAAAGATGTAGCTAAGTGGTGTAACCCAAGTCCTTTAGTTCAGTGGTGGACAGAACAAAGGTTTCCCAGCTCTTGATTCCCTAATTCACCCCTACAAACTCAAGAAGGTAGCATTTTTACAGTGGGGGTGGGAAGCAGAAGTCATCACACAAGAATCTGAGTCAGATACTTTCTACGTCACAATGGTAGAGGCAGACTAACACTCAAGTAGAGGGTCAAGTCATCAGAAACCCACTAATAAAAGGTCAGATTCTCTATAGAGTGAATCAGGACAGCTCTATGCACTTTGAGAGCAACTTTATTATCACCAACTTTTTTTACTTGTAACTTGACTACAGGCATACTTGGTTAGGTGGAAATGCTAGGCAGCAAACTGAAGAGCAAAGACGTTAAAATAGAAGCCCACTTTGTGTTTCATATTGCAAATGCAAATATCCTGTACAACTGCAATGTGTGGGGAAACTGGAAAGGACAGAAACACGTTGGCTACGTGATTTCAGTAGACAGGTGAGATGAACATGCCAGGACCTGATCCTGCACTCTTCAATATCACTGCAAAAACTATTTGTATGGCAGCAAGTAGATATATGCAAGCCACATCATTAGACACATTCAAAGCTCTTACACGCATCTAGAAGGCAACAGATCCTCTACTAGCAAAGTTGCCTGATATGCTGGAGAGCATATAACACACACCACCCTCCACCCACTTTGGAAGTAGCAAGCAGTGATCATTTGGCTAAAATCTAAACAGCTTTCCTTCACAATTGTACTTTCTAGCCCTTGTAATTTAGAGACTTCAGCTTGGCATATGACTTTCCATCTCGGATGTAGCTCGCACCCCCTATGCTGCTCCATCTGGCTCTGTGAGCACCGAAGACCCTGTAATTTGTGTGTAGCTGGCTGGCAAAACACACCAGCATCCTGCTTTCACTTTGGTCTGAGCAGTCCAAGGGACAGGAGTCCACTCTGAGGGTAAAGAACTCCCAGAAGCTACCTGCAAACAGGACAGTGTAGTCCAACATCAAATACATTTCTTTGAAGTACAGGACTGAGTAAGGCACCCCACCTTGGTGTGCAAAACCACAGTTGGGAATGGCAGGTCTAAGTATGTTTCCCTGCACACCTCCTTTACTGCAGTGAGGACCTACACTGTTGTCTTGGCCATCACACCAGGTAGAGCACTAACCTTGCTGCATAACACTCTCCTAGTAGGAAGGTGTGTGGATTGTCCGGCTCATAGTTCACAAACAAATTTCACCATGTCTAGTGCACACAGGTGACTCGTGGGGGGTTACAAAAGTGAACCAGCCTTGGGTTGCCTTGAGGCCCTGTCTCTCTGCAGAGATGACTCAAGGGGAGCTGTGTAGACAGCTTAGCCCTGGGTTGTCTGATAAACCCTGAAGTAAACAGGGCCGTGGCTGCACCATTCAAAGAATCAAAACCTGAACTGAGCCTTGAAATCCCTTAACAGATAGTATGCCCTGAGTCTCAATCCAACCACTATCCAGTTGCTGAGGAAGCAAGGTAAAAAAAACCCAAAACCTGGAGGGTTTCAGCTTCAGTTTCAAATGGCAACCTTGTGTATTCAAACCATCACAGACCTATGAAGGAAAGATAAGGGGAAACTCCACTCAGATATACATAATCCACTTAGGCATATATCCTAATCCACTCATAGTCATACACACCATTCCACAAGTCAGGGGATAAAAACTCTAAGATTCAGGTTGGAAATGGGGGGAGTTACTTCTCTAACTATACAGTTGGCTTGCAAAGGAAACCCTTCGCGCCCCTTGATCGGGACGCCAGTCAAGGTAACTTCCCCGGGACTGAGAGTCCTTACCTGGAGGGGTAAGCTTTAAGTCTGTAAATGCGTTTGTGGTTGTCTGTGAATCGCTTGTAGTTGTAATAATGTACTACTCTTGCCTTAAAAAATTGCAGTAGTGCATTCCTCCATTGTATCTGTAAAACCTGCAGTAGTGGCATGTTAAGTCTGTAAGTGAAGTTCAAATAAGTTGTTTGCTTGAACCTTGCAGTTAAGTCTGTGAGTGAAGTTCAAGTCGTTTGCTTGAACCTTGCAGATAAGTCCTTTTCCTTCACAGAAGGGGAGTTAAAGTGTATTTTAAACAGGTATACACTGTTGGCTACTGTATATATACATGCATAAGAATGGCTGCACAAGATCAGACAGTAAAGGGTGATTGAGAAGTCTGCCTCTAGCAGGAGGTAGCACCAAGTGCTTTAGAAGGAATATCAGGATTAGGATACATGTATGAGATATCCTTCTGCATATCTTCTGAGCTCAAGTAGGAAACTGTTGTCTAGGGTTTTCCTAACAGGAAGTTACATCAGGATTCATTGGGTTAAGAACCTTTCAACCTGCATGTGGTCGGATCCATTTCTTAATGCTCTACAACATACTGAAGCAATGAAATGCCCAGTTTAATCACACATTCCTGACACATCTTCAAACCTTTCTCAGGAACCTCACACAACAAAAAGACCACACTCTCCATAAGCCATAAATACATGAAAAGTTAACAGCACACTAACCCTACCTTCCAAGAGCAGATGCAAATTCACAGCACAGGCTTGAGGGGAAAGCTCACAGGACCAGGGAATACCCACCATCTCTTTCAAGGGCAGCTATTTTCCCAGAGAGAGAAGGACAGCATGCAAACAGGGGAAATCTGGCTTCTCTTGTGGGTGAAACCACAAAAACTTTGTGAGGCTTCCTTTTCCTTCCTTCTTCTTCCTCTCATTCTGCCCACATACACCCTGTGCAATCCAAGCATGAAGACAAAGAACAGAAAACAACTGAGTATTACAGGGGATCCTCTCAGAGAAATCCCTGCAAAACCTGAGGCATTAAGAAAGTTGCAGGCTGATTAGCAGGTAATTCCTACTAGCAGGCAGCAGCTGTTAAAAAAAGCCTTGTGGTTTATTCTGAACAGGTGCTCAGCTCTACTCAGTTACTCTCCTCTGAGATCCTCTGCTTCTGGCTCTCAGTGTTCATGCTCCATGCTTGATGCCATGAAGCAGAGCAGGGAGCTGGTTGGGAGACCTTCTCTTTTTCCCTGGAGGCCTCAGCCTGTTAACGCATGTGCAGGAATGTTGTCTTGATTTTTCATCAGCCTTTGTAGGTAAAGCTTTAGTAACTTTTGCTAGTATTTCCTGCGTCACAATACAAAGCACCTGCAGAGGAAAGGAGGTAGCAGTACATGGTGCTCAAATATCTTCTCCCAGGAAACCAAGACTTCCCTTCAAAGCTGTCCACACAATGTCACTGCCCAACCCAGTGCTCTCAATTTTTACATAAACACACTGCAGTGGTCTTCATCCAGGACAGCTATTCTACCTAGCCCAATGTCATCTTTCTGATAGTGGTAAAAAGTAGATTCTTCAGGAAGACTATAAAAAGGTGTGTGCATAGTATGGGATCCCACTTTACACCTCCCAGCAAGCAAAATTTGCTGATTTCCTGAGCTGAGGACTTACTTTCCACAAATATATCTGACCCATATGGCCAGGTATATTTCTGGCCTCTAAAATATCCTGTAGCAATTCATTGCACTTGGATTGTGTGTTGTGAAAACACTACTTCCTTTGGCTTACCTGCTGCTGAATAATTTCACTGTATGCCCCTCCACTTGTACTATGAGCAGTCACGAGTGAAACACATTTCACTTCTCTGTTGATAAATGTACCAGTCTCCAGCACATCTCCTCACAATTGCCTCTTTCTAAACAAAAAAGCTTTGCGTAGTCACCTTGCATATATGAAAGCTCATCATCCTAGTTGCCCATCTCTGCATTTCCTATAGGTCTACTGCATTTCCTGTAGGTGTCAGGTAAACTGGCCAGAACTGCCAGAAGCATTGCAGATGCAGGTGCAATACGGATTTATGTTTCACTTTGCTCTGAACTCTGTTTGCCTTTCCTACTCCCAACCGAAGAGCTGGGGTGAGGTTTTCAGCCAGCCATCTACAATGATTCCAACAGCCTTCCAGAGAGGCAAGAGCTATTTCCAATGTCAACATATATCCCTAGAGCAAGCTTTTATTTCCCACACACATTGTTTTGCAGTGATTGGTAACAAATTTCATTTGTCATAGTCTCATCCAGTCATGCAGATTCATGAGATCCCTGGCACCCTGTCTGTTAATAGGCATGCTGATGCAACTGCCTTTGCTTCGCAAATATTTGGGGATTTTTGTTACTCACTTCCAAGGGAAATGCTTTGCTAGAGAAAAAAACCCACAGGTATGCTAACAGATAACAACACATAGTGATAGAATGTTAAATAGTCAAAACCCTCATTAAATTATGTTGTAATTGCACTATTACCAAATTCCTTTTCATTCATGCTTTCAGAAAGCCTAAAGAGAAGTAACTAGCATCAACAGCTAATGAATAAACACAGTTACAATCCTAATCACAGTGCAGACCTAACTGGAAAAGATTTCCACCTCTCCCTGAACTGCAAGGATGTGCCCTGGAAATGTTTCCTTTGTTCACTGGGGCATAGTACCTGTGCTCCTTCTAGCCAGACTCCCAGGATTTTAGGCACTACCCTCTGGAGGTTACACCACCTGAAAACATTCACGTGTCACGTGAGGACTGCAAAGTTTAATAACCAAGCTCAGGAATCAGAGGTCCTCACCAGCATCCAAAAACTGTGACAGGAAAGAGCCGGCCCAAGATACATGCCACCATCTTCCAACTATTCCTAATTACAGAATTCAATCTTCCATTGCTAGTGGTCTGACAGCAGGTACACTGCTTCTTGAGCCACATCTGGAAGGAGACTCTCCCACCACCAAGAAGGGAGATACCCTACTCATCACAATGTCTCTAGGAGAAACAAGGTCTAACTTTGTCCCAGCTAGATCCTCTTAGCACTCCAACATCCTGTGCTTTTCCAGTCACTCCCCTGTTAGTGTTCGTGAACTTATGCTATTAAGGAAGACAGGGAGCAGCATGCTAGGCAGCAAGTACATCCTCCTGCTTGTACTGTGGTGCCAGCTGTGAGCATGCGTTATTTGCTCCTGTGCAGGTGGCGATCCCCATTCCTGGAAAACCAGCTGTTACATCTGGCTTACTTGTGATGCTTCCTGCTCGCAGCTGAGTCACACTAGTAAGTACTGACTGTGTAGCCATCATGATAAGATCGGCAGGCTCACTTGCATTCTCCAAGCGAATTTGCAGCTGACTTGTAGTGGCCAAAGACTGCCAGCTTGGTGGGGTGGTGTGGGGAATGACACCAGCAGTGTGCATCCCTCGTTACACATGCTAGCAGCTAGGGATCAGACAAAGCTCACAACCCTGTTGTGGTCTGCTTCTTTGCGTGGAAATTCTGGACCTGCTGCTCACCCTCCCAAGGTCTCTGCGTTGTTTGGGCTGCAAATGAAAAGTGGCAACCAGAAAGGCCCAGGAGTTTCCCCACCCACGTAGGACAACAGGTGAATAAGCTTTCTGCACAGAGATGCCATGGGAGGAAAATGAGTTCTCGTATGAGGTACTAGGAAGAAATCTCAGCAGATAAAAACAGCAAGGTTTTTAGAGCTCTCTGGGATGTGCCAGAGTCCAGGCATATATTTCCCCATCACCAGCATTAGCAACATAGGGTTGCAGGTTTGACAAGTAGCAGAGTTCATGTATGTTTAGGCTGGACAACAGCCAGCAAGTCCAGAGCCCTAATAAGCAGCACAGCACTGTTGAAGTAGAACGTATCTGAAGGCTACTGGCAAATTAAAAACACAACAACAAAGCAACTTGGCTTGCCTAGGAAATTGTGTATTGGAAGTGAATGCAAGATCTGAGTCCTAAAAAAAGCAGCATTCCCTTTCCTCATGTTGTAAGAGAGAAGCTGGAGGAAATGCTTTAGATTTCACTCATTCATGTTTCTCTTCCACATATACAGTCCAAGATGACATTACATTCCAATCAGTATTGTTTCAGGAATTAGTCAGGAAATCCTAGAGGAACAGCAATATAATTATGACAGTTATTTTTGGTGTCAACAAGAAATCAGGAGAACTGCAATTGTACAGAGGAAGCTGGATGTGTTGTAGAAGGAAGCTAAGTCATACTGTGGTGGGTTGACCCTGGTTGAACACCATGTGCCCACCAAAGCCGTTCTATCACTCCCCCCTCCTCAGCTGGATAGGGGAGAGAAAATATAATAATATATTAACAAAATATAACAACCTCATAAGTCAAGATAAGGACAGGAGAGATCACTCACCAATTACCATTATGGGCAAAACAGACTCAACTTGGGGAAAATTAACTCAATTTATTACCAATCAAACAGAGTAGGGTAATGAGAAATAAAACCAAACCTCAGAACACCTTCTCTCCACCCCTCCTTTCTTCCCGGGCACAACTTCACTCCCGGATTCTCTACCTAACCCCCCCCCCCCAGTGGCGCAGGGGGACAGGGAATGGGGTTTACAGTCAGCTCATCACACATTATTTCTGCCGCTTCATCCTCCTCAGCGGCAGGACCCATCACACTCTTCCCCTGCTCCAGCGTGGGGTCCCTCCTACGGGAGACAGTCCTCCATAAACTTCTCCAAGGTGGGTCGTTCCCACGGGCTGCAGTTCTTCAGAAACTGCTCCAGCATGGGTCCCTTCCACGGTGTACAGTCCTTCAGGAGCACACTGCTCCAGCATGGGTCCCCCACGGGGTCACAAGTCCTGCCAGAAAACCTGCTCCATGGGCTCCTTTCTCCACAGATCCGCAGGTCCTGCAAGGAGCCTGCTCCAGCGTGGGCTTCCCACGGGGTCACAGCCTCCTTCGGGCACCCACCTGCTCCAGCGTGGGGTCCTCCACAGGCTGCATGTGGATAACTGCTCCACCGTGGACCTCCATGGGCTGCAAGGGGACAACCTGCCTCACCATGGTCTTCACCACAGGCTGCAGGGGAATCTCTGCTCCGGCACCTGGAGCACCTCCTCCCCCTCCTTCTTCACTGACCTGGGCTTCTGCAGGGTTGTTTCTCTCACATGTTCTCACTCCTCTCTCCAGCTGCCATTTCTGTCTGTCCCAGCAACTTTTTTTTCCTTCTTTAATATATTATCACAGAGGCACTACCACTATTGCTGATTGGCTCCACCTTGGCCAGCGGTAGGTCTGTCTTAGAGCCGGCTAGTATTGGCTCTGTTGGACACAGGGAAAGCTTCCAGCAGCTTCTTACAGAAGCCACCCCTGTAAACGTTCGTGTCCTGTCCCCCGTTGCCCCCCACCCCCCACTACAAAAACCTTGCCACACAAAGCCAATACACATATATATTTTAACAAAGGCAATAAACCAGAAGGGAACTGTCCACTTTGAAAGTCATTTGGCTTATCTTGCCATAGATCAAAATCAGAAGCTGATTTTGGTTTAAAAGGTGAATTGTGTGCTGATTTTGGCTTAAAGGTGACTTGTGTGCTGATTTGGGGTAAGACATCAGTGTTTTACTTGTGATTCCTATAACTTTTCAAGGCATTGCTTTTGGCACTGTTCTGCCTAACTTGCACAGAACACCAAATCACCTCGGAGAATGGCAGCATAATCAAGCACAATCACAGTAGGAGGCCCAGCATCTCTGCTGGCTGGAACAGATGACTGCAGGAAATATTTTCTCTGACTACATAGGACGTTGAGCTCTGACCGCTTTAGGAGTCAAAGGCTGATACATCCTGAACCACACCACCATGGACACGGTGTGACTACCCTAGCCACATACTGAGAAGGGAAGAGCCTGCCTAGGCAGAGCACACACTTGGGATGTGAAGATTGTCTCCAGGCACTCTGCAATAACCAAGAGTTAACACACACACAAGAATCAAGCAACTGGAAAACTCTGAGCTCTGCTGGAAACCCTGCAAGCAGTGCCAGAATGGTCACCGCAGCTTTAGCCCTATTCTCTGCTCAGCAGTTTGTAGGAGGAACCAGAAGCAGAGCAGCATCGCAGCTCTGCTGTGTGGGATGGAAGATCTGCCCCAGAGCTCCCCCGGCAGGTGATGGGGACATGCCCAGGCTGTGCCTGAGCCCAGCTTGAGAGGATGAGGAGGAATGAACCAGAGCCTCAGCTCTCACTGGAGCTGCACCAGCACCAGTCTGTCCCCCTGCCAGAGGCATGGAGAGGGCTGTGGGTCTGTGCCTACAAAGGACATGAGCAGCCTTTTTACATTTACAGGTAAATTAATACATATAGGTAAATAAAGATACATCTGTGTAGACAGAAGAAAAATTTAAATTACAAAAAAATAATTAAAAATACAGATAAATTGAAACAGCAGCTGGATCACTGCCCAGCTGGAGGCAGAGCTGCCAGGTCTCACATCCCTCAGAGGGTGCATAGGCAGGTAGTGCATCTGTCAGGAGCAACTTTCAGAAAACAAGTCTTCCCCATGAAATATCCCACAGCCTGGGAAACCTGAGTCAATCTTTCTCAACCATGTGACATGCACTTTATGGCCTCATTAACCAATAATTGATAAATTGCAGGAATTAACTAGCAGGGATTGAAAATCATGTATTTCTTGGGCAAGAAGTCAAATAAAGGCCTTCATATGCATGTGGAGAGAGACTAGATCCTCTTTCCCTTGCAAAACTGCCACAGGCTATTTTCTGTTTGCTGCTTTGCCACCATCTGTTTGAATGTCAATCTGCATATCTTACCCATTGCAAGCCCAGGTCAACTGCAGCCCAGGCACATGTCCAGAGTAATTTCTTCCTAGCACCAACAAACACCTTCTTCCAGTGCTCTGTTCTCAGTGCCACAAAGGGAGCACTGGATCCCGTTGCCAGTGCTCCAGTGTCACCACTTAGGGAGCTTTGAACCACACTGAAAGAAGAGGTGCCAGCAATGCTGTGAATGGGACCACAAAGAGCTAGGCAAGCTGGCTCTGTCAGCAGTTATTCCTGCAACCAAAGCCCAAGAGACAGATTAAACCTGTTGAAACCACCCTTATTTCTTGCAGGAGGAAAACAAATACCAGTGCACACTCTGGAATGACTAATGCTAAATTAGCAATCTCCACATTGGGTTTGGACATGAATCCAGGCTGTGTGCCAAGGCTTATCATTTGTTTTTGATTTCCTAATGATATTTTTTGGTCTAGTGGGAGCTGTCCTGTAAGGACAGGGGCATCTTGACTACAAGACTGGTGAGTGCAGAGGAAGCTGACAGTGTCCCCAAGCCAGTGAGAGCCTCCCTGTGTCAGCACTGCCCAGGGCAGGCCTGGGCAGTATGGATGTCCTTCCTCAGGCATAAGCCCCCTTCTCAGGGACAGCACTGCTCAGGTGCTGGAAGCTCCATGACCATTTCAGTATCTTTGCACAGAGACCAAGTCTGACTCCCATATGCCACAGCTAAGTACTTTGCTCCAGCTAAGTACCTCTGTTCCAGGCACAGACATGTGGGAAGATGCCACCTGTCCATCACTCGTGTGACCCATCCACTGCAGTGCTTTTTGCCGCTGGCCATGGTTGGGAAACGAAGAGCCTGCACAGTATACAGGGACCAAATGGCCCTTGCACCTTGTCTGCAGGCTGAGCGAGCAATGATGGAAAAACCTGCAAGAGGTGAAGACCAAATGAGCTCACTGTGCCCAGACACCATCACAGAATCCCTGTCTGTGTGACCCTACCCTGTCATATCCAAGCACACAGCACAGCCAGCCTTGAGCTGATGCAGAGGAAGAGGCAGGAATGTGGCAAGCAACTAGACTCTCCTGCCTTCCCTGCCCTTCTTGCACAGCCTTTCTCCTGATGCAGTAACAGCCATGCCCCTGGGGTCCTTGCACCAAGATGCTTGAGGACAGTGCTGTTTGAGAGTGCAACTTTTCCATCACACTGGTCTGTCACCCAAGTATGTCCTTACTTAGCGTGTGCTAAGTGCCAGCCTTGCTAAATGCCATGACAAACTCCCCCTCATTCAGTCTTGTGTGCTGGCAAGGAAGGGGGTGATGGAGCCTCATTCTGTAGTTTCCTTATGGAGAAAAAGACAGCTCTATCTATGAGGGCCATCAATTTAGGCAAAAGGTTCCCAAGCAGAGGGTGACACAAATGCCATTGCAAAGCAGCAATGCATTGATTTTCATGAAGTGTCACATGTAGAACCTACAGACATTTCTCATTATTTTTCTGCAAATTCACCCTCATATAACTGTTAATAGGAAGGTAAGCTTTACTGCCCCTGTCCCTTAGGAAACTGAGGCATGGAGAGGGTATTGGATTTGTGTTGGATTTGCTGAGCTCCCAAGCCAGCTTTCTTTCCCGTGAGCATGGCAGCCTCTTTGTACGACACTGAAGATGAGCAGCCCTGTGGAGTTCACTCAAGCATAGGTAGCAAGAGTCAGCTCTTGTACACAGAGTGAGACACTGGGGCAGGTGAAGGAGTTGCTTTCCTCCCAGAGGCAGACACAAAGAGGCACCTGAGCTCAGGGCTACACTTCTCAGCACAGGATATAGCCTAAAATGACTTCCAGCACCAGTTCAAGCTAAGAGAGCTGTGAGAGGTTGTGGTGGCAACCCCAGAAAGTGCTGCAGTTAGTCACAGAGTCATCTCTCAAAACCTTCGGTATTGCTGGCCCAAACTACCTCCTTAATCAGAATTACCCAGCTGAAGTTGGCAGTTATCATTTCCAGATAAATAACCATCTACCCTCCAAATACATAAGCAAGTGCTGGCAGTCCAAGTAGTCTTTCTCTTTGACAGAAGAGAAAATGTAGAAGGCTTACAGTAAATAAAGATGACTACATAATTATCTTCTGATAAAGCCTAAGTTTCAGTATGTTTCTTGGTTTAGTATTAAAATTGCACCCACTTCAATTTCTTTATCTCTAATAAGCTAGACCACATCGTTAATATAAAGTCACAAGGAATTTTTTAGCAGTGCTATTTGAGCAGAGCCTTGGTTTCATACCATGAGTTTATCATGTTGCATTGCCAATTTATCTGTAATTTGTTGCTGTTTGACTGGCAGCAATAAAACTATCCTCTGCTTTACTAAGTGAAACCCTGAAAAATGCATACTCTTTTGCTAAAGGAAGTCTGACCTGTTTAGACTTCACTGTAGAAAAATCAACCTTTTCTGACCCAAAGATTTTCCTGCACTCAATTTTCAGACAAACTTTAAAAACATATAATATAAAGACTGACTTTTCAGTAAGAATTTTTAAGTCAGGTATCTGGACCATTCCAGTATCTGGATGGGGAAAACAAAAGGTCTAACATTTACTTTGGCTCATAAACGTTCTCCTGAGACAAAACAAACACACATGCTGTTGAGTTAACTATCTCACCTTGGAGTCTGTTTAAATTCCTACGAAATTCAAAAACACTGCTCCATCAAAGGGGCTATCCCAGTCCTGTTGGCTCAAAACTGTATCAAGAAAGGAAAGTCTTAGTGATGCTCCCATAAAAAGAAAAGTCGTGTGAGTCAAAGTGAAATCCTAAACTTTCCAGCGGTTCTTTTAAAACCAGTGGCTTTAGGAGTAAGCTTGATATTTGACAGTTGCTACACACACATAGCTGCATCTAAAAATACAAGAGCTCCTCCTGATTTTACTCATATTGAGGTGGGTTAGAATAACTCCAATGAACTAAGCAAAGTTAAATCTCAGAAAGGAGGATGCAAGTGGGAAAAGAATAAAGCCCACAAAGTTTAACTTCTCCAAATGGGGATTTCTGTTTAAAAGATATTTTGGTGTGACCTCTCCACCACTGAGCTGCTGACACATGCTTGTATGGCTCCAGGCAAGAAACATCCCCTGTTACTAAAATGCAAAACCAGCTCATTTCCTTCCAGAGACATTCAGAACAGTAATTTCCAGCCTCTTCAAACAACAGTGCCACTTTTACACAAAGAGAATCCGTGTCTAGATACCCACTACTTTGCACTTCAATTAAAAGCAAGGACACAGATAAACTGCTCCCAGCCTGCTCCAGCAGCTTCCCCCTTGTTTTGCCTGGTGGTACATAAGTGCGGGAGGAAGCAAACCAAGGAAATCAGCCCTGGGGAGCTGCCGGGAGCTCCCAGTTTTCCAGCTGCCCCAGCTGCCTTTTGCAGCCCAAACCACTCTCAGCAAACAGAAAGGTGGGGACATCAGTCCTGCTTCATCAGGACCCCCTGGGTCTCTGATCTGAGCTCTGTACTGTTTCTAGAGAGTGGCCACAGTGGAACCACATGGGGCTGGAAGAGGCATCCATGGAAAATAAACTCAGCAGAAAGCAGCAATATGAGAATGAACTGCTGCCAGGGAGTTGGGAGCAATTCTCAGAACAAGAAGGAAACACAGGGAAAGTTAATGATCAAAAGAAATACTGGGTTTGCTAAGGGACAGCCTGCTAGACATCAGCTAATACTTTGAAACAAGTACTTTGGGTTGCATTCTTAATATGCACAAGCAGGACTGAACAGTGCCTCTCTCTAAGTCCACATTACTAGAGATGTTTTTAATAGAAAATTCCCACCATTTCTAATTCCATCTGAACTGCAACACATTCAGCAACAACAGGAGCCTTAGCGGAGATGATTTTAAGCCTTTGGTATCCGTTTGTGGGACCAGGTGCAATAGATGGGCTCCTGACAGAAGATAGGTGACACAGTGCTGATGGGAACCAGATGCTCCTCTCTGCAAGGGCTCCTCATGTTGCTGCAGGAATCAGCAGTGATCTGGCACTTCACTGCTTGTACCTGGTTTGCTGGAAAAGCACTTGGGACACTCATTCTGACCCCCCCAATCATCAGAATTTTTAGGTGCTGCACAGAGCAAGCTCCTGGACTATCTCCTGAGCTCTAAAAAAACCATTAACTAGAGATCCCCTCAGATCAGTACTATAGCAGGTACTAAATGGATAAGAAGAGATACTCTCTTAATAGGAACATGCTTAGCTTGATTGAGGCTGGACCAGTGTGGAGTGTAACCAAGGTTCGAAGCCTCAGGTAAAAGTGGTAAAGTGGTATAGGAAGTGGATCACAGAGGGAGCTGCAGAGATCTACCACGTGCTCACTCTGTTCTTAGGCTCTGCCATGGTCATCTGCTTCAGACCACCCTCTGACCCCAAACAGCTGCCCTTCTGCTCACAATTCAGGGAAGCAGATCATGGAGGCACCCAGGATTGTAGGTGAGAGCGAGCAACCCCCTGGATGTGATGTATAGGTGAGCAGAGCAGGTGGTTCAGCTGCAGGTGGGTGTCCTGCTCAGCTCAGCCTGCTGAAGCACAGCAGTGGGAAGAAGCAACATCCCCATGCCCTGCATGGTACCACAGCAGAACATGCATCACGTGGCAGTGTTGTTAAATGTAATTTTTCTTGTGCTGCCTGCTGACTTTTTGATTCTGCCAAGCTGATCCAAACAAAACCACCCAAGCCCCTTTTGACTCTAAGGAAAAAAGGTTTTTTCCTCCAGCAGATATGACTCTTCCTATTTAAATTACACCACTGTTAAAATACAGAAGTGAAACCACTGTTGGAGTTGGCAGTACAAGCAAAAAGTATCTTAAGTCTGTACTGACAAATCAGTGGACATCTACTTTGTATAAGATCAGTTATGATGACAAGGACACAGGCTTTGTCTCGGAGCATGGCTGCAGGAACATCAGTTCAGAGAAAATTTGCAGCAGCTACACACCACTCCAAGCATACTTGGATGATCAAGCACCACCTTTGCTTTCCAAATCTCTCTCTAGTTTTTAATTACCCCACCTGGGCAAGAATTCTTTGAGCATCCCTTCCTTCCTTCATCATAGCCCTTACCAACACAGGGACACCAAAGCTCTGTCATCTAGTAACAAGCTTTCAAATCATGTAATTAAATTAGTATGTGTGCAGGGCCACTTTCCCGAAATCAGTGTTCCCTTGACCAGTCTTGGCTTATCTTGCCTCAGCAAACTTGGGGCTTGTGAACACACAGCTTGGAAAAGCTTAGTTTAAATCTCTGCAAAATTCTGTAGTTAAACCAGTTACAAATGCTTGCTTCCATACAATTTCAGCAAACTGGCTTCCACTGATTAACTTTGCGCTCACAAACTATCTGCAAAACTTGCAGCAGTTTAACCAATAGCCTGTCTGAGAGCACTGAACTGGATGAAGGCTTACAGACCATCAAAGCCAATCCTTTGCTGTTACGGGCCTGTCATTTAGTCCCCTGTAGCATATCATTTTAGGGAAGGCTAGATTTCTTGACACTTCTGTTTCTAGGAGGAGGCTATTCTAGGCCTTGATGGTTAAAAAACATCCCAATTTACAGCCCAGATGTGTTCATCACCATTTCTCATGGTTTTCTTCTTCTGACAGCACTATCCTTCAGTTTAGGCTCCTGTCCCTTCCAAATATTCAATCCTTCATTTTGCTTAGCCTTCTTGTAGGCTTCCTTTCAACATGATCTTGTAATAAACACCCAGCATCCTTGGACATCTACATCGTCATTCTTCATAACTGCACCATGCAGGGGACTAGGGCCCATCACGACTCACCTGGTGGATCCTCACACAGTTTGCCTTTTTCACAAGAACATCATATTAATGGTTCATAGTCATCCTGTGATCAGCCAGTACACCGACATCTTTCTCCTTCTCAGTATTTTCTAACTGATGAGGCCTATGCTTAAGAATAGGTTTTTGTTATTAGTCACTGAGCACCCTTGCACACTGTACTGCTGAGTTTCAGCCCATTTCTACTACTCTGGTCTCAGCATTCCTGGTATGATATTCTGGCCCTTCCCCATGCTAAAGTTCCTTCCTAACTTCTATCCAAAGCACATTTTGTTAACTAGCACCAGGTTTTCGATCTAGGGGAATTAAAGAAAATAGTAGATAAGGTTGAGCCCTAAGGAGTACTCCTTACCTCCAGCCATCCCAATATCTCTGATTTTGGTATTGCTGTTGTCTCCCAGGAGAGCAACTCCCAATGCACCTTTTAGCAGCCCCCATCTTTTCTAACAAGGAGTCATTTCCTATGGACTTACATATTGAATGGTGCTCTGCCCCTTCACCCAGCTGGACAAGTTATGCTGGTGAGATTTAAGTTGTGAACTTCAACTACTTAAGCTGGATGGGCATGAATACTCTAAATGTTTGCTCTCATTTAAGGAATTGCTTATTTCCAGTCAGCTCTAACTGATTCCTAATGCACTGAAACCAACTCATAGCAGACTTAAAGAGTTACTGCCTGACAGCCAAACCTCTATAAGTATTTGCGGATCATCAGAGGCACAAGCATGTTTATGCACCAGTGGGGAGAGCACATGACCAGTCTGCACTCAGATGCAGTTCACCCGTGATCAAGGAGGGTGTCCAACAGACACACATACATTTCCTGCTGCTCAGCAAATGCAACCACTTCACCTAAAGGCACATTAAACCAACTCAAGTCCTGCGGGTTTCTCTGCAGGTTCTACCCCAGTTTGATGGACAAAGCTTTTAATTACAGCTTTAAATTCAGGCAACTTTCTTCTTTGTTTACATACTCATGGTCCCTGTTTCAGCCCACAGAAATCACACCACCTTATCTGATCAGCTAGTCAACTCATTGAAAAGGCTAGTGTTGTATAACACAATAAGAACATGCCCAGAGAATGACTTCTCTGCCTTGACAGATTGGAAAGACCTGACATAGGCAACATGGAGCTAGGGAAACCTCTGAATAAGCATTCCAGGTACCCAGGACTCAGGCTCCATCAGCCTTCAAAAAGATGTACGAGCCCAGCTACTATTCCTGTAATCGCAAATGAGACAGAAGGCATATCTTTAAAGATATTTCTTTGGATTTATTTGAGAATTTAGGCTGTACTTTCTTTATGAGCTTCTGAAAGTCCTACCAGAGGCTCCCAAATTCACGTTTTCATCAAGATCAGCCTTCTCCTCCCAGCTTCCCATCTGGCCTCAAAGCTACAGGAAAAAAAAGATGGATGTTCACATGCATTTGGACTTGATGTACCCAATCACACCATGCAGATTGATTAGGCCATGCTGAAGCTGGTGATGCTAGGACCATCCCTGAGGGACTTTGCATCTCTGTTGATGGTGGAGTTTATGGTGGAGATGGTGGAGATCTCCAGACGGTGGAGAGCTTAGACAAGCTCTCTACCTTTTACATGACTATGGTGAGACACAGAGACTCCCACCCACTTCTCATTGGATGAGGGACAAAGGCATCTCCCTAGAGAGATGGGAATGGTTATAGCATGCAAAGACCACTTGGACATGGAGCCGTAGTAGTGTTTCAGAGCTCTAGGCTACCACTGCAATCAAAGAGCAAGCAAGCCCCACAGGCACAAGCCTCCTGGGCTAGGATAGCTGCAGCTGGGTAACTTGCTTATCTCCAGTCATCACCAGCCCTCAAAACACTAGAACGAGAGGCCCCTCATTCACTTTGTAGCAAGAAATAAGACCATGGACAGCCTGCTCCGCAACCAGGACTTAAATTCACTTTTCTTTAAAAAAAAAAACAAACACAAAAACCAACAAAACACACCACACCACACTGCCTGGGCAGAACCAAGGCCCCCTACCCTTGCCCACCCTGCAACACTAGGACATCTTTTCTGTGATGACTAGGGCACTCCTCCCTGAGGAAGCTTCTTCCTTTGTTACAAACTTAGTCATGCATGACTCACGTATACATGGGATTTTTTGAAGAGAGAGCAGATGTCTCAGGAAAACAATCCAGCTAAACAGATCAGTCGCTCCTATCTGCAGCACAGTGTCACTGGGGCTCCACCACCCTCCCCAGCCTCTCTCTTGAGATGGCAGCGGCGAGGTAAGAGCACCAGTTTCAGCAGTGTCTGTGGGAACCACCAACCCACATAGAGGCCATCAGCTGCCACAGCCAATAGCTGCTGGTTTCAAAGCAAGACATTATGCTTGACAGGCTATTAATAGCATCAGTCACCCGAGACTGTGACCTCTTACCTCAAATATCCCCCCTCCTCAAAAATACCTTGGGCATCACAACTTCATACTGCCCTCTATTCTACACCGGCACCTTCTTGACACCTCATCAGATATCAAGCATCTATTTTACCTAGTTGGTTACACACAGAAAAGATAAACTGTGCTACCAGAAAAGGATGCAGGAGCCACACCAACAGCGTGTCTGCCTGGTACTGTAGCTGGATGCTAGACATGCCAGCAAGATCCTCTAAATTCAGGCCAGGCTGAGGAACAGCCTCGGACACTGCCACACACACAGAGGCCACAACTCTTTTTTTTTATCTTCCGGGATCTTTATTGGTCAGTGGCGGGCAAGAAAAACTTTGGCCTGATGGCATCAAATCACAGAAGAGGTGCCTCCCAACCACCCTGCAAGGATGAAGGGAAGGATTCTGGATATGACCCCTAGAGCACACACGTGGCTTAGCACAGCCAGAGGCAACCCAGGCAGGCAGGAATATTGCCAGGCTGCCAGAGACAGATGCTGGATTGAAGCATCACCCATCACTGCCAGCTGTAAGCCTCCCACTCAGTGGCACTGGCAACAGCAGAGGCTGGCGAGGGGAGCCACTGGTGATGACAGGATTGCCACAGGAAATCTCAATCCATCCTGCAGCATTGAGCACAGGATGTGAACTCTGTCTGTATTAAAGTCCTTCCCCACGTGCCTGCAAAAACAAAGTCTCTTGTGACTGAGTAAAAGATAAAGGTCACAGCAAAACCAGCGAGTTTCACAAAAAACAGATAATTCTAAAAGAAAAAAAGAGAAGAGTTTTGTTCGTTTCAGTGAATCTGAGTCAACTTTTCATCTATGTTTTTTGTGAAACTCCTCTGGTTTTCGGTGACCTTTCTCAGACAGCTGCACAGCATCACCAGTCTTTGATATTGGAAGTTAGTGCATCATTGCACAACACAATGAAAGGAAATGGGACAGGCCCTGTCAGAGGTGGATCTGAACATCGCTCAGGCCTGTGTCCCAGAAGACTCAGACCCAAAATGTAATCTATAGGCATGCAAAGTCTCTGCATTTCCAAGTTAAATCTGCCAGTAGGAATGTAGGGCACCCATCTATATGTCAAGAATGCAAACACAATCTTGAAATTTGTATTTCTAAGGGCCTCACAAGTGCTTGACTTACCCAAAATGAATGACATAAGAAAACACTACAGAAAAACCTCAGCAAGCTGAGTAGCCACCATCTGGAGTCCATCCTGGATATGCTACAAAGATTTGGCTAATTTTCTTACTATGGCTTTTTTTTTTTTTTTTTCTTCTTTAAAGGAGACAGCAGAGGATGATGAACTCAATGGCAGGAGGAAAACACCATAGGAAAACGTCACTTCCTTTGCAGAAGAGCTGTTGAACTAAAGAGACTCTTATAGTGATGCTTCCTTCTGTTTGTGCCTCTCACTGAGCAGTTTTTGTTTCCTTGGGTGTCATTTTGGAGCAGAGCTGCAGTTACATTCTCATCTGGTGCACCTCCTTTCCTATTGCCCTCCCACTACCACTTAAACATCCTGCACATCTACTAGCATTACCAGGTGCCATTACCAACACAATGTGCTATATCTCTGGCTATGAAACAGTTCAGCAGTGGGGGGGAACTTTGCTTTGCTAATTAATGGGGTCAGGCCTTGTTGAAGACTCTTCTTTGTGGTTTAGCTGGCTTGCTAACTTACTGCCATAAGCTTAGCAGCATTCAAGCAGAGAGGTGAAGACAAACTGCAAGTTACTGTAAGTGTGCTAGAGGGACCCTGTTGTGCATCAGTTCCTGTTCATAGGTATCTTCTTCTCTAAACAACATCTTGGTTCATCAGCTGTACCACATTCTTCATTATCATCCTGCTAAGTCAAGAGAGATGCCACTCCTGGGCCTGTGTCATTCATGATACTTCTCTGCAGATGCACTGAAGTCAGCTCCTTGTGGTGTCTAGCACTCGTACAGCCCAATATAATGGGACATTCTGTGTCTGTCTCAGATGCCACAGGGTTTGGACCAGCAACAGTGTGGTAGCTCCAAGCTACACTGGCACCCCCTCAACCCAGCCTCTGACACAGACCCGTGCTTGACTTGCACTTTAGAGAAACCAGTGCTCCTGCAGAGTTTACTTTCTGTTGTTTGCTTTGTTATCTTTTAGCAGAAAATGCACTGACTCAACACCATGTTCCAATGGCAGCATCATGCCTGGCCTCTGCCATTGACATATCTTGGCTGGTTTGGCAGCTTGGGATGCCAGTGTCTGCCTTTTGTTCACTTAAGACACACAGCATGGGCACCAGTAGAGCAAACATCTTCAAAGCCCCCACACTGTGGTACGTCAACATCAGGACTCCTTGAATCTTTCAAGATTCAAACATTGCATCAAATTGTCAATGGAGAGGTGATAATTTGGCAAGTGAGGAATCAGACTGGAACCCCCTGATAACTTCTCACTACCCAGTGGATACCATCTAACCCCAGGGAACTTCATCCCACACTGGTGGCTGGCTGGAGTCCACAGCAGCTCAGTGCAAGGACTGTGCCTGGTGGTGTGTCTCTTGGCGCTGCATAGTAGTACTGGGCTCCACAGTGCCTGCTGCAGCAGCACCTGGAAAATGCACACCCACACCTCCAGCAGGGACAGGGACCCTGCAGGACAGGTTGGAAGAAGCTGACCCTCTCAGTGCCTCTCCATAGTATTTACACACATCTCCTGAGCAAGGCTCACACTTGCTTGTGAAAGTGTACTCACTGGTGATTCAGAAAATCAAAAGCACGGGAGGGCCACATGAGCAATGCTACATGTAACCACAAACCACATCAGAGCCAGTCAACCAGCTCATATGGTGGGAGAAGCTACAGCTCTGAGCTTGCTTGAAAAAAAGGATGCTCAGAGGAATCCTGCAATCAGAGGAATCAAAGCATTTTTAGGCACTGAAAGAACTGTCTGAACAGCAAAAGAGTGAATCCATCAGACTGGCAGACAAATGGCTACACTATTTGGCTCATGCAGAATTTCAGGTGGTTCTCCCCTAGAGTAAGACTTTTCCGCCATGAGGAATAAGTTTTCGAGCTTGCCAACAGAAAGCTGTCAGCCAAATAAGCAGGTGCTTTCAGATAGGAGCACATCCAGGCTTGCTCAGCATCATGTTTCAGATATGTCAGAGCCACTCAGTGCAGGACATTGGGTGTTGGAGGTTTTGACTCATCTTGCTAGTGTTGTTAAGGTTTTCACAGCCATGGCTGGTTCCAACCCCATAATTTCACAATGGTGTGAATCAAGCCTTGTCAGGGCTGGGCATTACCCCAAGCCTAGGCACTAGTCACACAACTACTGTTAACACAGTTGGGAAGGCCTCACTAGGTCCGCTGGTGGGCGCAAATTCTCCCAGCTCCAGCTCTTGATCCCACCTTAACCCTCCAAAAAGTATTTTCCCTTGTCATCTTGACATGGAGGCCACCTCACTCACATATGGTGCAACAAGACTGGGCTTACAGCAAGTCATTGTGAGCCTGGGTGATCTCCTTGAGTCGTCTCCCAACATCTCCAACAAGACTGTCACTGTGGCAGTGACGAGGTCAGGCCATAGGAGCAACAGGTCCCACCTGGTTGCAACATCCATGCTGCCAAGAATTTGCTTGTTGGGGAGAAACAGGCCAGAGGCAACTGCACAGCACTCTGCTACAGAGACAGCAGCCAAAAGATTAGAACAAATGTCACAAAATAGGATGTGTGTTGAGATAGGACCCCCAATCCAAAGACAGGAAATCAGTCACAAATCAGAAACCAAGTAGAAGCCACAGCTATGAGCAGTAACTGCAAACACCAGTCAATGATTGCAACCACAGACACTGTTGCTATCAAATGCATCCCTGATTACCATGGCACCAACTTGCTCATTCAGTAGTTACTGAAAAAATTTCCTCAGCTGGGAGTAAAAAAAAAAATACATCTCTGGCAGAGGACTGCATACTTATTTCCCCTCCTTGGCTCTTTGCTGTGCTCTTAGCTGCCCCTATTTCCTCTCCATGTTCTGCCTTCTCCTACTGGCTTTGTCTCCTTCACAAGCTAGAAGTGCATCCAGCTGTGCATCCAGAGTCATGGGGGAAAAAAAAAACCCAGGGGCTGGCTTATGTTGTGCTGAACACCGATGTTTCTACAAAGAAGAAAGCTTGAAAGGAAGGACAGATGCAAATCTGAAAAAGGAGGGGGCATTTGACAAAAGGGTTGGATGCTTCTGAACTTCTCTGGCATTATGTCACAGTTCTGCTCTGCAAGAAACAAATCCTGGCCTGCCCATCGCACAGCCTACTGGGGCACCCACCAATCTCAGCGGTGGTAGAAGGCATCCTGTCTCAGATCATCTACAAAAAACTGAAGCGATTTTTTCTATCTGCTGTTCTGAGGAAGTCTCAGACTGGCATCTCCCAGAGAAGGCAGCTGTATTGCGGACACCCAGTGATTCTGTGATGTTCTGCCAGCAGTGACCTGCACAGAGATTCAGAGCTGAGCGAGCCTCAGTTCATGCCTTTCCAAAGGCTGCATCAAGCACTGGCTGGAGGCTTCCACTCCTCTGAGAGGCAACTTCTCCCATCTCCTGCTCACACACTTACTCTGCACCCAGCTGCAACATATTCCTGCCTCTAACCAGTTAAGAGGCTGTAGCAGAAGGTGCCATATTTCTTGCTCTTACTTTTGGATACAGAAGGTGGTCTTGTACTTCAGACAGCTCAAATAGTGTTAACGGTACATCTGTTTGGCTTGGGAATAAATTCAGAGCTTAGAGTTTTAAAAGCCTGACCAACTAGTTTTTGGACCAACTACAATTCAGTCCCAAATACATCAATCCACAGAGCTTTGAAATTATTAAAAAAAAAAAAAAATTAAAAAAATTTAAAAAGGAAACTTTATGTGTCCAGGCTGCCAGAGGATACATGTATCCACAGTCAGCACAGCAGGCAAACTCCTTGTTTGACACAGCCCAGCTGCAATGTAACCAGCTGAGCCTTAGCCCACCTTCACAAGGCTCCATGCTCTGATCCCATCCGTGTCAGAAATGCAAATGTTCATATTTTCTTTCCTAGGAAAGAAATACAGTCCCCTTCCCATTCCCCAAGCTGGAGAATGTGTCTGCTGGATTCAAAAATAGGTGAAACAGTGAGGAGCACACAGGAGCAAGCAGTGGTGCCTTTCCTGAAGTGTGGATTCTTGGGTTTCCTCAAAGGTACATCAGAGCTTGTCCAATACCATGATTTAAACAATCAATTTGGAGACTATCTGTCCAAACTAATTTCTGTAGATTGCCTTGCTAACTGGAATGAAAGGGAAAAAAAAGAGTATCCTCAAGAGACACACGGTCTGCTCCATACTTTAGAAATGCTGACCCTGGAATAAACACCATTAAGCAATACCCTAATTGGGCACAGACATATGTAGGCAGGATCTTCCTGAAAGCCCAACTTCCTTCAAGAAAAGCCAGAAACAAATGGTCTTTTAAAGGTAAGGGCAGGAGACAGAGAAAGCTTTGCACCATTACTCCCTTTCCTCATTTACACTCCATGCTATGGTTCTGATGCCCCCCCATGCAGTACCCCAGCTTCCTCTGGCTCATCTTCCAGCTGCAGCCCACTCTGCTTCTGGCTGCTTTACCCTGGGCTCTGCTAGCTGGTACAGCGAGGAGTGGAGCGTGGGTCTGATATGCATCTTCAGAGAGTACATCCGCATTCCTGGGAATTGCGAAAACACCCACAGCTCTGACCAGGTCACACTCCCAGCCACAGAGTCTCCAACCACATCCTGACAAAGTCCTTCAATTCAGGGACTTCATGCACATGCCTGGTGTGACGCAGTACAAGAAACACAACATGCAGTAACTGTTTTCCCATAGCTGGACCTTCCCCTTAGCCCTATTGTGCTCCCAGAGCTCCAATGTCACACAGGCAGGCTAAGGTGCAGCTATGGGTGGGTCATAGGCCAGTCACCCTCCCAGCCACAGGTGTCCCTTGCATTGAGCTAACCCATGATCTGTTGTAAGGGGACACAGGCCTTTTGCACATTGCCACTTTCTATCACTTCTCCACACAGCCAGCATGAGGGGAATGTGCTGCTGCTACTTCTCGATTACCACACTACAGTAATTTCTGCCTTGCACAATCCTCATGCATTTTGTGGTTCAAGGGCTTGCACTCAAGCTCAGCCACTGAGCCCCCTGACTCCCCACATGTCAGACATCAAACGCCAGATGCACCATGCAGGGAGACCGCTTGTCCCTTAGAGCAGTCTCCCAAATCTCTATGGCAGGGTTGAGCATCCCGGGCAAGCTAAGGCAGTGCTCCAGCCTAGGCTGGTGGAGCTGGAATAAGGGACGAAGCAGGGTGGAGCACAGTAGGAAGGGTCTATGTAGATGCGGGGAGGTGGCAAGGGAGCAGAGCAGGAGGGGATGGGGTTTGGGGAAAAAGGGACTGCTCCTGCACCAGGCCAAGCTGCAGCAAGCCCAGCCTGTCCCAGGGCCCCTTCAGGAAGCAGAGAGCAGGATCCTTCCTCAGGTGCAGGATCTCACCCCAGGGACAGCTGAACTCTTTCCAGCAGGCTTTGAGGCCACCCTGCTCTTCCACAGACCTTCCTTACCATCTAGCAGTTTTAGGGGAATTGTGTGAAAGGACAAGCACTGAGAGAGCCTCTTCCTCCTCCTCCTCTACCTCCCCAGCAGGCAGGTGGGCAGCTGCTTTATGGTCCTGGCAGCACCCTGTCTTGCAGAGGTAAAGCAAAGCAAGCTGCTTTGGCAGGGAAATGCAGCTCTCTGGGGTGGGACACTGGTTCAACCAACACCTGAGGATTTGGGGAGCAGAAACACATATTTCTCTGCCAGCAGTAAAGGAAGAGGGAGTAGGGCTCTTTCTCACCACCTTGTCCTCTCTTTCCAAAGAGGCCTGAGAGCCCTTGCTCAAAGCAGTCATGGTGCTCAGACACACAGGGCTGCCAGGATGGTGTGGAGAGAGCCACCTGAGCCTGGAGCTTTAAAGAGTTTGTATTTCCCTCTGTGGCCTAACATACTTGAAAGGTCCCTGACACATAGCTTAATGCCCATCTCGTAGGGAAACTGCAAGCCGAGAAAGCACCTTCTTCCCAGTGGAAGTGTGACTGTGCTGACGTCCCACACAGCAGAGAGCAAACTGTGCCATGAACGTGCTGTCAAGCCTGCAGCTGGAAGGATTCACTGCAAGAAAAGAGCAAAAGCCCCTCTTTTGCCATTAAACAAAATAAGCTTTCTTGGCAAGGGACAGATTTCACTAGCGTTGCAGGGGCTCCCTGCTAGGACCTCTGACCACAATGGCAGAGCATGTCCCACCAGAGTGCTGTGAGTTGGTAGCATTAACCTGGCCTCAGGTTCCTGCAGGCCACCTCCTGGTCATGCACCGTCCCGCTCTGTGCTGCAGGATCTGCCTCTGACACCCTCCTTTGCTGCCAGCCTTTTGTGCCCTCTGCATAAGACTGCAGTTTATGAATCTGTGCTCTGCCTCTGCTGTTTATAAGCCAATAAACTCATAAACCACAGCTGAGGCCACTGCTTGTCAAACCCTAGTTTATACAGACATCTAGCGGTTTGTGCTCAAACTCCACATGTGCCACCACACAGCAGCGCCAGCGCCATGCTTTATTTGCATTGTCAAAGTAAAACCAAGGCATCCCTGTGCCGGGCACTGTGTGCATACATAACGAATCAGCATGCCTCAAAGAGCTGCCAATTAAATAAGGTCATTTAGGGAGCCCATGCCACAAAACAAATACTTCCAGATCAGTCCAGTGCTCTGGCCATTTTTGGCTTAGTCCTTAATGTAAAAGAAGAGAGCACACAATCTGTATGATGCAAGTCTGGTAAAACATCCATGCATGTCTCCACACCAGAAAAGACAACAAAGGCAGATGTCACAAAGCAGTGTCTTGCCAACACAAATCTTCCCAAATCCAAAATAAAAAGCATTGGGGGGTGACAGGAAACCCAGTGTTGCAGCTGTAAAGGGAGATTTCAGCAAGCACAGCCCCCCAGGGTGCAATGACTGAAGGCACTGCTTACCAATCCAGCACAGGGCCCTTCCCTCTGTCCCCGCAGGACACGGCTGCCATGGGAGAGCATTCTCAGAGGATAGGCCTGGAGCCTGACAGCTTTAAAGAGTTTGTATTTCACTCTGCAGCCCAGCATACTTGAAAGGTCCCCAATACACAGCTTAATATTCATCTCATAGGGAAATTGCTAGCTGAGAAAGGCATGCCCCAGGCATCAACATGCTAAACTTTGTCCCCCACTCCCTGACCCTGCTGTGACTTTTGGCAGTCATGCCCTGGCGCGATGAAGAGGCAGTGTTGAATTTGCATGGAGCTAGGTGTCTTTGAACAGATTGAATGCCGAATATTGACAGATCTTGCTTAAAAGTAATACACACATCACCCTGTCAGATGCTTTGGAGTACCCAAAACAGGCAGTTTCAGCCTTAATTTATTTGTGTTTCTACCCCTCCACTTGGAGACAAGGATAGCCTGTCTCCACCCCCAGCATACCCTGAAGATAGTAAAATCAGTCTTATTTCAGAGTCATTTACACAGGATGGTAGGGTGATCAGATGGGAGTGACTGAAGGTTCACACCAGTAAGGGTTCAGAGAGTTTACAATCAGACAGCTATGGGTCACCATCTAGGTATCCAGGAGGGACAAGAGAAATCCCAAACACCTACTGTTTTGCCAAATAAAGCAGAAATCTCACAGGGAAAAAGTAAGAAAGAGTCACAAGGTATCAGGACTGCCCTGGCAACAATGTGTATGCTAGATTGCACCCACAAACACTCTTGGTTTTCTGAAGTTCTGATTTAAAACAAACATAATCCCAAAATGGAGAGAGCACCTTCCCATTGCTCCTGCAGGCCCTGCTCCTCCCATCCTGGTCTGGACTCTCCCCATCAGGATCTCCCCTAGGGCATGCTTGCCTTGTTCTGCACAGAACCACCGTGACTCCATCCCACGTATGACAGTGTTCTACATACAGCTGCTGCAGAGGAAAGGGTTGGAGTAGAGGGCAGAGCAGGGCACAAAAGCAGGCAGCCCCAAAGGGCAGCCTAGCGCAAAGCAGGATAGAGAAAAGCCATCCCCAGGAGGAGTCCCCACCTACTCTGTGCAAAGCCTGCAGCTGAGACACCTGGGTGTTTGATCTCCAGAGCACATTTGAATTTGAGGAGGTGGGGATGCCCCTGGAGCTGCTGCAAGCAGCATTTAAGAGGTGTCCCACCATCTGTGAAGCTAAGGAGGAGCTGCTGTTATCAACCCTAGCGAGATCATCTCTTGGTTTCCTGGAGGGGTGACAGTCTGAGTCACTCAGCAGTGGGAGGGTGGTTTCTTCATGTGCCTATTGGAGCAGTCAAAATGCGTGGGCAGGGTAAAAACAATGCAGATGCAAGTGATTATGGGGGCAGGGAGAATCACCAGGAGAATAGTATTTTTCCTACTTATTTGGGTATGTGTAACATTCATCACAACAGCATGCAGAGTCACTTGCACCTATCTCTCCCCTCCTGTGCCAGGGCTGATAAACACAGTGCT
Source organism: Buteo buteo (assembly GCF_964188355.1). Classification (NCBI taxonomy): domain Eukaryota; kingdom Metazoa; phylum Chordata; class Aves; order Accipitriformes; family Accipitridae; genus Buteo; species Buteo buteo. The sequence goes on from NC_134180.1 coordinate 7,642,292, forward strand.
TATGTCCCAGAGTTTGGGGCCTTTTGGTCTGCTCCATGCCATGCCTTCAGCATTTCTGATCTGCCTCCACACATACTGATTGCCTTTTCTCTCTTCTTACCACCCAGCAGCCTCCTCTCGTCCAGGGACATCACCTTATACCAGACTTTCCCTCTGTGTAGCCTTCAGCCCAGGGCAGGATGAATTGAGGAAGTTTCTTACAGCAGGTACCACTCTGGGCAGCAAAGGCACAGCAAGCTCTGGGCAGGCAGGCAACACCATCCAGATGAGCTGCCTGCTTGCTGGGAGGGCAAAATTCATTCTCTCGCACTCTTGACACCAACCCTCACTCAGCCAGCAGGACCCAGAGGAGAGGGACCAGCCCCACCAGAAACAGGCCCCTTTAGAGGGCAGGGCAAGGGACAGCCACAGGAACCAACTCATGCCTTGCTGGTACAGCCCTTCTCCATCCTCTTGCCCTCCTGGGGCACAGCTTTGCTCACTGCTGGGCTGCACCCAGGCCTATGATACAGTTCCCACACAGGGAGAGAAAAGGGCCATATCTCCTTTCAGTCACAGGTCTCCCACTTGCTCCTCCATGCACCCACAGACAAGGGCCTCCCCATCAGCCCCTCCTCACTCTGCAGCTGCTGGAGACTAACCATTTGGGAAGAGCAAAAAACCCTTCCCAGGACATCCCAGTAGCTGCAATTGGTAAGCACGAACCTCTACACTACCCAAGGTATCAACACACCTCTCACCCCACCCAGAACAAAACCATACACATGGTGTTAAAGCCCAAGGCACATGAGAGCTAACAAGGGCTGTGCTCCATTGCACTGGCCACCCTCATCACTCCTCTGCATACCCACTGCCTATGCACCCAGGCTCAGTGGCAACATTTTCACCAGGAGCAACACTCACAGAATTACCATTCTACAAATAAACACACTAAGATCAGAAACATGGTGTAAAACCTCAGAAGAAAAGGCATTACAGGAATATTCTTGTCCTAACAACAGAGTTCCAGCTAGCACAAAGACCTTGTATCTTTGAAGATGATCTTGCAAAGAATTTGAAAACTCCACTCCCTTTACCAGCCAGCACAGGAAAGTAAGCCACCAACATGGTTTTCAAATACTTTAATGAACAGCCTTCTGATAGCTGGGAAATAGGAAACATCATGTTGTCCCAAACCTGGTGACAAACATGCATCCCTTGGAAAAAGGCCAAATGAGTAAGCCTGGGCAGTTGCAATGCTTTTGCCTAAGCAGGGAGTTTAGAGCAGGACAAAAGGGCTTTGAAAAGAGAGATGCCATTTCTCCCCCTTAATTAAAAGCAGCTCATTTCATACATGAAAAACAAAAAGTCCAAGACAAAACACTCCAATTGCCACATCTCAAAAGCAGCGTAAAGCACTTCAGCGTGGATGAGAACTTGAGGCATTACAGGATGGAGGGAGCACTGCAAGGAAGAAGGTATGAACCTTTCTCACTCAAAACATTTCAAAAACCTTCCCAGGGACTTACAGAAGGAGGACTCCCACCTTCAGCCTCACTCAACAACCCAGGACAAGCACAGTTTACCTAGATGCTACAGCAGGAGGGCCTCAGTCTGGGCACAGCTTTGAAGTCCCTGGCAGGAACACGCTCAGGCTTTGACATTCAAACAAACCGGGGGGACTACACAATAGTTACAAACAAAATGAAAATAAGTGATGGAGAGGGTTTCACATTTCAATCCCACAATGCAGCTAATCCACACACACAGTTTCTTTGCCATTTTCCAGCCCCACTGCAGAAAGAAGGCTAGAAGCACACTCAGCTGAGGCACAACAGGGCAAGAAGACAAGGTGTGGAGTGGGTTAAAAGACCCCTTTATACAGGGGCTGCTGCCAGCTAACTCTGACGCACCAGTATACACCCATTCTTCTGAAGCCTGCTCCTGCTGGATTTTCTGTGCAGGTTACCAGCGTACAGAGAAGTCCTAGGCTAGAGTGAATAGCTCCTTTGCTGCTAGACCCCGGGTCAGCACCAGCCTTCAGAGGAGGCAGGAGGGCTGAGTGGGTAGAGTTGCTTTCCCTCCACTAGGCGTGGAACCAGTGTGGTGGTGGTGGAAAAGGTGTTATTTTCTTTTATATCTAATGGAAATACCTACTGATAGTACCTTATCTCACCAGATCAGCTTTCAGTGGGGAAGCATTTTTACTATGCTGCATCAAACAGTGCCTGAGAGAGTTTGAAATGAGCTGCCTAGAGATGTCCCCCAACAGTGCTCCTAGACTCAGACTCACACCAGGCAGAGCATACAGCCCAGCCTTGGGGCAGGAACCCCTCCACACCATAAGGCTGCAGAGTCCCTCTCCCCTCCCTTACCTCACACAGCAGCATCCACAGCCAGCTCCATCCAGTGCCTGCAGTTGATCTGCTCCAGTCCAGCATATCCCAGTCTGGATCGACGGGTTTACAGCAGGAGAGCTGGGAGCACTCTGGTTGAGGTGCCTATGTTGGGGGCAGCCTCACATGTGCCTGTTTAGTCACTTCAGCCCTTATGTGTCAGGCAGGAACCTGAGGGAGAGCCAGTGCTCAGAGGTGCAGGAAGGGGGCACAGATCTGGTCAGGTAAAATCATCGAGACTGATTTCACAGGTGGTTTCCTTTCTTGTAAACACTTTTTGATCCCTGTGCAACTGCTGGTTAGCCGAGTCTCACTGTCTCTCCTTTGACTGCACTTTCCTGTGTGAAAAACACATGCAGGATTTAAGGTTCACATTTTAGTTTATGACCACAGGAGAATATTTTTGTGATTGCAGTCCCAAAGGTTTCAGAGGCACCCACTCCTGAGACGAAACATGAGGAGGCCTGCAAATAGGGTGACATGGAGCTGCATGTTAGCCAAGGTCATACAGGCACAGCTTTCACCACTTTTGCAACTTGGCGTTGTAGACAAAACTTGAGATTTTAAGAGCCAAGGTGCCCAAATCCCTCTGCAGTCTAGGTATCGGTGACATAGGAGGAACCAAAACAATCCTTGTTCAATAGGATTTTGTTGCCTTCAGAGTTTGTCCAGCCTCTGTATCACCAGCTGTCCCAAAGAACCACCAGAGACATGGTTCTGAGCAGTTACACCAAGGATGCGATAACCACGCAGCACTGCACCAGCTCCTGGGTTAGATCGAAGGCCTCCCAGCCTCTGTCCACTCCCTAGCACTACCCAGTAACAGGTATTTGGTAGATTATTAAGAATCCAAGCTCCTCCTTTTGAAGCACGTTCTCAGCTCCTAGAGTTTAATTAGCACAAAGCCAGACCACTTTCAAACACATACAGCAAAACCATCAGTACTGATGGCCTAGGCCTAGACAGGAACATTAAGCTGCAGAGTTTAAAGCATGACTATAGAAGATAATCACACAGCCCTACCTCCTAACACAGCACAACTAAACTGGCCCCCACTTACCTTTACCCTGCTTTAAGTAATTTGCCCAATTAGGGCAATTAACCTTTGGCTGAACCTTGTTCTCCACACAGGTGTGAGGATGCCTCAAATCAGAATTCCTCAGGTTAACCACCCCTCCCTGTGCAAACCAGGTGTTTTATTTTTCACCCAAATTAGGCTGTTTTTCAACAGTGGATCTCAGGCCTTTCTCCAGTAAGGGAAAAAGTTTTCTGTATTTTTCCCCAAGTATGGTAGTTATGAGCCAGAATTGAATGTCTTCTCAGCAATTCCTTAAACACTATGGCTTAAGTCGCAGTCTCACTACAAGGTAGATGTTGCAGAAGTTGGCGAAGAGGTAGGAGGGATGAAAGTCATCGACTGCTGCCTTTGGTCTCTGCTCCTCTGTCTATTTGTTCTGACTCAAAGACTTTTCTGCTACCAGCCGTGGGTGAGCCACAAGAAGTTGCTTGCCCAGGACAATCCTAGAGGCTCTCCAGGGTCGCTCCACCCCAGAAAGCAGTTTTGCATCATACCACAGGGTTGCAACCCTTGAACTGGTGTTTGCACTGAGAAATGATTCAGTGGCAGTTGCTCACTGAGGTGTAGGCCACCTCCCAGGGCCCCCCATTCTCTCTTCTGCTGTTACTTGCCCATTCCCACATTTTTGCAGGGGGAATTTGATCAGTCACATCAATGATCTGCAGGCCTTCTAAGGAATTTAAACTGCTTTTAGATATCTTTTTGCTGTCCCTTTAGAAATAGTTCAGAACCCTTAAGGACTGCAGACCCAAGTTGAAATTAAAAGCACCTGCAAGCCAAGCCTGCAGACAATAAAATAGTTTCCGATAACACCCATGAGCCATTCAAACTATGGAGACAGCTTCAGCTCTTCTCTGTTGGCTGGGCTGGGGCTGGACCCTGTGAAGTTTTCCAGTATTCTCTCAGGTGTAATGTTAGCTCTTTGGCTATTATTACACCTACTGTCATGTCACTGGTATGTTCCAAATCCCTGGGACTTCCCTCTCCTCCAAGCATTCAAAGTTAGCACGTATTTTCCCACACAACTCATTCAGACTCTTAAGACATGACCCCCTAGACCAGGTCAGAAATCAATGAACAACTCCTTATTACTGAGAGATTTGATTCCTCCTCTCACTTCTTTCCACTTCTCACAGCAAGTCCTGCTTACCCAAACAATATAGTATTTTCCAAGCCTATGACAGTTTTGTTACAAATGCTTGACTTTTTTCAGGACATTTTTTTGGTATGCTTAGCAATGAAGACAACAGTGACCCATGTCTTGGTAAGGACATCTTGGTTAAACACGTTATCAATGGCAGAGGAAGAGCATTGGAAGGCTGCAAACTATACCCAGTGAAGAGGTATCATAGGATGCCCCTTCTGTGCACTCAGGCCTTTTGCTTTCACATCAATACCAAGCACTTTGCTGATGAGCCAACCTAAAACTTTCGATTCGATATACTTCATATCACAGTCAACCCACACTGGTCCCAAGAGACCTATGTGACAGATCTGAAAAAGAACTGGGAAAACTCCAGTCACAAAGAAGTTTAATACTACCTTGTTTGTCTAAATCTCTGCAGGGCTACAGCTGGAGGTAACATTATTGTGTCTAGCTGGTGAATAGTGTCAATAACACAATACTGGCAATATGCACCTCTAACTTCTTTGGACTCAGTCAGATGCTTATTTGGATCTTAAGCTACTTTTGAGTCTCCTGAGGATTTTACTTTTAAGATTACTCTGAACTCAGCTTCCCATTTAACATTCTCAAAGCAATCCAGGTATGGTTTTGCCAAAACCCACTTTGACACAGCCACATTTGGTATCTGCATCCAGAAGTCATGTATTAACAAGTCTGCAAACTTGCATGTGTAAAGCAGGGTGTCCACTTGAATTGTGCTCTTTAAGCCTCCCTGCCCCAGTCTCCGAGGCCTCCATGTATTTCATCACAGCAGTTCATAAGCTGTCCTGACTTCAGCTCCTTCCCTGCGGATCGTTTCCTGAGTGCACTCATCCAGCCATGGTTGGGAGGTGCAGGATGCACAACAAAGCAGACTATCTCTCAGGCTACAGGCCTGACATCCCTGCTCCCCTTCACCAAAGGCCTTCGAGGCTCCTAAGACCCCATAAGAAAATTAAGATGGTGACAATTCTTTGGAGCAGCAGTGGATCAAGACTGCTGCCAGAAGCGTGCAAAACCCCACCAGCTGTCCTGTCCCTGTCCCCAGTAACCTCTGCTTCCTGCCCAAGATAGCTTGATTTCCTGTAGCCGTGTTTACACGAAATAAAGAGGAAACATTTTCTCTCTGCTGTTCTAATAAGCCCTGAGCGGTTTATCACAATTGCTACTGTTACGCTCCCTTCCAGGTGGCAGAGAGGTGTCACAGGGGACAGCCAGCCTGCTGTGAGCACCTACAGACGGAACAAGCACATCACCCCAAAGGTGTCTGGAATGGGGAGGAGCTATTCAGCCCCTCCTGCACATCCTCTCCTCCTCCCTGGCTGCTAGAGGAGAGTTTCCCTGCATAAGAGTATCACCCCAAATGCGGAGACACTGCACAGAGGAAGGACAATTCTAGCTTGGGGCTCAGCTAGGACCTGGCATAGAGCCATAGCATTAGAAGGTGGGAATGGCTCTCTGGAGAGCCCCTGTCCAGCCTCCTGTGCCAGGCAGGGCTAACAAGTAGGGCAGGGTGCTGGCATGGGTCAGTCCACTCTGTAGTTCCCAGTCCCAGAGTCCCTGACCCGCACGGAGCCAAAATCTCTTCCTGGGGGTGTCCTCCTGAGCTCAGGACTCTCCAAGGGAGGCTGCAAGTTTTGCAGAGAACGCATACTCATACAAAGGCCTCACATCCCGTAGCCACAAGTCATCACCTCTGTTTCCCAACTGCAGGGCAAGCCTCGCTACTGGGATTAAGATAAACCCATGGCAAGCCGGCCAGCCAGCCAGTCACTGGGGCTATCCCTGCTCAGGCCCTCAGGGTCCCACATCCCACCCAAGGCTAAAACCAGCAGTCTCAGGGAAGAAGGTCCCACGGCTTAGATCATCAGCGCTTCCTGCCCCCGCAACCACCAAGTACCATGGAAACATTTGAGCATCACCTCCCACCCAGCAGGGAGGGCAGCGCGGGCGGTGACCATGGCCCTGCAGGAGACCCAAGACCTCTCCAGAGCAGGCAACACACTGGCCTGCAGCAGCATGGGGGGAGCCCAGGCCGTGGGTGCCAGGAGGCACCGCTACACACCCTCAGCACCATCCCAAACATCCACCTGGTCACAGGGAATGGGCACTGCTGCAGGATCAGGCAGGCATCTTGCTCAACAGTGGGGAGGAAGGAGCTTCCAAAAGGTCCTCAGCTCAGCACAGGCCATGCTGCTAGAGCACCCGGGCTGGGGAAGACTCCACCGCTCTTTGTGGAAAGAAGGGCCTTATCTCCCCACAAGCCCTCACCACCACCAGATGTGATTCACCCATCCCAGCAGAAGAGTCATTTGCAGAATGCAAATATTTATGAATCACCTGTGGGACTTGCTGTCTTCAAGCTGTTTTGGAAGTATCACACCACTCTTTCACAATGCAACACTGCCCTGGCAGGTGAAGATGCTAACATTACAGACCACGAATCCTCCTGGCAGCACTGCATGGCAGAGCCAAGTAACACAGGCAGGACACAGGGACACTGGCTTAATTGAGTGTTAGCGGTTCATGTGCCATGGGGCTGGAGCCTGGACCTGCCCTACCTACAGCTAGGACCTGTTGTTCAGCTTTGTGCCACCAAAGAACTTTTTCATGTGTTGGAAGACCTGTAGCTTCATTCAGTATGGAGACCCCTGCCAATGTCCATCTAAATCCTGATCCTTCCCCCAAGCCTCTGGCCCCTGCCCCTTTTTTCAGCTTCCTTTGCTGTGGGGTTAGTGTGGCCACATCTTTCCTCTTCTCTGCTCCCCTTCAGCTGAAAATGTCCCTGTAACCATGCCCCCACTCGCAAACTATACACCAAGAGTCAATTCAGACCACTGTCCTCAAGATACTAGGTTCTGAGGCAAAGAAGATTATATCTGTGAATCTAATTTCCTTATGAAGTGAAAGGGTGCACTCTCTGCTCATCCAAGCAGAGTTTGAGGGGCCCTGGTACAGTTCCTCCCATTTGTGCTGTCAGCCCCATACCCGCCCTTACCCACCTCCCACTTACAGCCAAGGTTTTCAGGGCATTTCCCACTCCCCAGCACTTGCCATGGCACCAGTGTGTCCTAACCTCCCTCCCAAACATATCTCCTGGCTACTCACCCAAGTCACTTCTCTGCCAGGTCCCAAAATCTTGCAGACACAGCTACCGAGGTGTTCGTGTTCCTCAGCTTCCAGGTCTCACCTCATGCCAGCAAAGCAAAGCTCTGTGGCAAAAGAGAAAGATGCTATAACCTTGCTTAGAAGGTATCTGTAATATTTTTACAGACCAGCTCTTCCTTTTCTCCAACACTGGAACGTAGCCCACCTCTGGGTGGGATAAACATCCCATACAATATTAGCTACTCTGCCTCTTATTTTCTTCATCAGCAGTGCTTCTTTTGGGGCATTTATAACTCTTTGCACATGCTTCCCATCCCAGTGCAAGGGGGCCTGGAGTGCACTAGCAGGAGACTCTCCCAGACACAAGAAATTGTTCCCTGCTGCTGCTTGCAGCCTGTCCTGCACCCTTCAGCTTCACCAGCCACTGTCCCAGCCTTTTGGAAAAAAACATGGCTCCTCACCCCATCATTTTGTCCCTCTCCACCACCAGTCACGTACCCTCCTCTGCCCGGGCACGGAGCATATGCCATACAAGCTGTGTGGAGAGAAGCTGCCTTTAGAGATGTTGTATCAGCCCTAGGTACTGTGGTAGAGGGAAAATAGTTCTGTTTTGGACATTCACCTACACGCACGCATGCACAATTGGCTGCCACCTGCCAATGTTCACAATTTAAGCTATTTTTTGCTTACCACAGGCACTGCCATCTCCAGTCAAGCTCACATCCCCCTCATCCTTAGCATTGACAACTACTTATTCCAATATAAAGTGACTATCTCCCTTGGAGGGAACTTTAAAATAGAGTACATCCTAGACTTGAGTTCCTGCAAACATTAACAGCGATGAAGGAAAAACAAAAATAAAGGATAACATGAAATACGTGAGTCATCACAGATTGCTGAGAAGACCTCAGTAACACTTGTAGATGTGCATACACACACCCCGTGATGCCACCATACATCAAAGTGCACTAAATGCTGACAAGAAACATATAAATCATCAAACCAGATAACAATAAGAATCATACGTCACCTGGAAAGGCATCAAAAAAAGGCAACCAGAAATAAAGAGCAAAGAACAATACAACACAGAGTGCAAACCACAGCTACAGATTTCAGCCACCAGCAAAGGCTGCGTGGGAAAGTACTGCCTGGGGACCAAACATATGTTGCTCAGGGTGAAAAAGGAGTAACTACTCCTGACTCCAAAGTTTTCTAATTTCAAAGGGGAAACTGGCTGTGATGAAGGCCCAGCAGTAAGTAAAGCACAAGTCAACTGTCCTCTCATGCTTTTATATGCACAGTCTCAAACTCCTGTATGTCCCTGATGTGAATGAACTTGGTCTCATGATGCGTGACAGGGCATTCCCAGGACATTAAGTTCGAAAAAGGGGCAACAAGACCCTATGCAATAGCTGGGAAACGTACTTTCTAGCAGGGCTCCATGAGGCAGCATCCCACTTGGCTACAGCCATCTTCCCACTCTGCACCTCACACAGTTGCTGCAGCCATTTTGGGTGTCACACCGAGCAAGTGCCTCTGGCATGTGGGGTGTGCAGCGGGCAGGCACCATGGCCCTCTGCTACGGGTGCTTGACACCAGTCTGGGGCATAAGATTAAGACACCCCAGTGTTACTTGCTCACTGCCCCATGCTTGATGGCTCTGCCCCACTCTTGTCAGGGAGGCAACAGGTCTGAAGCCCCTCTGACCTTGGGAGGGATGGACCTCACCTGCTGCTTACTGGTTGCTCTCCACTGTTAGACTTCTACAGACCCACTCCTTAAATTCCTCATAAAGTTTCACGCAAGGGACTTTGTGTGTTCACCATTTCTTACCTGCTTTTAAGAGGAGGTCAGGTGGGAACCTGTCCCATCCTCAGGGATGTACTGAGCCTGCCTGGGAAAAGAGCCCCTAGACTTTGTGGCAAGGGCAGGGAAAGGAGTCCCAGGGGGAGCTGAGTGTCAGCCTGTGGCAGAAGGACAAGCCATGGGTGTGACAGAGACCTCACTGGGGCAGCAAGGGTGCACTGGTGGCTGGAGGCAAGGTCCCAGCTGTGAGCACCAAGCAGCCATGGGGAGCACTGTGGGGAAACCTTTTTTACTTCTGTTTTGTTCTCCCTCCTTGCTCTGAATTATCTCTTACTAAAAAGAGGCATTTCTTGGATTCTATTCAGGCTTTCCTTTCCAGCTGCTAGCTCTGCCTTCACACAGCAATTTCATTTTTAACAGACATCAGACTACTGGCCCGTCCTCAACACACACGCAAAGACTTGGTTCAACCTAACTCCAGCAGCTTAGGTAGCTCCAGGCAGAAACATAAAACTTACAGAAGTTCTCTGTGCAAGTCCTCCAGGCCTTCTGATTTTAAGCTTGATATTAGTGAACTAGCTACCACTGGAAATAAAAGTATTACATCACAGTTATGATATGATTATATTCCATTTCCTTCCAAATGTAAACCCCAAACCCTTCAAGTGTCCTGCCTAAATTGCTGACAGTTTTATCTGCTCCGTGGCTGGCTGCAATTTGTATTATGTTTGGGTTTGCTCCATTTAAGGTGTGTGTGGGGGAAATATCTGCCTATAGACATGGGTAGTACTTACCAATTAATAATTACTCTCCATCTCCCCATGCAGACTGCAGCCAGTCATTTCCAATGGTCCCAGCCACAGCCATCTTCCCACAAGTCTTTTGCTGTACCTGTGCAACCCTGCCTCTTCCCCTCCGCAGCCATTTCCAGATCCTTCTGTGCGCTGCCTGCCCCCCCACTCTTGATACAGGGCGTTGCTCCGTTGTGCTCAAAGGCACAGCCCCAGAGAAGGTCCCAGAGCTCGAGCACGTTACGTGGCCGCACAATAACACCTTTCTTCTTGTTGACACCTTTCCAGAGCTGTGCCACTGCTTCCCAAGCCTTTCACGTATTACCCGAAGCAGGGTGTGGGGTAACTGTGCCCAGTCACGGGCAGCAGGGGGTGTCTGAGGGGAGCTCGAGGTTGCCCCGCACCGGACACAGCTGGTTCCGGCCGGTTCCGGCCGGTTCCAGCCGCCTCACTAACAGACCCACAGCTGGGCCCCTTGGCAAAACGTGTTTAAGAAAGGGAAAAATACTGCCCGGCAGTGAAGCCTGAGGGGAAAAAGTGTGAGAAACAGCCCTGCAACACCGAGGAGGGAGGAAGAGGAAGGGGGGCGGCACTCCAGGTGCTGGAGCAGGAATCCCCTGCAGCCCCGGGGCGACCATGCAAGAGTAGGGGAGCACTGCAGCCTGTGGAAGGACCCACGCCACGGCACGGGAAAAGTGTGAGGGGGGATGAGTGGCCAAGAGGAGCTGTTATGGACTGCCCACAGCCCCCCATTCCTCATCCCCCTGTACCACTTTGAGGGGCACAGGTAAAGGAGTTGGGAATGCAGGCGTTGAGCCCAGGAAAAAAGGAGAAGGGGAAAAGTGTTGTTTTGTCTTTGTTTCTTTCTCACTATCCAAATCTCTTTCAGTTGGCAATTTCCCCAAATTGAGTCTGTTTTGTCCACGACAGTAACAAGTAAGTCATCTCCCTGTCTTTATCTCAACCACAAACTTTTCCATCTTATTTTCTCCCCCGTCCTGTTGAGGAAGGGGAACAAGAGAGCAGCCAGGTGGCCATCAGGCAGCTGGCCAGAGTCAACACACCACAAGTACTACGTACTATTTAAATTTCAAGCATACAGATGTGTGTGGAGTATTCATCTAGCAAGTTTAAAATGTGTCATTTCTATAGCATATTCCAGGTGAGAGTCCGAGTATTTTACACGTGGCTCAGCCCTGCTTGCCCCAGAGATGTAAGCCACTGGCCCTGTTCAGCACACAGGTATGCCGAGTGGGAAAAAAGCGTTTCCGTCTGAGTCTCTGACAGAGACACGTTTGCAGCGCTGACAGGGCCTTTGGAGACCATGACCGCACACAGTGGCATGGGGAAGGTGGGATTCCTGACAGACACACTGCCCTGCTGACTCAGCAGTTCCGTGCAAGGCTGAGGGGTTACTGGAAGTAAACATGGGGCTTCATTGCCTATCTGCTCTCTTTTACCCTCAGCAAGAGAGCACAGAGGTACTTCAGGTTCAGATTTCTGTGTTCAGTGTGCTCTTCAAGACCACAGGAAATAGCACTTTTAAAAAGTAGGGCTATGGGGGGCAGCATTTTTTTTTATCTTTTTTTTCACAGAGGAAATCAGAAGTAAAGAATGAGACGGGTAAAAGCGGTTAAAGAAAGACTGAATTTCCAAACCAATTATGTGAAACATACTGCTAACAGGCAATTCAATGGTTTTGCAAGAGATTTTCACACCCTAAGAGCAAAAGCAAAGTGTTCAGTGGTGTTACCAGACTTGCAGAGGGTACAAATCACTAGAAAACAGTCGCAAGAAAAAAAAGAAGAGCAATTTGGCCACAAGGAAGAGGTCAAACTTCCCAAGAAGGCTGTACAAAGAAGCAACAGTTGCTAAGTGAGGTTCCTGGACAGTCAATGATTTAAGAAAATAAGCATTAGTATCTTTTCTCTAAGCTGTGTCCCTTGTTCATATAACCTTGTTCGCTCCCTCCCGAGGGCTCGGTGTGCTGATTCGACCTGGCTGCAGGCTGGTGTAGGGGAAAGGCTCACCACTGTCACAATTTCCTTACGCACTTCTGATGCCAGTCATAACCCCAAAATGAACACTGCGGAGAAATTAGCAAGCTTTTCTTCACAGTGTCCTATAAAGTTAGGTGCTAAGCACAGTTTACAGGCAATGAGCTGAAACAGAGAAACGAAAGCACTGCTACCAAGCACTGCTACCCAGCACCAATTTTAGGATTTTTTTCAAAGAATTCAGTAGTTGTATGGCTTGTGATGTATTCAGCCCCAGCAGTCCCAAACATCAGTCTTGAGCCTGGCCACTTTGAAGTCTGCTACCATGTCCAAATGTTCTCTTACTTTGTTCCCTCAAGCGTATCTTCCATCTCCCTTCAAGCAACAGGGCTGGATTTTTGTTTACTTGTTTAATTTGTCTGCATGAAGACAAAGGATGGTGGAGGGGGAAGAATTCTGGCTGAAATGGTGGTTAGACCTTTCGTGCCAGGGTCCCACAAGAGAGAAGAATCAGCACATGGTGGCAGAAGCTCCCAGCACCCAGTGCCACCTGTGGCCACCACCAGCCCTCGGCGAAGAGCCTGGTGCCAGCAGGGCCAGAGGCTGTTGGTGCTCTGTTCCCTGCAAGGACAGGCTTGCCCCTGCCCCTCAGTGCAAGGTCCCAAGCCCATTTTCAGGTTCTCTCATGCTTTCTGCTTCTCTCCTCAGCCTGTCTAATGAGCTAACAAAGTATAAATCACAAAACCCACAGAAATTACAAGACCAACAGGATGCCTTCTTCTACAACCTGCACATAGAAGCCTTTCTAGTGACATTTCCTAGCACAAGAGAAATTGAGGGGGAGTTCTGTGGGCATGGTTTTCCTTGGCATCCTAAGCAGACTTGATGCCACTAGCCTTCATTGCACTGATACACGTTGGGGGAGGCACTGAGGATAGGCTTCCCCAGGCTTTTATGCCAGGCTGGGGAACCATCTCTGTATCCTTTCCATCCTAAGCACACTCTGGGAGCAGGGACCACTCAGAGCAGCAAGTTACATTAGCATCAAAATGAAACACCTCAAGGCCCAATGCACAGCACTGGTACTTCTCTTGTAGTACTGTGGAGACTATCCTGCCAGGTCTGAAAGATCTTTATTCTGTGACTGGGAGGACACTAGATATACTGACCACATGGATACATAGACTGACAGATGGATCACATCCTGTCTTGCCACTGAACTCCCCCCTGTGCAGAATAAAATGTATATGATGACAAAATAAACACTTCAAGGGCAGAGAGACAGTACCTAAGGATGGTTCGAGATGGATCAAGAAATTATCATCCTCTTCTCTCCTTCAACAGCCTTGCCTGAGTCACATCCTCCAGTCCAGGAAGCAGGGTCTCCACAGGATGCAAGTGGGGAGTTTCGAGCAAACCTTCAAAACAGTCATTCCCTGCCCTCATTGCAAACTCACACACCAGGGTGGCAGAGGAGCCCTCGCAAAGCTCCTCACTTGAGTCCTTGGCAGTTCACATAAACAAGCAAGCACAGCTGCAAGCAGGAGGCAGAAACACCTCTCCACCCCCAAACTTCAAAGGCTCTGACAACAATATCATGTTTGCTATGGCCACAGCTCTGCTAACAGACAGTAGATGGCTAAGCCACAATAACTCCCTGCCACATCCAGGCCTTAAATTAGCTCTCAGCAGCAAAGCACTGCACACACACAGTCACACACAGCCTGGCAGGACCGCTCGATGGCTAGGACACACAGTACCAATTTGAGAACACAACAGCAAGGAACATCACAAAGCCTGCAACAGCACACTTCTGCTGCTTATCTAAAAGCTATCCAGCCAACCCGCCCTCGCTCAAGCCAAGTGCAGCAATGGCATTTGTCTACTGAATATGCTGAATTCCTCCTGGTCCTTCCCTGTTGAAACCAAGCAGGGAATTAGAGCAAATTACATCCTCTTTTGTTGCTAGAGCATTTCTGATCTTCTGTGGTTTGGATTTCTCTTTCAGGACTTTAATGAAAGCCAAATCTTGGATACCTGTTCTCCATGCAGAAGCCTTAGCAGGGAGCACAGATAAAAGAGAATGGTAGCAAGCCACTCTGTCAGCATGTGTTTTGGAGCCTGTGCTGAGATTGGCAGCTTGTACCAGAGTTTTGGTTGACCCCATGATTGCTGAGAATTGCACCAGCTATAAACAGATTGCACCCTACTTAGGGAATTTCATGTTCATCACACCTCCAGCATGAACGACTAGCCTGTAGACTGTTTCAATTAGGAGAGACAAATCTCACTCTCCAATGCCTTTTTCTGAAATCTTTTGCCTCTGTCTTGACATAAAGCTCACTAGCAATGCCAGCAGAAATGCATGTCCCCAGCACAGGGCTCAGGAGAGCACACAGTCCAGTTTTGATTGTCATTCAGATGGCTCAAAAGGCCAGCTTCTCCCCTGGCCAGTGCAGGTTTCCCAGCTGAACATCCCAGGGAATTAGCTGACCAGGAAGCTTTCACTCCCCAAGAATCACCTGACAAAGGGGAACTGGAGGAATCCCCAAAACCAAAAGGAAACTGGGCAAGGAGACATTTTCAACTGTTGTTGAAGGAAACTGGTTGTGGAGTATGGGAAAAAGAGAGAGAGATATAAAACCTCTATAGTGGTTTGTAAGTGGGGGAGAAAAGTTGTTTTTCCGTAGAGAAGGCTGAGTCATACACAGTGTGCCGAGGAATGGTGAGACAACTGAGGCAGAGGAAAGCACACTGGGGTTTGTTATTCCACCTAGACCTTTTTGTCTCTTTGCTACCCAGAGGAAAGAGCAGCTTATTTTCAAAAAAACATGAGTCTTCACAACAGAAAGCCTATGTGCCTGTTCACATCACTGCCGATGTTCTGGCAGGGGTAACCGGCCAGACCAGTGCCTACTGGTAGGATCCTATAGCAGCACTGCTGGTCACACCACAGGCAGGATCCAGGGAACTCAACATCTCTTCACACCTCTGTCTGGCAGAAGACGCCATTGCAGACACTGCCAGCAGTCTCCTGCACCACAGCCTGCAGTCCCACATCTCCTTTGTCAGGGCTTCAGTCATGTACAGGGAATGGAACATTTGACTCTCTGTATTACTCCAAGAGATGAATCAGCAACAAGTTGTCAAGCTTTTCTTCTTTTCTCTTTCTTTTTTTTTTTTTAATTAAAATCAACAAGAAATTCACATGCAACTTGCCTCACCTTGCATCAAAGCTCCTCCTCTCTCTTTACTCATCCTCTCTTTTGCGTTAAACCTCAGTCACTTAGTCATGCCTAAAATTACATTTTTGTCACCATGATGTAATATACCCACATGTTGGAGCACTAGAAAAATAACAGCAATATTTAAGTTTACCTCCCTTCCCTTTTTTTCCCCTAACCACTAGACAATGCTCCTTCCCAACCTGGTAAAAATTTGGCAGTCTTTACAGTTCCATGGGCTGGAAGAAATAACCCCACGAGATACTGTCACAGAAACTTAGCCCAAGGCTAGCTTCAGGTAAAAGAATGAGCAGGAAAAAAAAAATCAATCCCCCAAAAAAACAACGAAAGCAACAACAAAACTTGTCAGATCAAATAGAAGGTTGATGTCTGAACTCACAGGATTTGAGTAGCTTCAGACATATCAATTCTTCCATTCTTACTCATGCTCTCTCTTCTCCCTGGGAGGTCTACAGAAATAGTCATGTATAACACATCTCAACAGTGACAGTTCCAGCTACTACAGCAACTAAGCCGTGAGGTTTCTGAGCCAAGATGCGTATGCGAGCAAGCCTGCCAAGAGCCAGTCCACGTTGTGACTCCATTTCTTGTCTCTGACACTCTGATGCCTCACCACATACCAGGGATCAGCTGGACATCAGCAACTGCTTGTTCTGCTTTTACATTACAGGTGTCCTTCAGGTCTTTGTTGTGCACCAGTCACCTTCCTCCCTGTCACAAGTGACCACGGACTGGTAAAGAGTCAGGATGCATGGATACAATGTGCAGTATTGACATGAGGTATGCTGGCCATAGCCGTCCAGGGAGTATTTCTCCCTCTCTGACTGGGATTTCTCCACTGGGGAAAGCGGAGCTGCTGGCAGGGCTGTTTGCCAGCACACCACCTTCCACCTCCACAGATCTGTGAGAAACAGCACCCACTGCGCAGCAGCACCCATTGCACACCAGCCCTGCTCGTTGCTCATCCTGCCTCACTCTCTGCTTATCCTCTGTCTCTCAGAGCTCACCCAGCATCCTTTTGCTTCCACTGCACTTTTGCTGTAGAAGCAGCATTGACCCTATCCATACAGTCCTTTCTATAACACAGTCCCTTCTGCCACCCTGGTTACTGTACATACTAAGCCTAGCCAAGGTTTTTAAGACACTAGAATGTTGCCCTCCCCCTTCCTCCACCGGGACAGATAAATAGGATGCAGCATCTGATACACATCGACCACAGAAGAGGCCGTATCTCTATCAAGCAGCTCGTTGTGCTTGGCCACATAGCAGCACAAGTGTTTCTATGTCACACAGAGCCCTGATTTGGCCAGCTGCACACCCAAACGCACAGGCATCTCCTGGAAAGGGTTCAGCTGACCACAAGAGCTGTCTCTGTGCCTGCAACACGCCCGCTGGCTCAGCACTGGCCAGGTCCCTCAGGGTGGATCACATGGGAAAGCACACGTGTGCCTAGGAAGAAAGAAGACCCCCAGGCAGTGGGAGCAGACCAGACACCTCTTATCAGAAGATGATCCGGGCTTGTCACTTCCTGTCAGCCATGTTCTCCGCAAAGGAGAGTCTCTCTGGAGCCCTGTTAAATGGTGCCTAAACTCTGCGGTACCTCCACACGTGGCCCAGGTTGCTCCATCAGGAGAGAGGAGGTCAGCTCAGGCCACTGCAATCCAGAAACATGACCTGCAGGGAGGAGTCACTTATTTTCCTCAAGACCGAAAAAACCCAAACATCACAATGGCCAACCCTGCCGATGGACCTGGGATATCCTTACTAGTGCAGACACCCTTCCCTTGCTGGGGAGGGAACAAAATACTTGATAATTTCAAAATAAATTTCAATAATTTGAATATTTTTATTAAATAATTTTAAATATAGTCCAAGAGCTATTAATAATGTCAGCATTAAATATTCATTAAGTATTTAAGAGTAACAATAAGCAAGTATTTCACTACATGAACAGCTCATTAGCTAGATAAACAGATGACTTTAATAAAGCCATTGTGGTGCAAGCAGTCTGTGAATTGACTCTATGTGGTTTGAAATTGTATAATCCTGTCATGACGTTACTTTGAATCTTTAGTCAGAGCTCACAAGCTAAGTAGTGGATTTGCTCTGGGCAGTTTAGAGCAATATTTGAGGAAGGGATCACAAAGCAGAAACTCGTCTTACTGGCAGCCATGCAACTGACTCCACACAGTCACAGCTGCTCTCTGACTTGGGAGCAAGCCTAGCAGCACCTAGCTTTATCCTGCAAGGATAAACCAGCTCTGTCCACTTCAGGAGATCTCAGCACTGTTTATAACATGACTGTCCACCTCACTGTCCCACTGTCTCTGAAATGCGCAGGTCTGCGTTGCCTCTAGCATTTCAGATAAAAAGACTAACAGATCTTTGCCCTCTCCTGATGTGAAGCAATCCTGCCCCAGAACTGACTGCATTCACAGCCTAGATAACTTACTGTGTGCCGACTTATAGAAACCTTGGGGAGCTTTCCTGCCCTTCCCCAATACAGTACTAGCAGAGTATAACCTCAGCATGAGTTTCCTCTGGGCACTGAGCACCCTGTGTGTCTCCAAGCTCTTACCAGTAAAGAAAGCAAACATGCAATATGTTCAGCTAGTTTTGCTACAGAAATAGCTGCAAGCTTGCAGGCACATACACATACAGATGGCCACTCCCCACTTGGATGTCTGGTCGCTGGGAAAGCAACACAGCACAAACAGCAACCAAAAGAGGACAGCACTTTCCAGCCTTTCCTGGCAGGGTCTGGATCCAGCACCTCTATCCCTGCACTATGTGGTTTGCCCCTCTGATACTAGGAGGGTGTGGGGTCAGTGAGAGAGCATCAATCAAGCAAAAAGGTCCCTAAACTTTGACCTTTTGAGGCATTTTCCATCCTGAGAAATGCAGTAGAAATATCCAAGTGCAGCAACAGCTGTGTGAGCAGAGAGGTGCAGTGTTTGTGTCACACTGGCCACACCAATAGCCAGTCCACTTCTAAGTTTCGAAGAAATAGGTTTCCCTGAAGCAAGCAACAGCAAACCACAGGCCACACACCACCAAGCCAAAAGCAGCACCATGGAAAAAGAAATAAATGCTGCAGGCTGCTAAAGAACAAGTTCACTGTGACCAACATCAGAGCTGCAAGAAAGTAGGCAAAGATGATGACGCACCACAGCTGCAGCCTTTGTGTACTGCCTGGTGGCAATGTGGCAGACAGCCCTGGGGTTAAGCCATGCAAGGGAAGAGCTCCATGAACCAGACACCAGAGTGAGCAAATAGGGTTTTTTTAACATCAAAGCACCACTTCCTTTCCTTGCCCATCAGACTGCCATGCAGGAAGTGCTGCTGAGGCCAGAGGGCAGATGGAGGAGCATGGGGCCTTTGAGGATGGTAGTGCTTCTGCTCAGCAACAAGTGTCTGGCTCCACTCAAGCTCAAGCTTGAGATCAGTCCCCTTCCTGATGGCCAAACTGGGCTTGGGCTGCCTCATCTGTGCTGCCTGCATCACACCTCCCTGATCCCCAAATCCTGATGTTTTGATGCTGGAGCCCCAAAGCTCCATGGCAGGGGAGCCCATGCCCCACCAAGCAGGAAGCGAAGTGGGGTCAGGCTCCCAGATTTCTGCCATGCTGCTGGAGGAGTGGGGTGCTGGCCCCTGATCACAGAGGCCTCTTCAGGACTTCAGCCATTGCAGAAGTCTGCTGCCCCAAATGAGGAAAGGCAGTGCCACTTACTAGAAAAATATATCTTTATTTACCATCTGTGTTTTGCTCAGGAGAGAATACCCTGTGACAAGGGGGCCAGCCAAAGACATGCTGTTGATGGTGCTCAGCATGCCCCCACCTGCACCATACAGGGGGTGGCAGGACCAGGTCTCCATGGGGGATGCTGATGTGTCAAATGGGTGAGAAGGGGGTTGGAGATGCTGCTTTCATCTCAGGCCCCACTGCCCTCCACCGCTGTCTTGTTCAGTTCTTGTCAGCAGAGCACGTGGGTTCCCCACCAGCTTCACCACCATGGCACAGCCATGGTTTCTTTCCCAGGCTGGAACCCCTGTCATGGCACCACTGCTTCTGGCATGTTTCTTGCAAGGAGGAGTTAAATAAAGAGGTTGGGGGGACATTTTCTGGGATAACTTAATGCAAAATGAATGTATCACACCTAACGAACCAGCTAGCAGGCAGGTGCTGGTCCTACAGCAGTCACAGTGCCAAGTGCCTGGGCAGGGTGGCCAGCCATGGCTCAGGGCAGGCAGTTGAGGCCTCCATACTACTCATTCCCAGACCACTGCCTGTGCCATGGCTCAAGGGGCCTCCTCGATGCCTGCCGGCTGTTCCCACACACTTGCTGGCCCAAGCTCACCAGGGCCATGATGCCATGTGGGGCTGCTGGCACCAGCATCTTCTCAGGTAGCAAGTAGTGAGTTTCAATGGGGTCTTCAGCACACTATGTTTTGAGTTTGTTGGTTTTTTCAGAGGGGGAAAATGTGTGATTCTTTTCAGGTAGACGCAGTACAGCCCCAGTGCTTCCCAGAGATCTGCAGGTCTGCTTTCAAGCCTTTACCTGTTGCTTGAACCCTCTTACATTGAAGGCCAAAACATAGTTTCTTGGTGGTGCAAGACCCTGGCTTGGGCACTGCCACTCAGGCAGCACTCACCCCTCACGCATCCTAGTGTGTGTGTGGGGGGGGCTGCCAGCCACGCTCCAACAACCCCATTCAAAGCTTAAATAAGCCAAAGAATGTCTTGGATTCCTCAAAATTAACCAGAGCAATTTTGGAGACATTGACATGCAAACTGTCCATCTTCCTGAGCTTGAATAAAGCCCCCAGGTAGCTTTTCCGGGCCCATGTTTTCTGACTCGTACAGTAGTTGATGCCTTTGTCCTCCATCAGCACGTGGCTGCCTGGCGAGGCTGGGTTTTTCTTGTAGACAATGTGGGTCAACACCTGGCTGCTGCAGACACTGCCCCGGAAGAGCACGTTGGAGTATACGAAGTACAGGCCAGTCTCATTTATGACGAGGCCCTGATCGCGGTACTGAATGCCATCGGTGAAGGCGTGGCCAGAGATGGGTTCCCACTCCAGAGGGAGGTCCTGCTGGACTGGGTTCCCTGGAAGCCCAGATAAGAGAAAAAGTGCAGTAAGTGCAAGCAGTTGTGTGGTTTTTTCCTCAAGTCACACCCCACGTCACAACAAGTCAACTGTTCTCCAAGTCCTTGTCTGCAGCATGGAAAGTCCACCCCAACTTCGCGCTGGTGGGAGCTCTCACCTTCACCTTGCTCAACACCAGCCACTTATGACAGCCTTCTGCCCTGCACACCCCAGATACAAACCAAAACCAAAAACCAGAGCCCTCACTGAAAAGCCTAAACGAGGGGAAGATTTTAGCTGTGGAGTAACTTCCCTCTGTCAGAGCACACGTGTTACCAAAGGAAAATAGGAAAGCCTGTGTGAGCTGGGCTCCTCACAACTACAACCATGCCACCCTCTCACCCAAGCCACGTCTGCCCAGTCCCCTGCTCCCACATTTTGCTGGCCTCCCTCAGCATGTACCTGTTAAGTGTGCTGCGTTCCTTGCTTCCTTTATCATTGACTGCTCCTTCTGCCCTGCACAAAAAAAGGGGAGATATATTACCCATATGCTCCATGGAGAAGCCAGCCCAGAACGCAGAAGGAAGCCAACCATGAAGCTGAAATGGGGCAGATTCAGAGCAGCACGGGGCACATAAGCACCATGGCTTAGCACACTGAGGCAAAGCAGTTCTTGGGCAAACACTGCAGGGCAAGAGAAGGAGTTAAAAAGGAAGAGTTGCAGCAAAGGATCCAGATGTGATCAAAAGCAAGGGGAAAGAGCAAGGAGAGCTTTCATCTTAAATGGCTCAGTTGGTGAGCTCAAACAGAGCCCTCTCAGGGTGTAGGAGAGGGACAATAGTGCCACTTTACTCAGCATCTCTGGCCCATACCAAGGTGACTTGCTCATGTCCTGTCACAGATGAGCCTGTTCTATTGCCCCCCTGCAGTCCAGCACTGCCAAAGGCAGATGTACCCATAGCAGTGGACTTCTGTCTGCTGGGTACCAACCCTCCTTACGACTAGATCAGACACTCGAGACATCCTGCAAACCATCCCGCTGGCCAGGCAGACCTTGTCCTCAGAGAGGCAGAACACAACTGGGAAAATTCTGCCTTCCCTGGAGGACTCCATTGCCATTGGAGAGATGGGCCAGTTACAGTGACTTGGTATTTGGATCCCATCCCACTCCATCCTTCCCTTCTCAGCATCTACTTCCAAGCATCATGTTCTCAAACTTTAGAAGCAGCCTTTTCTCAAGCCAATTAATTTTTCCTCTCCTCTCCCCCTTCTTCACACTATTTCCCTGGCTTGCTTTATTTATCCATCCCCCCTCAGGAAATTCAGGGTTACTATTTATGACTTATGTTCAGCTACTACTAAAGTAGCCTATGATCAGACCACTGAGCATCCAGTTAAAATGACAGCTCCCCTTCCCCTAAGCATTACAAAATCTATTGATATGGGAGTTGATGGCAACCAGGACTGCCCTTTCCAGAGAATTTTGCTATTTCTAAATTTGCTTTCATTCAGTATCAGAACAAACTTGAAAAGAAATTAACTTTCCTACTAATCAAAAATCCTCAAGGGAAAAAAATCTTTTCAGATCTAGCAAAAATTGTCAAGAAAGCTGAAAATTTCTGACTTGGCCATCTTTAAAAAGGGATATCCTCACTGATAACATTAACATGGCATGTAAAGTAAAATAATAGTTTGGAAGTTCAAAATATGATTTTTAAATTGTTCCATTCAGATTGAAAATCTTTGGGTTTTTCCTAAATGAAATTTAGAAAAATTGGCAGGTTCTTGTGGAAAGTTTCAATTTCACTGAAATGACGTTTCTAAAAGAAAAAAACTCCATATATAATCAGGGTCTTCTCAACTAGCTTTGGCTGCAGTGAAACTATGTACCAAAAGAATTTAGGAAAAAAATAAGTTACGATCTCAAGGGTGGGAGTGAATCCCCCACCCCCACAGAAAATGAAGCCCTTTGCATCCTCCCAGAATCTTAAAAGAGTAAGGAGAGAAAGAAGTAACACGTGCAGTACCCGTCTCCGTTCTCCTCCTTCCATTCATGTTGTTGCTGTATGTTAGGACAGCCAGAAACTCACTTTTACAGTAGAGTACCCCCAGAACCGTTCCTCCACTGGGCCTGGGAGGCCCCCAGGTAGAGGTGCACTGTCACAGGAACCTGTGGCTGACACCTCTAAGCACTCCAGCAGGCAGGGTGCAGGACCCCATCCCCACACCCCAGAGATAAAGCTCTTTTTTGAGCCAAGCAAGTGAAATCAGCACTTTCAGAGCATTACGGTGCCTTTGCCCCCGATGAGGAGAGGGAAGAGTTCAACAGGAGCATTCACACACACTAACACAGAGGAGTTCCTCCTCTATGTACATCAACTCACCTATGAGTTTCTCCAAAGCTGGAGGGATGTGTTCAGTACTGGCAGACTGTCAAAAGAGAAGAGTGACAAGCCATCTTAGCAGAGTGAGAGGCATAAGGGCATGATCTAAAGCAGCCAAGGACTATCTTTGACAGTGGCTAATTCTGGGTGCTCACAGGGAGCTGTGAAGTGCTAAGAAATATACAGGGAGAGAAACCTTGCAGCACTCAGAAACACAAAGACATCCAGGTATATCAGTTACCAATAGAGCAGTCCCCCACAGTAATAAGCAACCCCACTTACACTGGCATGGCAGACATTTAAATGCCACCAGCCTGCCCCTTGGGAAGTTTTGCACCACCTGAGCATCTCAGACCCAATTTTAAGTTTTTCTTTTTTTTTTCCCCCTGTTTCCCCAGAGCCTCTGTGACCAGCCAGGCAGACCTCACCTCTCTGAGTTCAGCCAGTTCCTTCTCCAGGTGGAAAATCTGAAACATGCTCAGCCCCACTCCAGTAAGGGCCACCAGGATCAGCAAGGAGATCACCAGGAAGCCAACGCTCCTCCTTTCCCTGTTGTTCCTTGGTTTTGTCCTCCGGTCAGGTACTGGTGGTGGAAAAGGAGCAGCGGGAGGTGCAGGGGGGCAGGAAGTACTGGGGTTGGCACAGCTGTCCACCCAAAAGATCTGGGGGTACACGTAGTTCAAGTTCTGCTGCATGGCCGCGAGCGGGATGGGCTGGACGTGCTTAGCATGATCTTCCATATGGCAGCCAAAAACTGCTGGGGCTGTCCCAGACTGAGCCCTGGGGGAAGACCCAGCTCTGCCTTTATGTGCCTGCATCACTCCAGCAGCGAACACCCAGCTCAGATGCTGCAACTCTATGAAAGCCCCAAGCATCAACAGCAAACCCCAAAGAGCTTCCGCCCTCGGCTGCAAGTTTGGGGCACCCGCCTGCTCCTCCCACACCGAGGCGGCACGCACACGCAGAGGGACCAGCCCGGCAGCAGACTGCGCTCACACAAAACCGCGCTCGGCGGCCGGGCTCGGGAAGCAGGTGCGCTCAGCAGCGAAGCGCTTGTGGGGCACACGAGGGCTGCGCTGCCATTCGGGGGCTGAGTAATCAGCCCAGCGCACACCCACCAGCCAACCACCCTTTCCAGCAGCCCACTCGGGCAGAGGCAGCTGCTTTTCCACTGCAGTGTCCTGGACCACAAGCAGAGCAAAAGGAATGACAAAACCTCTGGCATCCTGCACAAGAGGGGAGAGACAGAGCTAAGGACTCCTACCCTCAGCAGAAGGATGAAGACCTGATCCCAAGCACAGCTGTGAGTGCTGGGGAATTGCTTCATTTCACACAGGACAGATTGCTTACCCCTGCCTGTTGCGCATCCTGCCTTTTCCTTGGCTCCTTAAACAGGGCACGGATCCCGAGTCACAGAACAGTGGTCACAGGCACCGTCCCACTGTGATAAAAAACAACCTAACGAAGAAGAGGAAGACATTGTCAGTGCTGCAGCCTCAACAGAGCTGCCCCAGTGTTAACCACTTAAGGGGAGCCAAGCTTAGTGGGCTGCCTTCACTAAATCACTGTGGGGCACTGGCCAGGCTGAACCAGCAATGTGCTGTAACATGGGAAACACACAGTGCCTTGGGGTACGAGCAGGCTTTTCTGGCAGCTTCTGCTGCCCCTGTTACCTTTGCAAATACTATCTCCAACCCCACAGTCCTCTTCTAATCTGAGGAAGCCTTAGAGAGGGAAGGGCTTTATCATCTCTTCAGGTCAACACTGAGCACTGCAGCAGGACCTAACCTGGCTGAGGAACTCGTGACTAAAGCCTGTCATAGACACTGTGCTACTCACCTTGGTAGAATTTCTCTTGCTTTCCAAGAAAGGATCCAGAATTCAGGCTGTGCTGCAAGGACCAGCACTTACAGGAGCTCATTACAAAATCATAGCAAGAGACAGGGACATTTCCATTCCTCAGTTTCCAGTTTCCATTCCTCATTGACTGCAGATTTCCAAGTGGTGGCAATGAGATTTTCCCACAGATTTATAGGTGCACAGAAGTGATTATAAACAGCAGTTTGCTCCTCCATTTTACAGACCTATGTTGAAGTGTGTATTTGTATGGGGCAGTATTTAAAAAAAGGAAACGCTTAATACAAGAACAAACTGGAGATTTGTCTCCTCTGTGGCTGAAGGAAGCCATCCCAACACACAGGCTTTGATCTTGAACCTCAAAACTGGGGTCTAAGAACATCACGCTTCAACGACATATGCACACTTGTTTCTCCAAAGCAAGGCCTCAGCTTTTCCTCCAACCACACCAATAAGTCAGATGTGTCCTCAAAGCCTTGCCTGCACCACCAGACACCCCACTGCTTTTTGAAGATGTTCACCACAGCCGTTTGCTGCAGCAGTGATCCACAGCGTGAGAGCTTTCAGCAACCCATCTGGCTCTTCCTCGTACTTTTAGGTTTCTGACATAGACACAAAAGCAACATAAATCCAGCTCCAGTCATGCCTACCCTCACTCAGTCCTCCTCTCTGCATCCCAGAATGGCACTCCCCAGCCAGCCTGAGGACAGGTCCTCATCCATTCCTACGGTCATTACAAGAGAAGGTCACACAAAGGGCTGGGCTCAGCTCCACACCTCCCATGCCACATGGTGAACTCCAGCCTGGCTAGCCAGTGCTGGGCATGGAGAAAGGGAGATGCCTCCAAGGCACCGGGAGCCAAGAGAGGCAGCAGGATGCTTGGACAAGCGTCTCCTGCGCTCTTCACCACCCCACCTGCGTGGCACCCCAGCCCTGCTGCTGCCACGGGCGCCTGAGCCACGTGTGGGGGGACTCACCACCCACTTGGGCTCCTCACTCCGCAGTCGGTTTCTCCACTCTCTTGCTCTCACAACAGTGAACACAGCATGCCCAGGGGTCTTTTGAAGAGGACACGAGCATTAGGGAGTTCCCATTTCTTTAACGCCCTCTGTGGCCCATTCAACTCCTGTAAAATACAGTGACGGCTCAGGGAGCAGGGACTGAAGCCCAGGACTTTCTCAAAGTCGCAGGCATTGCTGACAAGCATGTCAAGAGTCATTGAGCACATAGCTTTGCCTGGAGAGGATCCACTCAAATTTTTTCTGACACTGACTGTGTTTAATGCAGACAGCTTAGTGTGGTGGGATTGCGGGCACAGTAGCAGTCTCCCTTAAATGTCAGAAGTGTACTTATTTCTCACCCACTGCTTCCTATTTTCACAAAGGTGCTTTTTTTTAATGGGTGGGTGAGAGAGCAGAGACGACGAAACCAAAGAAAGCCATTTCAGCCATGTCTGCTGCATCTTCTCTTTCAGATGCTCAGATCAAGAGCCTGCTAATACCACATGTCATGGCAAGCCAAAGATTGGGGCTATTTTACCATCAAAGGATCATTTGCAGTGCACAGCATGCTTTTAGAGACCCTCCCTTCCTAGCAAGCTCTACTATGTGGATCCTGCTGTCACATTCTGTTTCCCCTGTCACCACCTTCAGAGATCACCAAGATGATACACGCTGGAAGACAGCAGCAACTGGGGCTGTGTGTGTAGCACGTCATGATGTCTGCAGGGTCTGTGTTCTGCTGGCTTCCTATTGCTCCAGCAACACACAATATTAACAGGGCTTTTGAAATAATAGTGGGACAATTTGCTGTAGGTAGACATTTAAGTCACAGAATCCATTTTGCTAGAAGGCCTAGAGCCAGAATTTAGGCAAGGTTGAGCTCTCCTAAAATACAGGGCAAGGACAGCTGGGCAGGAAAGTAGGACGTAAAAGAAAGACAAATCCGACACCCCTTTTGTCCTTCTGCCTCCCTATCCCCCCCCTTCACCCAGTCTGCAAGATGCACACTCTGTTTTCAGCAGCCTTATGTCATTGGAACAGGAGGGAATATTTTCAAATGGAAACACCTTCCATACCCCTTATCAAAGAATCAGTCCCCTTTGCCAAAACCAAAATGAGTCACAGTTCCACAGACAGAAAAAGAGGATTTGCTCAGAACCCCTGCCATCCCCACCTCGCCCCCAGAGGAGAGGTGGGAGCTCTTATTAACAACACACACTACTATGCTAAAGTTTACGTTGACAGCAAAGAGAATCAGCCAGCAGCTAAAAGTTTGTATCAGCAGATTTAAGGACAAAAGGATAATCTGCTTGAAATATACCAAAGAAAGAAGGACTTGAACAATGATCCAGATCTAATACTTGACAGAAAATAAAATTTAAAAAAAAAACATAAGCACGAACCACTGTGTAGGAGAGATTCTCATCAGGTTCTGGACAGAGTCAGACACGTGTCTGAAAGTAATTAACAAGTATTTCCTATTACACTAGCGACCAGTGGAAATGCTAAAAAGCAACTATTGAAAGCCCACAGGGCTGCATAAATTACACCCAGGAACAACTGAAGAAGTTGAGAATCATTTGCATTCAAAAAACAGGATTCAAAACATTAACCTGAGATATTAACAGCTTCAGCAACCTTTCGCAGTCCCAGGCTAAACCGTGCATGCCAACAGAGCCAGGAGAGGCAACTATTGAGAACCCAGTAAGGATCAGCCACAGCTGGCAGAAGAGATGGCACCCATTAACACTTACTGATGGGTATGGTGGAAAGAGTAACTGAGAGCATCCTCTGGGACAAGGCTTCTGATTTTCCGCCAGGATTGTCCTCAACACAGCGCTATTTCAAAACCTTTACCACAGATCTAGAGAAAACCAAGCAAAAGATTATGCCAGCAATATTTGCAGATTAAAATAACTGGTAAGAGATCCTAAGTAATGATGAAGACAGACAGTTTAACCAGAAGAAAACCAGTCTAGAAACAAAGACTGCAGATCAAACTCTTCAGATAGAAAATAACATCCTAGAAAGAACAGTTCTGAAACTGATAGAAAAGCTACCCAGCTGGACACGAGCTTCCAGCAGGGAAAGCCCACAGGCTCCCATATGTATGAGCTCACATGTAGCACTGGACAGCTACAGACAGTCCCAGAACCCACATTGCAAGTTTACGTTCAACTTCAGAGGGGCTCAGGAAGAAGTTGGCATAACTGCCAGACAGCACAGGCATTCAATTCGGTCCATTCAAGAGAAGATGGGCAGGGAGGGACAGTGTGTGAAAAACCCATATAAAAAGGGACAATTTCCAGCAGCAGAGGGCTCTTGAATCTCACAGAAAAAACTTTCCCAGGGAGCCACTAAGCTGAAGAAGTTTGCGCAAAAAAAGACATGGATTTTCAACTGAACATTGGAATGGATGCTTGTGAGAACTGCCTCCAAAGGTAGCAGGATCTCCATCCACTGAAGCCTTTGAGGGGAGTGGAAGACACCAGAACTCACCCAGCCTTTGCAGTTAGCACTGACACCTTAGTGTAATTTCTTTATTACATGTTTTTTTTTTAACAGTTCGGTTTCCTAGACAATGGTGATGCTTTTCATTTCCTCAACAACTGCTCTCTTTGCTAGAAGCATTTACAGCACATGTAAAGCCATGTCAGTGCCAACACCTCACAAGGGAGACGTTCACATATTCACACTCAAGAGCAGGTTTCAAAATCCATTTCTAATGGCTCTGGCCTGGCGTTGCAGTGCTTAATATGGCCTTCTTCCAGTGAGCAAGGCACTTTGTTCTCTCCTTCACCATGATGATCTCAACAAGCAGGCAGCAGCCCTGGGTTCAGCAGAAGAGATATAGGGCTCTGACCTGAGGCAGGAGAGTATCCAAGCAAGGAAGGAGCCAAAGCAGCTGAGAAAAAAAAAGGAGGAAGAATTGAAAGCAGCAGAGTAAGATTTTATTTCTTTCATTTCTGTAATAAGAGCAAGGAAATGAGGTATAGTGGTTATGAGGTAATGGGATCTATTGCTTGAACATCCGAGAAAGAGAGAAGCGGGTCATTTCATAGCATACAATAGATTAGTCATGGGAGAAAAATGGAACAAGGTGGTGTGGCCGCTCAGAGGTTGCGAGGAAGAGCACAGCGAACGTGCAGACGTTGATTTCCCATCCTCCCCAGTGACGGTCAAGAACTGCACTCACAAGCCCTTCAGCAGGATCCATGCCCTGCCCCAGGCTGCCAGCATAAAGCCAGCCTTGACCCTGGAAAACAGCAGCTGGCTCTGCTGGCCAATGTGGCCTAGTTGGTATTTGACAATTTTATTCCTTCTTGGGAACAGCTGTTCTCAGCCAATAAAAACAAACAACAAAAATAAAACCCAAAAACCAAACAAAAATAACCAACAACGCCCCCTGCCCCGCTGAGATCTACCCCAAGACCCCGAGTTCCACCAGGATCACACCTGAGCTCTGTGTTACTGAGCAAATTCAGGCCCTCTAGCATCAGTTTGGCATACGGAGAGCCCCACACCAGATGCGCCCATCTCATTACACAAGCACCCTGACACCAGTGACCCACATCAGCCAACTTCCCAAAACTCTGAGGGACCTTCAGCTGACTTTCCTGGGATTTAACTTTGAGCTATAGGTGGTTTCACAGGCAATGTACACAACCTTGACATTTCAGCAGTAACCATGCCAAAGTATGACTAATAGAAGATATTCATTAGCTGCTTTGAGTTATTTTTCTGGGGAAAAAAAAAAAATCACAGGCAAGAATTCTTGTTTGCTGTGAGTTCACAGAGGGCCCAGCAGCTGGATGTAGGCTCTAGCCACCACATCTAACAAAGGAAAAAACAAGCCTCAAGATGGCAAACATTTCTTTTCCCTTTCTAGGTCCACAAAGTGCAGAGTTAACTTCATCTCCATTCCCTACCAAAAGCCATACCTCTAATCTACGATTTAATTAGTGACTCTAATGAAAAGCAGCATGGGCAAGACCAGTTGCAGCTCCCAGCCCATGTGTCCAATGTGAGAGACAGCAGCAAGGCTCCAGAAAGCTTCTTTTAAAATTACTACTCTTAAATTGGAGAAGGGGTACGTGAGAGATTCATGAGTTTCACTATCCTTTCCTAAGCTAACACATTTTACCTAAACCAGATCTCGGAACACTAATTCTTCTCAATCTGTTACAAACTCCAGTAATATCTTCAGCAGTACCTGATGCTGTTTGACACTCAGGGTTTCCAGGAGATGAGACACACACTGCTTGATGCCTACCCACAGCACTTTGTGGTCAGGGCTCTACACTTTAATTGTTCCAAATGAAGTGGAACATGTTTGTACCTTAATAAGTGAAGCATGCTAAGCTGTTCCATGTTGTTTCATCTCACACTAACTTGGCAAAAGCAGAAGCCACACAAAGACACCTTATACCTGAGTTCTCTACTTACCAATACCACACAGCTGGTAGAGTTTGCATATTTTAAAAATATTGGATTTCCACTCTGATGCTTAATGTATATAACCTAAATACCTTATTTTGGCAAACATGGCTAGTAATTCACTTACACAATGCGTATATTTGTGGCTATCCATCCTCCCATGGAAATCTTCATGTTGCTTAAATATTTTTTGACCTTGGGCTCAAGGCCCACTCAAGGACTGCAAGGATGCAATCCTCACTACTGCATATGCATGCTGGCTTCTTGGTATTTTACACCGACAACTGTCCAACCTTTTTATACAATAGCACAAGATTGACTAGGCCCTCCCTTTAAGTATCTGTAACACCACAGGAATTCATCAAGATTTATAAACTGTCTTCATTAGAAATTACCTCTACATAAAGATTATGACCAATTCAAGAGGGAGGGACTTGATTTCACCAAAGAATCAAGTTTTGAAAGCTAGAGTCAGTGTGACATTAATAAAACTGGAAGTAAAAAATGACTCAAGAGCCCACATGAAAGGAAAACATTAAGCAATAAGAACTTGACATTAAGAGCCTTTTTTTTAAAAAAAAAAAGTGGTTAGAAATAATTAAAAGCAGCAAGGCAGCAGCAGGCGGAAGCTGTGGTTCAATCTCCAGTCTACTGCCAGAACAAACACTCTATAGAGTTTGCAATAGCACTATCAGTTCCGTAGGTTCCTTCAGATGCTGGCTTTCTCAGTGGCTGAAGTATAACCTATGCTTTGATTGGAAAGTTTAGACCTAGACATAGTTGAAATGGTTAGGTAACATACCTAGGAGAATAGGGAAGTCACTCCTTGGCCGACATGCACCAGCAGTGACTCCATGATAGATGTGCTTTATTCACAGGAGTCATTGCTGCCAACAGCCATCTCCACTGACCCAGCAGGAAAAAACTAGGCAGACGTTTTTGACCATGTAACCTCAGTTTCTGTTAGCCAGATACTTAAAATACTAGAAAAGTCTGCACAGCGCACAATGCTTTTGCTCCCTATCACACCAGCTGAATTCACACAAGCTCCTGTTGAGTCAGAGCCCTGAGGCAGCATTTCTTCGGAACAGCAAGTAGCTTTCAGGAAAGTGAACCTACACAGCCCATGCCATCATTTACTCTTTACATTGATTTTGGGGTACACCTTCAGAAGTGGGAATGCCATGAGGCATTCTCAAAACAGTCTTGAAACATGGGAGCATGAGTGAGAAGTTTCTGGCCCTCTGTTATCTACCATCTATGGGATCTGCCACATCTCCAGTGTGAATCTGAAGCCAAGTGGCCTCAAGCCATGTTCTCAACACAGAGCTCTGCTCTGTCCATTTAGGATACGCATTATACCCATGGCATGTTTCCCATGTGTTCATTACATTACAAGCTTTATTGGTGATATTTTTCCACAAAATGCAGCAACTCCTTAGATCTAAGTCATGCCCAATTTTGAAAATACCTAGAGAGAGCAGGGTATTAAAGGACAGTTTTAGAAGGCATTTAGTTTCACACCTGAAATTATTAACTTAGAAATTTGAACACGTGCTTGGAATTTAAACATGCGCAACCTACTCGGACTTACCAACATCTAAGGTATAAAAAGGATCATTTCAACAGAAGACCACCAGCAAAAACAGATTTCAGTCCAAGGCTAAGTATCACCTTCCCAAGAGAGAACGGGGATGTATACATGAACGCTTTTAAACAAACACAATACACTCCTCTTGCATGAGGAAGCGCTGAGGAGTGCTGCCAATTCCTCAGCTGTAATTTCCAAGTGATCTTCAAGGATTGCTCACCAGTGCTGTGGGGTAATCCAGTCTGGGAAGCAAATGTACACAGGACAAAGTAAGAAGTTGTCCCTTACAGCAAAACAGGAAAGGACGAGGAAGAAAGCTTCTGGCCATCCACAGAACCACTGCTTCCAGGAAAGGCAACCCTCCTTGCCCCAGAGCTATATGCTCACACTGTATAGTTGATAAATATTTATGACCACCACCATCTTTGGTTTAACTTCAGTTTCATAACCAAATTTGCTTTCATCCAATGCTTACATGCCAGCTAGAACGAAGCAAAAATAAACCCCCATTAGACATGTATTTGTTGCCTGCGTATTGCATCACGACTCAGTTGCTCTCATTCTACACCTATCAGCATATTCTAGGTCAGTCTTTGGTTTATAGCCAGATAGTGAAGATGGGCTGTTCTAAGAATTCAGCCATATCCAGCTTCAGCTGATTCTTACTGATGAGAAGAACAGCTTAGTGATTGCCAGGGCAGTAAAGGAAAGCACACTTCCTACAAATGATGCATCAAGAAGGCAGCCAGTAAATAAAAAACCCCGCACCACCAAAAAAACCACACCCCCCAAGAACACGCCACCCTCCCAGCAAACCCCACATTCAATTGCTTTTTAAATCATAGCACTTTGATGAAGCAAAGTCTTGAGACACTCAAGTGAGAAATTAGTGTTTGGGAGGTCTCATTTGACAAGAGAAGTAGATGCCGGACAGCAGGTGAATTTGGCACTTGGCTGCATGCAGCACTGCTATGCTTGCTAGAAATAAGTTAGGGGGAAGGGACCAGTAAGGGGCAAACTTCAAGCTGAAAACTCTGGCTTGAAATTATAAAGGACTATCTAACATTTTCTTTTAATGGCCTTTTATATCCTTCACAAACCTTAGCTCTGAGTACCAAGAGGTAATTTCATGCAGCCGTTCCCACAGAAAGCTACCACGTCTAGGGATCCCCCAGGTCAAGACGTGAACTGACACCTGCTGGAAACTTTTCTAGCAGTTTTACATGGCCACAATTCCTGAACTTTGAGACAAAGCACCACTCAACCTTCAGCTTCCTCTCCCCATCCCACCCCTTTTCTTTTTTTAAATAGACAAACATATCTAAGCTGACAAATAAGTTTAGAAACTCCTTATTTATGGCCCAAAGGGCCCCAGTCCTACTCCTAGACTGACATTTGAAGAGTAGTCCTTCTCAAAGAATTTAAGACACAAGTTTCATTTTCAAAGGAAAAACGCCAGTAAATTAAAGACAAAGTGTTCAGATTTATTTGGAAATTCACAGTTTCTAATGGCACTACAGCTCTGTAGTTACATACTCTTGTTCCACAACATTGTATGCTGCACTCAGGTGGTATGTATTTTCCTCATCCAGATTTGAAACCCTTCTGAATTCACGTTCAACACGTCTGGTTCATGTGCTCTGACTGGCTAATTGTGCAGATCAACTCCAAAAGTACATCACCTTAAAGTATTCATAAACTAACGAGAAAGCAGCAAAAAAACCAAAGGCTTTAAATAAGTCACATTACATACAATACCCAGGAAAGGCATTAGATCTGTTAAAAAGGGTACCACTAAAAGTGCTCAATAAGTTAACTTATTTTTTACAACGTGAACCTGTAACACCTGTCAAAAGGAATAACCTTTTGTTCCACTCGCTCAGATACGCACTCAACATTTTAGCAATCACACATCCTATAGTATCCAAATATACAATCACAGTCAAAATAAAAAACACTTGGATATGAAAATACCAACCATACAAACACTGCACATTTGTTAGCCAATACAAAAGCAAACGTTACAGCAATACCCACTTTGAACCAGCCTGACTGGTCAGACTTCAAGGCTTTGCAAACTCAACACATCCAGAGCTGGCTCAGAGAACGGCCCAGCTGCACCAGCTCGCCCTCGCATTCTTCAGCTGAGCTCTTTCCTGAACTCTCAGCACAGAAGCAGTGAGCATTCCTCATTCACTTCCTTCAGAGAACTACAGCAGGCAATTTAGATAACAAACGCATTCATCAGCCTAAGATCCTATCGTACACAGGAAATCCTAAAGAGCAACTGTCATTCATTAAGTACATCAGACTGCAGCTCTGATTTGTAACTGAAGGGGGAAATAAACATGATTACCACCTCTAGTGAGATATTTTCCCCGACCGAGTTTGCAAAACCAGAATCTAGTCAGGCAAGTCCATCTATTAGTATTTTTACAGTATCCAGTCCACATTACTGAGTCCAGCTGAAGGCCAACACATGTCCCTTTACAGCACTGTAGTGTTGCATCTTCAAAAAAAGCTAGAGAAATTACAAAATAAATCAAATGACAAACAATTGTATCTCCCCTCTTCCAGTGGCATTATAAATAGACAAAAGGCACATAAATATGGGAAGGTGCAAGAAATAGGAACAAAGCTAAAGGAAGAGGATTAGGCTTTTATCCCTATTCCACCCAACAAACTGGGTTTCAAAAAATCTCTGCCCCAGGAACTGTGAAAAAAAACCTTTATAAAACGAACCCTGCCCTCCCTCCCCCCAAGCTGTTCTCATAGGAAATTATCAGCCTTGTAAAGCTGCAGCTTATAGCCAAGATTGACACAATCCCATCTATTTAAAAAGGCAGAAACCAAATTTCTGAATACTTTCCAATTAGTTGAGCTCTTCGTCTCCCACTATCCTCCCACAGAATACCACAGACTGTTCTCAAATGAACAAACACTCTCCTGTTTGAGAAGTTCAGCTAGTTTTAGATGTGTCCAGAAACTGCCGTGACACCAAGTGTTCCCACTGTTATATCTTTGTTTCCTTTGATTATGTCATGCAGGCTTGGCATTGACCCTGACTTAGTCTGTATTAAAGTTTTTATGAGCTTCCCTTGGTCTGAAACTTTAGACCGTCTTCGTTTTATAGCCCTCTTCTCAGTTTTTGTCTTTTGGGTCTGTCCATTGCACAGACTTGTACATGCTGAAATGCCACAAAAATAGGACTCCTCAGACTGCGATGACGTTTCGGAGCTTCCTTCAGATGGAGGACCCTTATACGAAGAGTGATAAACTTCACCAATGTTAGAGAAGTCCCTCTGGTTTGTGAACGGCTTCCTTCCTTTAATTTCCCCGTTGGCTATTGGATGCAGAGGCTCTGTTGCTGGCTTAATAGTCTCTATTTTTTCACTTTTGTATTTACAACGCTTTTTCTGAAACCACAAGCAAAAAGAGAAACAGTTAGGTTCTGGAAGGAAAGCACAGCATAAAAACCGAGCCTGGGAGCCGGCGCAGGGGAGAGCAGCTGAGCCATGCACCACCTGCAGGCAGAAACATGCTCAGCTTGGCCTGCCCTCCCCACAGCCACTGTACCTTCTTCTCTGGGGAAAACTTCAGGGGTTCTACAATGTACAGGTCCTCTGGATCTACTGTAAGAGAGGGAACATAAATTTAGCAGTCCTGACACTGCCAGCTCTAGAGCAACGCAATTCTAAATAAATAATAGCATGACAAAATATTCCACTTATGGCACACATTTTTGCTCCCATTACGGTTAATGGAGGTACAATACATGAACACTGAAAGTGAAGTCAACAGAGGAATTCCCCTATGCTGCCATGGCAGCTGTCAGTGATATACACTTGAAAACACTTGACATCCTGTTAGATTAGGCCATCAGGGAGGTGCAGAGAACATCTTTTAGGGAAAAGGAACAACAGTCAGCAAAAGTTAGCTTCTACAAAAACAAAACCAATATAACAGTGTTTAAGGTGCAGTCTGCCCATGACAGGACAGATACTAGAAGCGTGTGTACCTATCAAGGACACAGATGTTCAGACTGACATGAGACCAGCCTGGGATTCCTCCATCAGGGCTTTGTAAATCATTCTTCCATGCCAAAGCAGGAGAGAATTTGGAAAAAGTGTGGTTTTGCAAAAAAATAGTCTATGCCTTACCTAGTCTCTATTGCAACATGTTCCCAATTCAACTCACGAGTTTTCATGCAGTTTTATTCACAGTACAAAAACCCATGAAGCAAGTTTGCTGCACCCAGAAAAGCAGTGTCAGCTGCATACTTGGTAGTTACTATAATCTGCAATGTTTTTGGTTTTGCATGTTGATGATGGCCTAAGAAATCAAAATTCAGTTGTCCCAAATGTAACATGAATATTGAAAAGACCAGATCATTTCTCATACCCAAGCCAAGATAAACAGTCTAAATTTTCTTACTACAGTTGATAAATTTGGTTCCTAAATATCTGCCAAGGTTCAAAGACATGCTATCAGGACTTGAGAAGTATGGCATTCTGACTGCCCACGTCTGGCATTAAAAAAAATTTTTTTAGAAAAGCCACTTTCTGCAAGCTTCATAGCTTTGTAGACCTGAATGCCTGCATGGATTGCTACTAACTGCAAGAAAACATCTGTAGAGTAAAACGATAGCAAAGACTACATTTAATGTTTTAGCATACTTGAGCACAGTTCTGTGAGCATCTGGTAATTTGTTCATGAACCACCTTGTCCGACGGAATGTATACGTGAACTACTATAATCCAGTGTACTTCGATATTAACCTGCAATTCCATTTTCATACACTTGCAGTAACACACACATTGTACAGCACTGATACAGTAACACAAGAGACTAGGTGTACAGTATGTGAATAATACCTTCTTTACCAGCTAGCTGAAAAGACTGCGATCTGACCAGTGGAAGAGAAGTTCTTCTTTTCAAATTCATATCATCGTACGAGGAAAAACACCTAGGAAACAAAATCCACAAAGCTTTTTTAAAAACATTTTTCTCAGGACTTTGTCATATGGATTTTACGTTAAGAAACATCTTTGGCAGAAGGACAAAATTATTTGCTGAGGTGCCCAAGAATGTCTGGCAAAAAGACACAGTACTGTATTTGTAACAAGCTATCAAGGCATGCTAAGTGTAGTAGCCCCAAAATGCTCCTAGGAGAGCATTACTACAGAGCAGTAATGGCTCTTTGCTATCAGTTTTGAGTCTGCAGAAAGAAGACTCAATTAAAGCAGATGTGCCAGTCCCAGCAGACTTAGGAAATATCACTAAAAGCTGCAAGAACAATTAAGTTTCAAACATAAATACATTACCTTTTGGGGCTAGGGTAGTGATTACTTTTGGGAATTTTTGAGAGGTAATCTTCACAGAACTGAGAAGTGCTTCTGCACCGCTGCACACAAAGCACCAAGCCCAGAATGACACAGAGAACCAGTGAAATCACAAGGTAGGTCTGCCGATCAGAAACCTGGAAGAATTTGATACAGTTGTTAAAGAATAATTTAAGGATACTATTATTCTTGTGTTTTAAATATTAAATTCTTTAAGAGAACATAGTTGACATATCTCAAGTCTCTTTCCTTCAATTTCACTAAACACTTGTTCAAATTTGAGTACTTTTTCAGAGGTTTGATGCAGTCTATTGGTTACACAGCATTCAAGGACTGAAGGCTGAAAACCACTAGCTGGTAACACAGGACAAGATTTCACTGACTATGGTACTACCATAACTTAAAGAAGCAGCCACCCCTTGCAAAGAGCATTCAAACCTATCTGAAAGTAATATACCTTCCATAAGAAAGCGTACTAAAAGTAACTTCTCTGTTTTACAGTTGGCATGCATGTAATACTATCTCAATTTTGTGAGATAGTGATGCTTTTCATCAGCTGATGTTCCAGTACTTCACAGAATACCATTATATTCACTTGATTTTGTCTTTCTGAATACTCTTCCATTTCACAGCCTAGCAGAAGTTTTTTTTTTTGAGTATGTTCATTTCTGAAGATTGACAGGTGAAGCTTACTGGAATTACATGGAAGTTGAAATCCAAGGGTATTTTGCAGATAACTTTTAAAAAAATGAATTGCACAGTTTTTCTATAAAAATCTATAACTTAAACACACTAAGAGATCTTAGAAGTCATACAGAAACTTTAGAAAAGACAAGGAACACAACTTCCCATTTTGTAACAGGCAAATGTCTCAAACTAATAGACTCAGGTAACCAGAGCTGAGTTCAGGGAAAGCCATGTGTTCAAATTCCAGGATACTCATCTAACATACCCTGGTGATCACCTCTATCAAATCCTGGTTAAAACCACAGCACTCATGAACAGGAGCTTAGCCAGCCAGGCACCAAAGAAGGAGCCTAAGTGTTAGAAAACAGCTCAAGAGA
Organism: Buteo buteo; assembly: GCF_964188355.1. Lineage (NCBI taxonomy): Eukaryota > Metazoa > Chordata > Aves > Accipitriformes > Accipitridae > Buteo > Buteo buteo. The sequence goes on from NC_134180.1 coordinate 7,680,621, forward strand.
TGTCTTCAGCAACATGCACAAGAAAAGGATCATGTTTATGGTACTGCTTGAAACCCCAAGCTGGATAACGTAAGCATTTCACAGAACATGTTCCTAATACTGTTGCCAGGAAAGATCACAATAACCAGAGGGGAGAAGGCTGTCTTAGTCACGTGAGTCTGCCATTCAGTAGCTAAGAGCACATCCCTCCACATACTCATCTGTTCTTACGGCCCACTTCTAACAGTGGCCAGTATGCTCTTGCACACTAAACCTCCTATGGCAACAGTCTGTTAATATTTCAGTGGACAATATAAGTGCTGGACACTGCAAACCATCCCATTTTACTGAAGTTGTGTAATAAAGCCATGCAATACAGCTGGTTATATAACACAACAAGTGCCAGAGTAGTTCTTGAAGCATGAACTTTACCATTCCCTCTGACAGGTCAAACATTCTATATGTGCAACAAATCCTATTACTGCCATATCAAAGTCAGTGGTTAGTCTTCTAATTTCATTAAGAATCATTTCACAGAATGGTATCAATTCCAATGCACTACAGGAAGGCTGAGATATTAAGCTATTCTAAGTTTTATCATTAGTTCAGACTACAACCATGGGGCTAGTCAAGTTGTAGTAGAAATCACTACCAATCTTGCTCTATACAAAACAGCTCAAGCTACTCAAACTTTCCTCCTCCCCTCCCTTGGCCAGCTGCTAAAGTAAGCTGAAAGCAACACTACAGACAACTTGTCAAATGAAAAGCTTCATTTAAAGACTCCAGGCCTCTTCAAATTGAGATATGTTTACGCAGCTGTTTCCTTTGAGTTCTCATGCCATATTGCTGAATTATAATTACCTCACATTTTAACTCCGCCACAGTTGTTGACAGATTAGAAACTAGCTGCGTCATGTTGGTGAGCTGTGCTTGTAACAGCTGGATTGCTTCTGTTTGTCGCTGATCCTGTATTAAAGAGAGTCATGGCCACGCTATTTAGTCGTCAGGTTTCCACTATGATATACTCTCACATGTACCAAATTAGCATTCTATCTGACACAGCCAGGCATTTTGTAGCCACATAACCTATTCAGCATTGTTTTCAACACAACTTTCGTAACATTTGAAACATCAAACTTTTTACTTATCAAATAACGTTTTGTAACATTATGCCAAAGGCATTTCATTACAGTGACTTCTGCTATCTTCATTAAAGGCAGATTAAGTAGCCAGCTCCATGCAATGACTATCAGGAAGTTAAGTACTGCCATGTTACAAAATACACATGCAGATGACCAGGCAGAGCTCAAGTCTAAGGGCTGACGCACAGCTTCTGTTCTGGGATCAGGTAGCCAGCCGCTTAATGACAGGAGCCCAAGCCAGCCAGGAACAAGTCCTTTGCACTTATCTCCTTCCCAGAAAGAGCCCTAACAGGATTCTTAATCCTATGAGAAATTACAAGAGGTGAGCAGAGTATTAGGGAGGTTAACCAGGAGGAGCACCTCAGAGTGACCAGCATTTGATACTATTAAAAAAAAAAAGCAGAAAAGAGCATGCATATGATCTCAGGGAAGTTGCAATTTTCTTCACTGTTGATGGCATGAGCAAACTACAGGCCTCAGACTGCACTTCAGAAATTTTCAGACAATTTGAGATTAAGTCTGCTATGCCACATACATAGTGATTATTCAGCACTGCTGGCAGCACTGTATTTCACAGCTGCTCAGGAAAGCGAGGATGGCAGAGCAGGGAAACCTCCTTCAGCTCCCACTTCCTTAAATCACATTTTAAGGAATGAACTAAAGCTTTTGTTACATGCACCACACCTCTAAATGCAAATTTGGCATAAGCCATTACTGTACCCCTCTCCCCTTCTAAAGACTAATATCTTCAGCAGCATCAGGACAATTGTCTATCTATACTTTAAATCAGAGATGAAAACCAAACCAAGTTCAAAAAAAAATGTTTTCAGCACAGCTACAACCAAGAAACAAGAGTTGGAAATGACCTGGGTAACTTTTTCATTGACAAAGACATTTAAGAGTTTTAGCCATTACAGTTGACAACTGATTTTTTTCTTCAAACACAAAAATCAGGAAACAGAGCTGGAAATGACTTTATTTTAAAATGACTGTGAACATCTCTAAAAATATTATAGAGAAAAAAATTGGAAGCATGGAAGGGATGCTTTTAAAAGGCAGATATGCAGCTAAAAAATCTTCAGTTGAAAGAATTTCTGCACCCCCTTGCAACTCTTTAAAAGTAAACTTTCCTAATTAGGAAGACACTTAAGTACTCCAACAAATTGTACCTGCTCTTCTGCTATTCTTGAGGTGTTCTGAAGTTTTATTATTGTTTTATTGAAAGCCTTCTGCATTTCTTCCATTTGCTTTCGGTACCTAAAACAAAGAGCATAAAGGTCTGAAATTCTAGTTCATGTAACTCCTCAGCACTAAACTTGTCTTCAGAAAACACAACTATGCCAGCAGAAAACTTCTCTTTGCCCCAAAAAATTCTATTTAAACATGAAGTGGCATTTCCTTTTAAGTTTCACACATAAAACAGAAATGTGTCTCTTTATAGGGTTTTTTGTGGGTTTTTTTCCAAGGTTAGTCAAATCTATTTCAATACCTTAGAGCTTAGCACCAATTTAGTGGAATTCACTATGGAGAATTCTCTGCAAAGACTGACTGCCAAGACAGACAACACAACAGTCAACATAACAAAGAGCCACTTCCTTGGAACCAATTCTGAAATAGGTATGTTTCCTGATTCTCCTGTGGCTAAGGAGCATAACAGATAAACACTAATATACATATATCCCTCACAAAAATTCTTGGTTCCCTCTCCAACAAGAGTTATTACAGATAACATGGTAATTTCAGTGGAAACAATCAATTCAGTAAAGAAGGCATTGTAGGTCTGTGTCATTCAGTTTAACAGCAACAGGAAGATGTGCCCTTTTGTTGAAAGGATTATGGACAGGATTAGTGCTTACATCCTGGCAACATTTTAACCTTTTAAAAATCCCACAGCAGTATTCCTCAAAACAAACTAAATGTGATTGTATCTGAAATACAGAAAGGGAACCCCTGTCACCTGCAGACATCTAGGTCTCCAGTAGCTGCCTAGGATTAGGTACTTTTCTCAGTTTTCCATAAAGCTTTATGCTGTGATTTACATTATGCTCCTCTTCCACTGTACCACTTTCTGTATGTGTATGTTCTTTTGTATAGTTGGCTAAAAACTTGTTTACATAGGGTAGACTCTTACCAGTCTTCCTCAGACTTACCTCTGACTAAGTTCTTCTAAATAACGGCTGCTGAGAGACATGTTTACTTCTAGGGCTTTTATGCGATTATTAAGGCGCATGAAGACGGACTCCTTTTGATTAGATCCATGAACAAGATTTCCATTAGCATAGCCTAGATCTGTTGAATTCTGCAATTCAGCATAGAAGTCTGTAGCTGTTCTCTGTGGTCCCCCAGTGACTGGAATTGCCATTAAAGCTTCTTCAGACGCCTGATCATCCTCCTTTGTTTCGGCAGATACAGAAGACTCAACAGGAGGCAAAACAGGTTTCTGCACTTCTGGGGTGCTTTCCTTTCCTTCCCCAGCATCACTGCCTAACATGCCCACTGTATATTCAGGCTGCAGAACAGTCTCTGCAGGCTTTAAAATTACTGGAGTAGCAATAGTCTCTCTTGTGCTCATGTCCTTTACCTCAGTGGCCGCACTGGTCTCAGAAGCTACATAGTTTTCCTCTGCAACAGAGCTCTCAGCCTTTTCTGTTTCTGCACTGATCTCAGGTATATCCACCTGGGGAGTCGCCCTTGGTGCTACCAGGTCTGCATCTTCTTTTGCAGGCTCCAACACCATATCTGTTGTTGGCAATGGCTTAACTTCAGAAGTAACTTCTAAGAGGAGGGATTGAGAGACAGTTTGAGGATGGCTTGGCTCCAGTTCAATTGAATCTGTGGTCTCGTTGCTCATCTCATGGACCACACTGCTGAAGTCAACTGCAACAGCAGATCCAGACGGTCTCTCAACTTTGCTGTCTAATTGCTCAGGCAGAGGCTCATCTATTGACGTATGTATAGATTCAGTCAGAACTGCCTGTGGCTGCTGAACATCAGCAGAGTAACCCTGCCCCTGTTTACCTTCAGTTTTACTACGCTGCCGATGCATGGCTACTGCAATTGAACACCATTTAAACAGATATTCTGAAAAGGTGGAAATACAACATACTGTTGCCATGTCATAACAGTACTTCTCTGTCTCAAGTTCAAACCATGCCAATGCTTCTTCTTCCTGATCATCACTGGGCAGCAAGGTTACCGTTGACTGACTTGTATCTTCTTCATACTCTTGTACTAGCTGAACAATAGGACTTTCTTTTGTCAAATCCACAATTAATTGCTCTTTATCTATCTGTGGAATATCTGTAGTAACAAGTCTACAATAAAAGAGTTAAAGACAGGATGTTACTTCAACAGTTTTACATGCCTGCTCTGGAAGACTGCAAAAGTAGGATCTTTTGGAAAATTAGCGAAGCTTATTTCAGTGACCAAAGGCCAGTTTGGATACAGTCAGAAATTCTGTAAGTTAGTATTTTCTCTGGTGTTTTTCAATCCCAATTTGCAAACAAATTAATTCAACCATTTCTTCTGAAACAGCAAGCCTTCTCAATCAGATATTGCCCCTTCCTTTCCCCCTGAAAAAAGTCACCAGTCCAAATATCACTAAGTTCTTACATAGCAAGCATCTTAGTCTTCTGCTGCAATATTCAAATGCAAATACAAGAATCACAACCTTCCCACTGACCTTCTTCAGTCTCTCAGAGTGCTAGGAAACCATAAAACCACTAAATATAGCACAGGTCATGTCTTAACATTTAAGAGCTACAGTCTCAGCTTTAAGTGGCCAAATCAATTCTAAACAATTGTAATCAACTGAAAAAAACCCCATGGAATATCTATATACAACTCCTCCTCCCAACCTAATTCCATATCTTTGCATAAATATTTTCATCAAGGAAAGCCTAGCAAAAAAATACAGCTTCTAAAACAGAATTTTTGTCAACACAATTTAACTGAAGTTTCAGCAATACAACTTACATTCCTAATTAGTCTCCCTTGCAGGAGAAAACCTGCAAAACCTGGAAGAACATTAAGTCAGTTTCTACCCAAGAAATTTGCAATGGCCAAGAAGAGCTAAACACTCCTACTTCTTTTGAACAAAGTAATACAAACAATTGAGAACATTAGTGATGCATTTTGACATTTAGTCACATGTTAAAAGAACCCATATCATAATGGAAATAGCTATAAACAGTAACTAAAGCAATAAATTTCCCTGGTCAGTGCATTACCATCCTACAGATTTCACCAAATACTTGCCTTTTTACTTGTTTAAGGCAGTGTGCTGTATCTGAGCATTCTACTACCAAAGATTCAAGACTAGTGCATGTTAGTCTCTGCTAGGGACACACTGAAAAAAAAAAAACCCACAACACCAATCACTTACTCTGGTGAAGGAACAGGAGTTGGTTCAGGCAGTCTTGGTGCAGCTGTTGAAGTTGCAGGGGTGGCAGTGACATTTTCAGACACACTTTTGTTCCCTGCTGCAGGAAGGAGAAAAAATGTGAACGGGAGAATTCAAGAACTGTTTATTTTCAATGAATTTTGGGGTGGTGGGGGTTTTTCCAGATTATTAGCTGCGCTACCAAATTAATTGCAGATGTCATTCAAAGTTATTTGAATAAAAGTGCTACCAACAGTTTATGTATACGATGTTATGGACAGTCTCAAAATATTTCCTGGAAGAAGCAGCAAGTTAAGACTTTACAACCAAAGCTGGGTAATACAGAGAGTAAAGATCTCCAAATATAGCTGAACAAACATATGTTAACTTTGTATCAGCTCCCTCCTCAGCAATTCAGTGTCTTTGTTCTACTTTTCAGTCAGTAGGATAAGAATTCTATGGCACTAATCAGATATGCCATAAAAGGTAAAAAAAAAAGGTCATTTAAACATAGATCATCCAACTCCTCACAAAAATTAAACAAAATAACAGAGAAATTAAAACTTTCCAGAATGCTTTTAATCTTAAAAAAAAGAATACCTTCAGCTTCAGACAACTCTTCAGTTTTGGCTCCGAGCATATTAGCAGCAATATTCACCATACTTAGGATAGCATCTGAAAGAGAAAACAACTACTCAAAGAGGAGATACTCAGAGGGCCCAGATATTAGCACCACTGAGCAATATGCTGTTTCGTAACACTTGCTTGAAACAAGTAGCAGCATAAGGACATAAAGAAATCCCATTGTTCTATTACACAGGATGCATCTGTTGCTTTTAAAAGATACATTTATAAGCTAGGAACCTCTGTTTTAAAACCCATATCTAACCTTTACCAGCTAGACCTTCTAACACCAGTGAGAAGTACTCACTGATCATTAGTCCACTGAAACCAGGGAACAATAAGACAAACAGAAGAATATTTAAGCATGGGATTTTTTCTGACAATCTGAGCATGTGAGGGAGGTCCCAAGCCAGAACGTTAGAGTTTGAACACTCAAACAGAGGAGCTCTAACAAAGACAGGTTGGATCATTTGTCATAACAGCACTAAAAAAGTGAGTCAAGAAACATCTGCTAAATGAGCAAGACAGAATTCTGCCTTTGAACACAGGATGTCCACAGCACGACAACACAGAAAACTACAGATTCATTCAAATTAAGCTGGACTCCTTGTCATTTTGCATACCTCCCTCCTTAATCCCAAAACTTGCTTTTGGCTCTGATACTGCTGCAACATAACAATTCTAAATATTTTAAGATTTGGTGAAGAAAATCTACATTTTACAATCTGTTACCTGAATGCAATCTAGATCAGTCAAGGCAACTGGAAGAAAACCCTAACAAATATCCACAGATCTGGCTTAGATATATGGGGTTTTTTAAGGATCTGTTAAGTATCAGTTTTAAGAACAGGGTTTTTTCCTCCAGAATTCACAGAAGTAAATGCAAAGAGAGTCTGCTTTATATCAGCACATATATTAGATACAGCTAACTCTTTGGTCTTGATATTGAAAACAAACATCATTGCCAGGCTTATTTAGCAGATTAGGAACAGGGAAAGAGCACCTTATTATAAACACGTAAAAGTTGGCCCAATTTTGCCCATTTTTTCCACACCTACCAACATACACCTGTACTGTAGGTCACAGATAAGTTCGTAAAGTTAGAGAGGCATTTTAGTAGTAATGACAAATTTCTTAGATTCCAGGAAGCTCTGTTCAGGACCTTGGTTTTGCCTTGCCTCCAAAACGCATCAGAAACCACATTCCTAAATTACATTACTTCTAGGGCTGTATTCTTTGAGAAGTCCTGATAAACAAAAGATGTTAAACTTGAAGTATGAATGGCTGCTTATTATTGATAGAGAAGCAGAAAAAGAGGGAGAATTAAGAGTTGGTTTAGAAGCCTGCCAGTAGGAGAATGGCAGGAGGAAGAACAGCGAGCTACCCTTACAGGTTAGACTAGCACAAGAGACCAAATGTCTGAGAGGCCCACTACCTCCTACTCAGAGGACCCTCTTCCTCACTGTGTATCAGTCCAAGACAAACGATGCAAAATGGAAGTCCATCACATTTGTCCAAGCATGCACATATAAAAAAACCACCACAAAAAACCAACACCCACAAACTCAGTATTCCTTCAGAAAAGGAACACTGACTACCCTGCCAGAGATTAAAGGTCTCAATAACAAGATCCACCAGCCACAACTAAATAATAATCACTGCAACGTTTCAGTGCTCAGCTGTCTTTCTAAAGCACTATCAATAATAGGTGTTTCAAATTTTTTCATCATAACTTTAGTACTCTAAAAAAAAATAGAAAACTGACTGACTGCATTTTTCAGACAGTGAACAAAAAAACTTGCAATACTCCACTTGCACATAGAACATGTGAATACGCCTCATCAAGACAGTTTGAAGATATAAACTTTCAAAGTCAGAAATAAGGGATAAGCAGTGTCAGGGAAGAAGTACTGCTTTCTCTCATCTATGAGAAGCTAACATTTAGAAATAAACTGCCTTTCCTCTATCTATTTCCCCTTTGAAAACTTAACTAAGCTGTGCAATATTCCTAGCCATGACCTTTTTGCTCCTAAGTGACAACTACATTCTAGGCAATAGTAGCAAAGAACTCTGCAGCTCTGATCCACTATGGGATGAAAGGAAAGCCTAAGACCAAACAGCATTCATTTGAGTGCAAATCTACACTACCGTAACAAATCTTCACTAACTGGGACAGAAGGAAGAGTGGTACAGTGTAAGAGCTCTTTAGAAGAAATTGTGTGGCAGCTGATACTATCCTAAATAATTCAGCAGTTAAGAATACCATTAAAACTCAATATTCAAGTATTCTTAGCCAAACAAACCCCACACGTGGAAGTTTCCCAATGGAAAAATGACAAGAGACAGTCAAGAACCGTTAGCGCTCTCAAAAAAATATACAGCTCTTAAGAATATAGAGGCTACAATATTTACATAGAGCCTTCTCAGAAACAGTGTTTTTCATGCCTTCCTTTCAAGCTCTACAAAGTAAATCTTTATATTGCCTCTTATTTATAAGGCACCTTAATTAAGCACAGATTTCCAAGTTCTGAATAATTAAGGTTCTACAGCACTTTAGTACTGGTTATTTATAGCCCTATGTAATATTCATATTATTTAAGTGCTCAGGATCCTGAAGCACAGAAAGCAAAGTTTCCAAATAATACAGATCCTTAGAACTGGAAAGTTCTATTTTTAGAACACTTTAAGAATGATACCCTAACTTCAAACTGTTACTATTTATTCCTATGCAATTAAATAGGAATCACAATAAATTGTTTCAGCAGAAAACTATGGAAGTTGCAGCTGTTGCATGACAAAATGACATTCCACTTTCAATTAGCTCATTTTGTTTCAGCACAGCAATAATTGTCCTAATAAATCATACTCACTTGTAGCAGAACCAAGGAGATTTTTTGAAGATTTTTCTTCCCCTGTATTGTAATCCAATAGATAATCTATGTATAAAGAAGAACACTTATGACTATCAAAATTAAACGTGTTATGGGCAAAGAAAATAAACCTCAAGATTTAACATATCGTTCAAGTATGTCAGCTTGACAGTGTGAAAATAAAATTACAGAAATAAAGTTAAAGGTCAGAAATTACATACTGAAATACCAAGCTCCAAGCAATGAGAAAACCAAAGAGATTCAGGGTTCAAGCTTCAGTTTCCCCAGGATTCATGACATAGATTCAGCAAACAGCTCATTGAGCTTTGTATAGGGTTTTCCCCCCCTCCTCCTCATGAGGGCTGGAGGTAGGCATTTTCATATTTTTTATTTAAACACAAAGTCTGCAAGCCAAACTAAGGACCTTCCCAGTTGCTTGCAGCACTGATCATACAAACAATCCTAGGAAATGGACTATGGACACTAAGAATAAAGCTGTTTCATGTGAGCTGTTTTGATTATTTTAGTTATCCTTTACTACTGTCAGCACATGAAGAAATTACTGCCTAGCCTGCCAAGTGAAACAGAGCTTATTACTAGCATTTTAAAGTAACCCTCCAAATAGTTACAAGACATTGTTTAAAACTTAAAAAGGTTGTTAGATAAGCCCAGAAATGCTGAAATACTGTCCACAAGACTAAAAGTTTAGCAGTCAAATCACTTACCAGATGCAGGAAATGACGAGCCACCAGACTAGCACAAGACATGTCTGAATGGCTAAAAATGCAGAAATTATTTGCTTACCATAATCTTCATCAAAGAGCTCCTGTCGTTCAGACTGATACTGAGAATCAGCTATTTCTTCATACTCTTCAACCATACTAGTACCAAATACCCTATGAAAAAAGTTTTGAAATAAAAACCCAATATTAGTCTATTAGTCATGTAGTTACTTTGATAATTCGATAAGCAATATTAACCTTATATAATATGTACCAAATAAATTAGATAAGCAATAGTTGCCTTCAGTTAACCAAGATTAAGCAGCCCACTGCAGGCTTTCAAGTGCTGTACCAAAACAAGATCCTGTTTTTAGTTCTAGTAATTCCAAAGAGACTTTTCCTCCTTTTAAACTTGAACTCATATCTAGCCTTCCTCATCTTAAGCTCTCCACGAGCTCTTATGCCTCCTCTTCAGCTTCAATTTGACTAACTTTAGAAGTATCTTATGATACTTGCATACAATATTGTTTGACCTGCTCTGCCAAAATAAAAATCAAATCAATTCAATTTAAATCAGTCTTGTCAATGGAAAATATGGTTTGGCTTATTACACTAGAGTTCCCAGGTTCAAATCCTGACGCAACTTTAACAGGAGAATTAAAATTGTTTTTTAGGAGCAGTGCAGAGGTTGATTATTCTCTGAACTACACACAGTTGTTCTGATTTAGATATTCCAAGCACTACTAACTGTATGTACCTGGGGTGCCATGCAACACAGCAGCATCCCAAAAGCACTCCCCACACCTGCTCTTTTTAGTTCACCACTTGTTCCTTGCTTTGCTTGGTCAGCCTTGAAATGCTCATGTCCTCGTGTAAGACTGCTCATGCTCCTGTTTCCTAACACCCCCTCTGCAAATATAAACTATTCCTTTCATACTGGAGAATCAAATCGAAAAATTCAAAGCTTCTTTAATCAGATGTGAAGCACGCTACACAGCAGGTAAGTTCGGCAACTACTTCAATCACAATATTTGCAAATAACTTAAACTGAAAACTAGAATTTGTTGCCCAACTATTATTAAAACACACTAATCCTCAATGCAAGGAGGTAGAAAGACAGAGCAAAACACTTAAGATATTACCTTATAAGACTTAAAGGACAAAAATGTTCTGATCCAAAGTGCGATATCAACTCCACCTGAAGAATAAAAGGTACTTAAAATAGAAGTCCAAAGACCCACAGAGTCAAGAGTTCATTTAACATATACATCCAATCTTGAAATTGCAAGTTGTGTTTACTCAAGGGATTTGTAGATTGCCCATAACAGAAAAGATTGAAAGATTTGTTCTTGCCATGCATTAAAGTCCTGAGTCACAGTAGAGAATACCCCAAGCCCCATGCATTCATCATTCGAAAAGAAGAGGTTGCTAACCTTTATGTACTTGATGAACATCTGAAGCGAGAGAAAGGAAAAGAGAAAAAAAAAAAGATGTCAGTACAAAGGCCGAACACATGCCACAGGCAACTACAGTTTTGTTGGTTTTAATTCAGTACTATAAATGCCTAAGATGACAAGTTATGAAAGATAAAGTTGCAATACTACTTCATCTGCCTTAGGTAGCAAGATTTCATTTAGCCCTCATACCTTGCAGATAGAAATTTAACATGCAACAAGTGTTTTATTAATGATCTTAAGTTATTCAATTTTTTTAGGCAGCATGATTGCAGACAGAATAGTGAAGTGTGTTAAATTTACTAAGTGTATTTTTTTTCCCTTAAAGAGCACAGATTACAGAAAGCAACTCAAAAGGAAAAAACCCCTTCATAGCATGCATTCTATGTACTACTGCTACTCAAGTTCCATATAGCATGCTTTAATTTACAGAAACACTATTGGAAGAAAACTTGTAGAGCATCTGATGATACATTTGGAAGCTTGAGTCATCTGTGTATTTCTAGTGAGACTAGACTACACACTGGTATTTATTTAATCTAAATTAATTTGCAAGTGTAGAATGCATTTATTATACCACTACGTAGACAATACCAATGAAGGGCTGTAATGATCTGTGAGTGAGATCAAGATAACTATTCCCATAAAAGCACTCTTACAAAAAAGTTTCCATTATTTTTGATACAAGTTCATTAAGCCACTTCAAAAAAATCAAACGTTTTGAAAAAATTTTTGGACTCTTCTTCTGTAGACTAGGCACACTTAGAACTTGCTTACTTGTTGTGCTATGAAGTAAAAACATAACAAGAACAATCCTTTGAAAATTTTACCATGCTACATTATTCAAGGGAAAACACTGTATCCAACAAGGGATTAAGTGTTGAGGCACCTAGTGTTATTCTGGAACTTCAGTGACAAGCAAGACTCCAGCTACCTTAAGGCATTAATTCAGCCAGAAAGCAGAATTAAAAATAAATGAAATCTTTATCCTGTGACTCATGCAGAATTTCTAGGTAGAGAAGTTAGATAACTGTCATTCATAGTTACTTCTTCATGAAAGCACAAATCATTATTCAGTTCCACAGACCAAATTTTTTTCTTTTGGCAGCACCATAATTGGAAGATAACACATCACTGGAGAGGACCTAGAAGGTCTGTATTTTATTTGAATTTAAACCTCCACTACATCCCAATATTTTCACAAAAGCTTGTATCCCACTCCAAGTACTGCATTATTTATGGAGTTTTATTCTCTTTTGAGTCTCCTGAGTAAAGATAGCTTGCTGCAAGTTATTTTGAAGGTGGAGAGATCATGGCAAGTGCTCCAGTAGCAGTAAGCCTAAATAATTTGCATGAGTCACAGTTATGATGGAATAACTGCAAAACTGCACTTCTGAGTCTATTGATGAGAACCAGAATTCAAATGCTTACTCTTGCATATTCACTTAACACACTTAAATACAGCACAGAAGTATCAAGAAGTACACATATTCTAATCTGTGCTTCAGGGAGAGAGTCTGTGTATGTGTGCAGACATATATAAAGCAGGTACAGCCAAGAGACAAAATAGGTCAATACTTCTCATCTTACATTCAAGCGACAGCTGGTTAAGTCAAATAGAATAGAACATTGTCTGGATTTTTCCTAATTCAGATACCAACTAAGTATGTGCTTGGACACAAGGTAATAGGTGCTTCCCAAGATCCTCTCAGTTACCATTATGAGGAAGGTAATATACTTGTGATCATGTGACAAGAGTTTAGTACATGGCCAATCCCACTAGGGCCACTAACGAAACTAGTGCAATTAAAGGTAAAGCATGCTTTGATAACACATTTCTCTGGATGTTCTATTATACAGTGTAAGCCCAGCAAACCTCTCCTTCCCTGAGAAGCATAGATGCTTTTGCAGTGTTAAGTTACCTTAACATATTTTGCATACATCTGTTCATCCAGAGGAAAACTTTGGACATTCCTCTCATCTCTGGCATGGAAAGTACCTAATTTAATCCATTTGTTTGTTGGATACCTAGAAAAGAAACAATGGAGACAGCTAATGAAATACAAGAACCCACTGTTTACAGACATTTCCTGAAGTTTCCCAAAACACCTTTTCCCAGAAGAAATACTTTTTTTTATTTTCAGTTGCAAGATAGCAGCAATGTGTTTTTTATGGAAATAAGAGCTGCAATATAACATTAGTCCCAACACAAAACCTCAGCAGTACCTCTTCACATACTTAAAACAGCGTGCAAGTCCTTGAAGGATGAAACCCTATACTTGATCTGATTACTGAAATTCAGCCAGCCTACAGTAAAGTTTCTGGAACTGAAAAAAGTCACCTCAGATGAACACTGAAGAACATGACACGTAAGTGATAGATTGTAAATATTATTGTAAGCAAGCAGCAAAAAAACTGTGAGCAAAGCAGAGTTAGAACTAAGCAACAGATTAAGTGTTGAGAATCAGAATCTACATGCTTTAAGCACTGAAGAAAACAAGGGGTTTTGATGCACTGTGTGAATGTCTCCTCTTTCACATACCAGAATAATCTGCTCAATCCCAGAAAGCAGTGGGGGTACAACATTGTCTAAAACACGATAAAGCCACCCTTTAACCAGCCATTCAGCCAGCCAGTAGTATCCTTATCCCTTCCAATTCCTCAATGGTGTCCTACTGTTTGGGTTTTTTTTTTTTCTTTTTAAATAGTTTGGATTTTTTTGGACAGAGTTCAGCACTGAAGACAGCTTAAGACATGCGAAAATGGTCTGAATGACAAGGGAGGAGACAGCCCACAACCCCAGTGGCATTCTGCAAAGGAATGTTCATTTCATAATCTGCCATCCATTACTTAGCTACTGTATAATTTCTGCTGCTTCATTGCTGCTTTTCAACAAATTTTTCCTTTCATTTTTAAGGTGGCAAAGAAAAAAAAATACAGGAAGCATGGAAAGAACTTAAGCCATGTACTCTAGGACCTCACAGTTGCCCTTTCCATGGAAAAATATGCTAGTAACTGATAACACAGACACACAAAGAAAATCCATGTAATTTCACAACGCATTACATGTAATAACAGACACACAGAGACCATGTTTTATGAAGCCATCCATTTAATAATTATTTCATTTTTCATTCAGAAGGGTGGGTTTTGATAACATACCTGTCACTAATAGACACCAGAAAGTCTTTAGGAGTGGAAGAGAATAATTCATGATTTGCAATGTCAAGCTGCTTTACTTGGACTGGTTCACAGAGCTCAATAACAAACCTTCAAGACAAAAAGAAAATCTTAAAAGCACTTTTCCATCTTCAATTACAGTCGTCAGTCCTTTACTTTGTTACTGCATCCTTCATTGGGTATAAAAGAACACTACAAAAATGCTGTACAATAAGGAGGCATCACTTGTTGCTCCCTTCAAAATCCCTAGTGATATTTACCTGCATACCCAGCTTAGCAATTCTAGATAGCACCTACAGCTACAAAAGCTTCATCCATCTTGTATTCAAAGGCAGCAAGTCACAGAACTAAAAACTAAGGATAGCAAACATAATTTAAACTACACCTGAAATACCAGTTAGCACACAATAAATTCTGATCACATGTCCTACAATTACATGACAGCTGGGGAAAGAAACCAAAATCTTTACTTGGAACACT